>NC_079326.1:36086150-36393574 GCF_029931775.1 Euleptes europaea
GCATGAAATGAAGGGATGGGGGAGATAGACAGCAAAGCTGAGGTGGTAGTGGGATGGCTAGGAGATACTGGCAATCAAGCAAAGGAATATATGGGAAACATGGCTAGATAATTTGAAAGGGACTTGGCAAAACCATCACTAATTTCTCTTGCATTAATTCCATTCAATTTCTCACATGGAAGGGCTCCTTTTGGTTTTAGTCCATTGTTATACAATCAAAATGCAAATGTGTTTTATATGCCTCCGTCTCAAACATAATTCCCCAATCCAATGGCATGCTTGTGTAATTGCCAGGTTTGTTTGCATATAGTCATAATCAATGACCAGCTGTCTGGGAAGGAAGGTAAATCTATTCCACCCACATCCCCTGCCAACCGGCTGGTTGGTGTTACCCCTGCCCACAAGAGAACTCTGTTCATTCAGGCAATGCTATTTTGGACAACACACAAGAAGTAAAAATAAGGTCCCAAGAATTACTACTCTTAAGTATGCGTGTTTTAACAGAACTTGGCCCCAAATCCATTTTGGTGTGGTAGACAAACTCCTGTGGATCTACAACTGGCAGATCTGTGCTCTCCTGCTCTGGGAAATGAAGTGTTTACTGGCAACCCAGGTCACGCACACAACATTGCTGTCTTTTCTGAATCACATTTGCTGATAATATGAAGGATAGATTGTAATTTGCAGTAAGAGACACAGAAATAGATGCTTTGGCTACAGTCCTCAAATCACGTGGGGCTGAGCTGGCCCTGATGTTTCAGCATGCAGCATCTCGGGTAAATGGTTTACACCGGGGGTGCCCAGCATTGCTGAATATGTGGACACTTTTGGAATTTTGAGAACTGGTGCAGAGTGGTAAACTGCAGTCCTGCAGTCCAAGCTCTGCTCACGACCTGAGTTCGATCCCAACGGAAGTTGGTTTCAGGTAGCCGGCTCAAGGTTGACTCAGCCTTCCATCCTTCCGAGGTCGGGAAAATGAGTACCCAGCTTTCTGGGGGTAAAGGGAAGATGACTGGGGAAGGCACTGGCAAATCACCCCGCAAACAAAGTCTGCCGCCTAGTAAATATCGGGATGTGACATCACCCCATGGGTCAGGAATGACCCGGTGCTTGCACAGGGGACCTTTACCTTTTTAATGAGTTCCACAACAAAAAAAGAGTGCAATGGGGGGGGGGGGAGGACCCCAATCTCAAATTGGCTGCAGCAGGAGATTCCATAAAATGTTAGGAGGATCTAAGCCAAGCTTCTTATGCTGGAGGAGGCTGTTCCCAAATGGGTGCTCCCTGTAGATACAAACAGCCTCAGTCCTCTCCTGAGTTCTCTCTGTTCAGTTGAAATGGAGGAATGCCAGGCTCGGCTCTTTGCTTGGCAAAAGAGATGCTGTGGAGAAGAAATAGCCAGGCTACCAAGAAACACACTGGTGCGCACAAAAGGAGGCACGCTCTGGGGCCTAACATACTGATTCCTGTGCTATCTTTTGGTGTCCTCTTTGTTTCTTGGCTTTCCCTCACTGCCCAGTACTTCATTTTGCATCTCAAACTGCTTGTCATGTGCCCTTACGCAGGTCCTGATCTGGATCAGACTTCTCTTACTTTTGTGCTCAACATTGCCTGCTTTTTTTCTCCCTTCCTGTACTTGCAGTTTTTCAGAGGTGGAAGTCACACTCAAAGCAAAGGGGGCTGTATTTGAGTCAGAAAGCCTGCAGAAAATAGAAAGGGAATTCCGAGAACTGAGTATTAAGGTCAATTTCCAGAATATGAATAATCTATTGACACCTTGCAAGGCGTCTAGAACTTGATCTCTTGGCTTTGGGATGGTGAATCATCTTTGAAATCTTCCAGTACTTACAGAAGGGCAACTGCCTTATGTTATCTCCACAACTAACAAACATCCAGTGGCCAATTCCTTTCTGATAGTTGCACACAAACTCTTATGTGTTCTTCTATCTTTGGATATCCCTTTTTTGGGTGTGTGTGTGGGGTTAAACTCTGTCTATTCTGTCCTTGTTTTGAGAACTTAAAGACTTGCACTGCAAATTAGGGCTGTCAAAAAAAAATTCAGTACAGTTTGGATTCGGCCGAATTTGGCCCTTGTGGGTTCGGTACGTGCCGAAGTCCGAACTCCCCCACTTCGGATTCGTTCAATTCGGCGGGAATTCAAAGTTCGGAAACAAATTCGGCCGAATAAAGCCATTAAAAACACAACCGCGCCTTTCCACGGCTCTGGGGGGGCATTTTTGGGCTTAGAGGTCCCAAACTTTTGGCAGAGCTTCAAAGGATGTTTATTGAAACACTCCCCGAGTTTTGTAAAGATTGGGTCAGGGGGGGCTGAGATATGGGCCCTGAAAGGGGTCCCCCCACCCTTAATGTTGTGCATCTCTCAGCAGAGCTTGCCGCTCACGCACAAAGCTCCCAGCCCGACAACAGCGGAGAAATTAGCAAAACAACTGCAAACACAACCTTGTTAAACAACACCTTTGCAACACACAACTGAAACCTCCCCCTCAAACCAGGGAGCGAGAGACTCGAGGGGGAACACACACCCCAGGCAGAACCGACGAAAGCCCCCTTTGGCTTCCCCCCCACCCACAGAAACTGCTCCCTCCCCACACACACACAGACTCTGCTTTCCCCCCCACACACACACATACACAGGAGAAAAATTATAGATTAAAGCCCCCAAAGGGGTCTTACTGTGGCTGTCTTCTGTTCCATCAGGACGGGCTGTAATCCAAGATGATTCCAATTAGGCACGGAACGTTTTGCTCTGGAGAGATGCACACAGGATCGGATCGGCTGCCCCATTCATCCCAATAGGGGAAAGGGGAAAGGGGAAAGCCCATATCTCGGGACCCCCTGACCCAATGTTCACAAAACTTGGGGGGTTCCTTAAGAAGCTTAATCTAAAGTTCCAGTGAAAGTTTTGTGTCTGCACCCCCAAAAATGCGCCCCCTGCAGCCATGGAAAGAGAAAAGGGGGGGAGGCGATATTTCTGCCCCCACTGAACCCATCTTTACAAAACTTGGGTAGTATCTTAAGAATAATTCACTGAAGCTATGCTAAAAGTTTGGGGGCTATATCCCCAAAAAAGCGCCCCTTGCAGCCACATAAATGGAAAAGGGGGGGGAGGGAAAAGGGGGAGAGCCCATATCTCGAGACCCCCTGACCCAATGTTTACAAAACTTGGGGGGTATCTTAAGAACACTGGTCTGAAACTCCGCTCAAAGTTTGGGATTTGTACCCCCAAAAATGCGCCCCCTGCAGCCATGGAAAGAAAAAGGGGGGAGCCCATATCTCGGGACCCCCTGACCCAATGTTTACAAAACTTGGGGGGTACCTTAAGAAGCTTCATCTGAAGTTCCAGTGAAAGTTTTGTGTGTGCACCTCAAAAAATGCGCCCCCTGCAGCCACAGAAAGGAGCGAATGTGCACAAGCACCCCCCCCCACACACACGAGGATTTCGCTCTCTCTCTCTCTCTCCCTGGCCGGGCCGCACATCAGCTGATTCCTCCAGTACTCAGTCCTGACTGATTGGCCAGAAGAAGACCCAGCTTGCCCACCGATTGGCCGGGGGAGGAGAATGCTGCTTACTGACGGTTATGCTGCTTACTGACGGCCGAATTGGCCGAATGTATTCACGAACTCCCGAACTCGCTGAATTCGGCCCCCCCGGTTGCCCGCCAGTTTTGAGTTCGGATCCGTCCGAACAGAAAAGCAACGAATCAGGGGAAATTCGGTTGATTTTCAGTTTGGACCGAACCGAATTGACAGCCCTACTGCAAATTACACTCATAGGACATATTTTATAAACTAGAGCAGAGACCATTCCAATTCATGCATATTGAAATAAGCTCTTACAGCTAACGCAGATGAATCCGATCAAAAGAAAACAGAGGCATGATAGATATCCCAGTAATTTGGTGGAACCAAAAAAAAGTAACTAGGACGCTAAAATCCCTGGGTACAAAACATTGGTAGCAACATAATATTAATAAATGATAGTTTTTACAGTATATGTAAGGGAGACTGTATACATTTTAGAAGAAGAAGAAGAGTTGGTTTTTATATGCCGACTTTCTCTACCACTGAAGGCAGAATCAAATCGGCTTACAATCGCCTTCCCTTCCCCTCCCCACAACAGACACCCTGTGAGGTAGGTGAGGCTGAGAGAGAATGACTTGCCCAAGGCCACCCAGCTGGCTTCGTGTGTAGGAGTGGGGAAACAAATCTAGTTCACCAGATTAGTCTCCGCCGCGCATATGGAGGAGTGGGGAATCAAACCCGGTTCTCCAGATCAGACTCCACCGCTCCAAACCACTGCTCTTAACCATTACACCACACTGGCTTTAGGCTGTACTAAATATACATATCTACAGTAATATGAAAAAATACATTAGGGAAAATACATTGTGTAAGAGTGTGTATGTATTTACACACATACACAGTGTGAGTATTTCCCCTGTACTCATGGATTTTTGCAGATTATTGCTTACGTATGTATTTAGTATAACCTAAAATGTGTACTGACAGATGCACAGAAAAGAAGTGGTATTAATTCATTTATGTGACAAAGTGGGCTGCAGCCCACGACATTTTTCACCATAATACTTCTGTTCAATAGATTAACATGACTAACCCTCTGCAATCAGCAAAAATAATTAGTATTCCAGCTATTTCATACCACATCATAAATAAATATCAGAGACTAGAGATGCCCGCTTCCAGGTGGGATATAGGGATCCCCTGGTATTACAGCTCATCTCCAGACTACAGAAGTCAGTTCCCCTGGAGAAAATGGATGCTTTAGAGAGTGAACTCTGTGACATTGTACCCCACTGAGGTCCCTGTTCTCCCCAGGCTCCACCCCCAAATCTCCAGGAGTTTCCAACCTGGATCTGGCAACCCTACCCCCTACCCCCTGCCGGTGGCCGGGGAGAACCTGCCAATCTTATCAAAGACCCAATAGTTTCCTCACAATACCATTCTCATTTCCGACATTCACCAAAGATTCTCATTTCATATCAAATATTCTCACATTTTTGCTCCCCTTTGCTCTGAAACTGACAATTGTTAAAAGCGAGCCCATGTCCAGTTACTGGGTTGGATCCAGACTAAATTTTCCTCTAACAGAAGGGGGAACAGTGTAATTTCTGCTGATTCTCTCTTCCTGCTGCAGACCTCTCATTTGCCCTTTTTTGCTGTGCCTGAGGGTCTCCTGTCCCACAGGAGCAGCATTTCAGGGGTATCAATGGGCTTCAGCGGAAGAGGGAGAGGCAGGAAAGATGAAGAAGAAGAGTTGGTTTTTATATGCTGACTTTCTCTACCTTTTAAGGAGAATCAAACTGGTTTACAATCTCCTTCCCTTCCCCTCCCCACAACAGATACCTTGTGAGGTAGGTGAGGCTGAGAGAGCTCTAAGAGAACTGTGACTAGCCAAAAGTCACCCAGCTGGCTTCATGTGTAGGAGTGGGGAAACCAACCTGGTTCACCAGATTAGAGTCTGCTGCTCCTAACCACTACACTACACTGGTTCTCTGTTCTGTTCTGCTGCTTGAAGTTCCTTCTGTTAGCAGAAAGTTTAGTTTGGTTCCAACCCATTGATATTTATGTGCCTGCTTGACTCTGCTGGATAGATTTTAAAATGTAAACTCAGTTTTGGAATGCAAGGGAAAGACTTCTCTTTTCAAGCTATTTTCTGGCAGACAGTGACACCGATTTCCGTGTGAATACATATGGATGTATGGATCCCTTTGTTCCATTGTACTTTGTGTTAACCTCTCAGATATCATAAATAATTGAATGAATAGTTCTCCCTTCATTCTGTGTCATGCAGGAAGTTACATAAGAAATGCAAAGCTATCAACCCCAAAGCGGGAAGTGTGGCCAGTAAATCACCAGGGTCATGTTTACATACTGATGCTTCTAGTGGCCCAAAGAACAAGATGCTCCAGGATGGTGCGTTCCACTTTTTCTGCTGTGACTTCCCTGTGCATGATGTGCCATTTAAAACATGAAACCAAACAAAAAGGCAGCTGTCCACATGTCAGAAAGAAAGAAAGAAAGAAAGAAAGAAAGAAAGAAAGAAAGAAAGAAAGAAAGAAAGAAAGAAAGAAAGAAAGAAAGAAAGAAAGAAAGAAAGCACAGTGTCTACCTGTGGAGATACTGATGTGCTGGCAAACAAGGGTTGTCCTTGAAGACACACCTGGAGGAAGCCAAGCCCCAGTGGCACTGCCAGCCTCTCAGGGATTCACCTTGTGCGGGTCTGGGAGGCAGTGATGGGCATAAGCCATTCCTGTTACATTTTCCTACACCCTAGCTGTAATGCCAGTCTTGGTTGCTTGGGCAGAGATCTGGCCCTGGGTGGCAGGCAAAATGGTCTGGTATGCTGGGAATTGCCCACCCCTCCTAGAAGAAGAGGAAGAGTTGGTTTCTATATGCCATCTTTGTTTACTACATAAGGAAGAATCAAACCGGCTTACAATCACATTCGCTTTCCCTCCCGACAAGACACCCTGTGAAGTAGGTGAGGCTGAGAGAGCTGTGACTAGCCCAAGGTCACACAGCTGGCTTCATGTGTAGGAGTGGGGAAACCAACCCATGTTCACCAGATTAGTGTCAGCCACTCATGTGGAGGAGTGGGGAATCAAACCCAGTTCTTCAGATCAGACTCCACCATGCTCAACATTTTCTGCACCTTTTCCTTCATTATCAGGTATTTATTAGCTTGCATATAACATTCTTGCAATTCCTACAGTATTGATAGCCTACAATCACTTTAATGAACTTAACCGCAGAGTAGTATAGAGGGTGAAATGTTAGTGACAGGTTGATAGCTCTTTCTTGCTTCTGTGGGTGGTAGTTCATGCCTGTTCAAAGAAGAAGAGGAGTTCATTTTTATAGTGCCTGTTTTGCATGGGTTGCAGTACAGT
The DNA here is from genome assembly GCF_029931775.1 of Euleptes europaea. Taxonomy (NCBI): domain Eukaryota; kingdom Metazoa; phylum Chordata; class Lepidosauria; order Squamata; family Sphaerodactylidae; genus Euleptes; species Euleptes europaea. Next base: position 36,093,080 of record NC_079326.1, read on the forward strand.
TTAAGCAGCCGTGTGCTTGTGCCATGTTGCACAGGGATTCTTTGGCAGCATCATGTTTATACTGAATGTAATGTAATGGTTGGAAGGGGCTCTCATCACTGTGGTTTCTTGTAGCAACTGTCTGGCCAACAGCCTCATACAAGTACAGGGAGGCTTCAGCAATTCATAAATTTGCCATATACAAAGGATATACTATATTCATATAGTTATCTGAGGGAAAGCCTAATAGTCAAATGGGGGGGGATTAAGCCAGTTTCTATTCACAGCAAGGAAATCAGAAACAAAAAATATACCGATTTTCTGATGAGTTCCATTCACTGGGGCTTGGGGTTTTGAATAAAGGTGAAACTGAAATTGCTCCAGCAGCTGTATAATACAATAAGTTACATCTTCCTGGCACTTAGGTTTATGTATATTTAATGCCCACTCTGAATAATTTCAAATCATCACAGATTGATAACACCCCCCTTCCCTTTCTAGACTGCAGGCATGCTCCAAATGAACTATTTGCATTCCCTTTGCAAAAGCAATCCAAAAAAGAACACCGCTCCAAAAACCATCCTGAGCTGTCTAACATATGGCTGCATGAATGGTTTGCCATGCAGAAGTGCCCGCCACAGAAAACAAATTAAAACAGCCCGCTCAGGGCAACTTTCACACATGTATCAGCACATTTTAAAAACAGAATCTGAATAGCTTTCTGCATTTGCATGCTGGCAGCAGAGACTCGAGACCTGGATCAGGGAAACAACAAACTGTCTTCAGTATTCTGCATGGTTTTTGGCCCCCAAAAGCCGTGTCATAGAAAGATAGAATGGCCATACAGGCCATCTAGTCCAACCCCCCTGCTTAATGTAGAATCAGCCTAGAGCAGGGGTTTTCAACAAGGAGGGAATTTTAGGGATCGTGGGGGGGGGGGAATCTGGACCACTATTCAGCAAAGTGTGATGTCCTGTAGATTATGTGTAATCTGTAAAATTGCAAGGTTGTTTTCCCCGTTAGACTATCTTGGAAAGGGGGAAAATTATATTCTTAACAATGGTGAAAGGGGGGAATGGAGCAAAAAAAGGTTGAGAACCACTGGCCTAGAGCATCCCCAACAACTGCTTGTCCAGCCTCTGTTTAGAGACTGCCAGTGAGGGGGAGCTCACCATCTCCCTAGGTAGCTGATTCCACTGTTGAACAACTCCTACTGTAAAAGAAAAAAAGGCTTCTAAGAATGCCTAATATTTGACTTCTGGTGATATATGGCAGTCTTTGAAAGTGAAAAACCAAATAAAAGGGTGTGCAAAACAACCAGCTCCCACCCCCCAGACCAGGGGTCTGCAAACTGCGGCTCCCGAGCCGCATGCGGCTCTTTGGCCCGTTGAGTGCGGCTCTCCAAACTTGGTTTGGAGCCCCTGCTCTCGCGCCCGCTCGTGCCGGCAGCCGGGCTGTGGAGCCGGCGCGCCTGAGAAAGAAAGAGAGCGAGCGAGTGCAAGAGAGCAGGCGAGAGGGCGTGCTGTCTCTCCCCCCACCCGCCGTGGAGAATGGCCAGGTCCCCCTTTCCCTTGCCCTCAATGGTTGGGAGGCTAAAGCCTCCCCTCTAGCCACGCGATTGCTGGGCGGGCAGCACGGAGGTTCCTGCCCCCCCCCCGCCTATCAGCTGTTGGGCAGGGTGGGCTTCCTTTGGTAGACCTGACCTCTAGCTGAATCCCATTGGGAGGCCATGTCTACCCACTGGCTTTCTTGGCGGTAGACCTGGACTCCGAGGAGGGGAAAAAGTCCCCCTTCAGAGGCCAGGTCTACCAATTGGCTTCTATGGGCCTCTGGAGGCCAGGTCTACTGCCAAGAAAGCCAATGGGTAGACCTGGCCTCCCAATGGGACTCAGCTGGAGGCCAGGTCTACCAATAGGCTTTTATGGTGGTAGACCAGGCCTCCAGACGAGGACTCGAGACGGGGAGGGGGAAATGGCAGGGACTTACAATTTAATTTTTATCAATAAATAAGATCACTATTAAGTATGATATCAAGTTTTATTCAGTGTACCTATAGTTTAATTAAGACTTAAAACTTTAATTAAAGTTTATTAAGTTAATAAACACTGTACCTACCTATATAGTTTAAGTTTAAGAAACGTTGTACTGTTGATATTTGGCTCTTTTGACTAATGAGTTTGCTGACCCCTGCCCCAGACCAACAGAATATGTATACATATATTGCCAATAATGAAGCAATATACATTCTGTGGAATTAACGTTATGTACACAAAATGTAAAATAGAGCAAAGCGATTTAGGAAGATATTAAAACACAACGAGACTCCAGATGATATATTCGTTTCAAGTCTTCCTCGGATTTGTATAAAAAGCTTCAGCGTAAAACAAGAATTGTTATAGCAATCTGAAGGAGGGCTGCTTAGCACAAGACAGAGTTCCCAGGGTGAGAACCACAGACTCTGTCCATGCATAGATTCTAGTCATGATTTACATGTTTTCCTCTATCCCTGTGCATGTTGTTTCCACCCCAGATAAAGACCATGGCATATGTGCAGAGGAAGCGTTGGCCTCTTCCCGCCATTGTTATGCCAAACATAAATGGTCTGGAATTGCCAACCTCTAGGTAGGGCGGGGGTTCTTCTGGACTTACAGCTGATCTCCAGACTACAGATACCAGTTCCCCTGGAGAAAATGGCCACTTCAGAGGGAAAACTCTATGGTATATGGAGTTGCCAGGTACCTCTTCGCCACTGGCAAGAGGTTTCTGGGGTGGAGCCTGAGGAGGGAGGGGTTTGGGGAGGGAAGAACTTCAATGCCATAGAGTCCAATTGCCAAAGCAGCCATTTTCTCCCGGTGAACTGATCTCTATCTGTAATAGCAGGAGATCGCCAGCTAGTACCTGGAGGTTGGCAACCCTAATGGTATACCATAAATTCTAGATGAAATCTCTCCCCAAATTCCCCCCTCCACAGGCACCACCCCCAAATCTCCAGGAATTTCCAAGGCCATAGTTGGTAACTAGGGGTTGCCAGGTCCCTCTTCGCCACTGGTGGGAGATTTTTGGGGTGGAGCCTAAGGAGGGCGGGGTTTGGGGAGGGGAGGGGCTTCAGTGCCATAGAGTTCAATTGCCAAAGCTGCCATTTTTCTTCAGGTGATCTGATCTCTATCGGCTGGAGATCAGTTAAATTAGCAGGAGATCTCCTGCTACTACCTGGCAGTTGGCAACCCTATTGGTAACCCTAGTATGGGAGGAGCCATTTGGCCCATTGTTGAAAACTGTGTGGTCTTTCCCTGGTTTCAGCTCTGGGTAACAGTGCAGGAGTCAGGCTGAATTTCCTTCTGCATGTGCACTAAAGGTCTTGATTCAGACCAATAATGGCATCTGTGGGAATAGAGGCAAGCGCACAAATCATGTATAACTAAGAAACTGTACACAAGTTGGATCTGTGGCTTTTATCTTGTGAAATCGGTCTCATGAAAATCATCCCCGAATAAGCAACCAGGAGCCAATCTCTTGACAACTACCTCCTGTTGAATATCAAGAGCCATTGAGGAACATTAGCATTCATTTACCATAGGCCCAGACTTCCACTAGGTATGTCCTATGAGACCAAACCACAGCAACAGGCCCCTTCACAATAATCAGACAGAAAACTCTCAGTAATACTTTCCTTTAGTAATTACCATGGATAAGGTTGCCAGCCTCCAGGTACTAGCTGGAGAACTCGCTATTACAACTGATCTCCAGCTGACAGATCAGTTCCCCTGGAGAAAATTGTCACTTTGGCAATTGGACTCTATAGCATTGAAGTCCTTCCCCTCCTCAAACCCCTCTCTCCTTAGGCTCCACCCCCCAAAAAAACTCCTGCTGGTGGCAAAGATGGACCTGTCACCCTACATGGATAATAATAGTGGTCCCTCTGATTGCAAATGCCTTTTCCCTGCCATGTGCACATTTGCAAAAAAATCATCATGTCTTTTGCATTCCGCTTGCAATAATTTGGAACAATTTCACTTGCAATAATTTGGAACAAATGACCTACAACATCCTTGACAATTACCCTGTTCTTGATTATTACGAGCTCCTCATCCTTCCCAAGACAGCCACACTGTAGTCTTATGATTATTTTCCAGTCTCTCTTGGCTCCGTTCAGTGCAGTGTTAAGATCAATGCCTTCTGGCTTCCAACCACTCTGCAGAACTCTTTGCTTCTGCTGCCAAGAATCTTCCGGCTTAATCAGGAATTGTAAATTGTCAGCAACCATAGCAGAAAGCTGCATTAAGACCTTCATCATCCCACAAACTTTCAGTGCCTCCTTTTTTTCTAACAGGGCCTTCTCAAACAGAGTTACACCCTTCTAAGCCCATGGAAATGAATGAGCTGAGAAGGGTGTAACTCTGCTTAGGATGGCAGTATATATTAACCTATATATTAACCTTAGACGAGCTTCTAAGCCTTGTGACCTGGGAAAAGGAAGGGTGATGGATGAAGACATGGAGCGTTCCCATACCAATGCTCACGTTTATTTTTTCCCCAGGATTAGTTTCTCATGTTGCATCTTCTTTAATTGATAGGGTTGCCAAACTCCAGGTACTAGCTGGAGATCTCCTGCTATTACAACTGATCTCCTGCTGATCCGTTCACCTGGAGAAAATGGCTGCTTTGGCAACTGGACTCTATGACATTGAAGTCCCTCCCCTCCCCAAACCCCACCCTCCTCAGGCTCTGCCCCCAAAACCTCCTGCTGGTGAAGATGAGGGACCTGGCAACCCTATTAATTGTAAGGAATGAAAAATCTATGGTTTCAGACTGATATGCATCAGAAATGCCTGTTTGTGTCAGGTGGAAGAAGGTTAAGTGGGAACACCCAGAAATGTATGAGCATGCCCTCCTGAACTGCAATTTTTATACATTACCCCGTTCGAAGTTTATTGAGCCCCTCTTATCGAGAATGGGACCTGACAGGGCAGGAGAAAGGATTGAGATGCTCCTACAAGGGGATAATCCTTCAATCACTCTTCAGGTTGCGAAATTTTGCATGGCAGCAATGAAAATGCGATGCCATAGAACAGCCTATTAGCGCAATTTACAGATGTGTCCCAGCTGTAATTTTCTTTTTAAGCGTTATAAGACTCGGACTGTAATTCTTTGTTTGCAAGAATTTATTAGCCCATGTTTTATCTTGTTTTATCTGGCTAAGGGCCGTAAATAAATTATCTATCACCCAGAAATGTAAACTCTCCTTGCCCCCCCCCCTATATTCCGGTCCCTGTTGACCAAGGCTACCCAGAAAGCAAAGTGCCAAGTACTTGCCTACATTCCTAGTTCCATTCCCTTTACCCTGTCACAGAGAATTCAGCATCTCCCATTTTGTAAGGAAGAAGGTAAAAGCACCACGTGGCACGATACAGCTGAAAAGGAGCAAAATCTGTTTCCAGCTCTAGACTTCAGTACTATATAAGCATTCCCGTATATAAGTTTTTGTTGTGGAAACGGGGAAACTTTTAAGAGAAGTCTTAAAAGTAGGGTTGCCAACCTCCAGACTACAGACTACTGACTTCCAGACTACAGAGGCCATTTCACTTGGAGGAAACGGCAGCTTTGGAGGGTGGACTCTGTAGCATTATACCCTCCTGAGGTCCCTCCTCCCCCAAACACCCTGCCTAGGGTTGCCAACTGCCTAGGGTTGCCAACCCCTGATCGGGCTTGTAGCATGGAAAGGGAGGCTGGAGCCTTCCTCCTAGCCCTACTGTGCACGTGCTTAGAGCACATGCACAGCAGGGCTAGGAAACCGGAAGCAGAGTCGGGAGCGCGCAGGACTCCCTCCACCCAGCCCCACCCATTAGGAGCTCCCGTCCAAGGTAAGGGGGGACCTGGCAACCCTAGCTCTGCCTCCCTTAGCTCCACCCCTAAATCTCCAGCAATTTCCTAATCCAGAGTAGTCAACCCAAGCCCTCTTCCTCTCATGCTGTGACCCTTTTCCAAAATGGACCCCTGTGCAGCTGGTGAGTTAAAAATAAAGAAGTTGGGAGCTCCATACAGGGAACACCCAATGTATCATGTAATTGAACCAATAGGCACATTAAGTTACGTTTGAACCGCTTTGAAAAGTTAAAAGGTGTTCATGGTGCGAAACACTGCGAGGGCTTGGCAGTGATTGGGCTTAACCTGTGTGCTGTGGAATTCAATCTCTTGCTTTTTTTCAGGTCAGGTAGAAATTAAGTGGCCCAACAGAGCTTCTAAAGTGGCATCAGTTTACCTCTCTTGTATCTCCCGAATCAGTTGCTTCCAATTTTGCGAGCATTTCTGGAAAGGCAGGTGACACTTTATTTTATAACCAGCAATCAAATTCCTTGGCATCTATGGGAAACGGGGCCTAGAGCCAAATGGTAATGGAGAATTTCCCTGCCTGCTTTTGCAAGCAGCTCAGTCCTCACGATGGGGAAAAAGTCTCTTACAGCTTAACTGAAGCAACATCTCAGCCATCCAGGCCATTTATTTCAGGGTCTTGTGGACTGAAGAAGTTCACAGGTATCTTAGCAGGAGATATCTATATGAATTATAACATACACAGAGGTGTCCTTCTCCTCTTACTTACACTACTATGCACAATTTATCCTACTAGTGGACATTCACAAAATGGAGATTAGAAGGTTGGACCTGCCCTCACCTGGATGGCCCAGGCTTGCCTGATCTCGTCAGATCTCTGAAGCTAAGCAGGGTCGGCCCTGGTTAGCACTTGGATGGGAGACTACCAAGGAAGTCCAGGCTTGCTAGCCAGAGGCAAACCACCACTGATAGTCTCTTGCCTTGAAAACCTTACCAGGTTGCTGTAAGTTGGCTGCGACTTGACAGCACTTTGCATGCACACAGCTTGGACCCACCAGAGGATTTCTACAAATGGAAAAGGGGCAATTTTGCCAATCTCCCCACCTTACTGTAGACCTCAGACTGTTCCTGGGGAGGAGGGAGGGTATTCCCCAGGAGCAGCATTTTGGGATGCATGGAGAAGGGAGGTAAGGAACCTGCACTCCATAGATCATGGGATCTCAACTAAGGGGAAATTCCCTCGGGGGGGGGGAGAGGGAATTTTAGGGTTCGGGGTGGTGGTGGGAGAATTTTGACCACTATAGAGCAAAGTGTGATGTCCTGTAGATTACCTACAATCTGTAAAATTGTAGTTTGTATTTAATAACTGTTAGACTATCTTGGGGAGGGGGGAATTATAGTCTGGACAATGGTGAAAGGGGGGAATGGAGCAAAAAAGGTTGAGAACCACTGCCATAGATGGAAGCTTTTTTGGTTCACAGACATTACCAGTGGATTCCAGAGATTGTATCATGGGTACTGTATGATAGGCACTTCTGTGTTTAAACAATCTTAATTTTGTAAAAAATTAGTCTTGTTTGGAAAAAACAATCATGTGCATACAGATGGCTCTCTGATCCACAAGGTAGGTTATTAGCCACTATAGTGGTTGTGGTGCTTTTCCTTATGAAAGCAGTAGTCAAGGACTTGGGCCCGCTGGAAGACTTCTGCAAATACCAGGGCCTTTGCACAAGCAGAAGTGTGAAAATAAACCTCATGCTAGCCCCTTGTGCTAACTTATACACAGTGTATCCTGAACCATTTCCCCACTTGTACAAGATACTGTGTAAGCAGTTTCTGGGGCACTATAGGGTACAGGGGAGGGGAGGCGGCATGGTATAGCCCAGTCTCATCAGATCTCAGAAGCTAAGCAGGGTCAGTACTTGGAAGGGAGACCTCCAAGGAAGGCTCTGCAGAGGAAGGCAATGGCAAAACCCCTCTGCTTCTCACTTGCTTTGAAAGCCTCTTGCTGGGGTCGCCATAAGTCTACTTGAGGGCACTTTACACACATATGATACGCGGAAGAAAGCACAAGGTGGGGTTGTGCCGATGTTGCACAAGGAGAACAGCACAAAGTGTCCACTTCTGCTTGCCCATTGCTGGATCCAAGCCAAGGTCTGGATGCAATGGAAATAACTGAGCGCAAGCCTCATTTAACAAATTGAAAATGCATTGCTTCCTCAAGAGCAAGCAGAAAGCGATCCTAGGATACAGGCTAGTGTTTTTTTTTTACAGATATATCGTAGCTCAGGTTATCTTTAATTAGGTTCTCATAAGAGACTCTTGAGATAGAATCTACAGGGATGTAAGTTTTTTAAAAAATTAGTGAAACTATAGCTCCCCCCCCCCCACGCCCACTCTCCTCTTTGTCCATTGCCGAGCTGGTCCTTCTCTGCCGAGTGTATTCTTTTTTTTTTTCTCCTTGAAAGACAGTGGCCTTTTGTGAGTGGAAGTACCTAGAACCCAAGACACGAATGCTCTGCAGTGAAGGACCACCTCTGCAATAGACAAAAAGGAGCACAAGCAGACCAAACCCCAAACCCCGCGCTCCTCAGGCTCCCCCCCCAATAACCTCCCGCCGATGGTGAAGAGGGATATAGCAACCCTATACCTTATGTTTGTGTAAAGTGCTCTAAAGTCAACTTATGGTGACCTCAGCAAGGAGCTTTCAATGCAAGTAATAAGCAGAGAGGGTTTGCCATTGCCTTCCTCTGCAGAATCTTCCTTGAAGGTCTCCCTTCCAAGTACTGACCCTGCATAGCTTCTGAGATCTGATGAGATTGAGCTATACCATGCCACCTCCCCTCCCCTATACCCTATAGAAAGAAGATATGGGAGCCAAGGCAAAGTTCAGTGACAGCACTGGATCCATTCAATGGTCTCCTGGCGATTGCAGGCAGCTAGTGGCTTCTCCCATTCCATTCCTTCATTATTCATGCCTAGGGTTGCCAATCTCTGGGTACTAGCTGGAGATCTCCTGCTAATACAACTGATCTCCAGGTGACAGAGATCATTTCACCTTGAGAAAATGTCCACTTTGGCAATTGGACTCTATAGCACTGAAGTCCCTCTCCTAACCAAACCCCGCCCTCTTCAGGCTCTGCCCCCAAAACCTCCCGCCAGTGGCGAAGAGGGGCCTGGCAACCCTCTTCATGCCACCTCTCCTGAATTGTGATTTAACACGAATTTCTAAAGCCAGTTCTGGAACAGGAGCAGGTGTTGTAGTATCAAGTTCCTTCTGCTGATCTGCATCTTACTGAAGATTAAGCAAAAACCGGTGCTGTGAAAAAGCAATTTTGATGTGAGCCTAGATACGAGTACATCAAGATGGGTTTTGTGCATTGCTTCAGTGATGTGTCTGTATTCTTACCTCTTGGTAACACAGAAAGGGAATCTTGATTCCATCATGTGTAATAGCACATCAAGACCACAGTTTTGCATGGCTTTATGAATGAGCACAGGTGCATGGGTAACACAGGGGGGGGGGGAGGCATGAATGAACGAAAGGAATCGAAAGTTACAGAAAACCATGCAACAGGGTTAGAGAAGCACAAAGTGAGAGCAAGAACAGCTGTGTTAGGTCATTTATGCCTGGTCGCTTTAACCTCCTTTATTCCTTGTTTCAGCCAGGATCAAAGTAATCCGGGTTGGGGGAAACTATGTATTGGCTGGAATGATCAGGGATGAAACTGTGTGCTAATGGAGGCATGAATACAGAAAAGCAGTCTCCCAAGTTCAAATCACGCCCCTTTAAATGCTGCTCTGTAATTGGCTGACTTCGCAACTCACCCTGAGAGAAGACTTCCTTCCCCCCCAGACCAAACTGCCTAATAAAAATGCTTTTTAAGAACAAAAAAATGGAGCAATCTGAAAGAAGGGGGGGAGAAACCCAAGCCTCGTTTTATAAAAGCCTTTCTTTTGCTCAGGAAGAGCTCCAAGGTAGCAGGAAGCACTTGAATCCCTGCCTCTTTACACACTGCTTCGTGATTGGCTGTGAGAGAAGCCAATCTTCTGTGCTTCCCATTTGGCTGCCTTGAAGAAGGGTTTGGAAAAGGGTGGGGCGAAGCTCAACCCAGGAAAGGTGTATGCTCACTCTGTGGCTCTGGAATGAGCCAGGAAGAACGGTTTGACTTGGTCCAGAAGAGGAATGGGAAAAGCCGGGTATAATATACCCGGAATAAAGGAGGGTTAAGCGACCGTGCATAAAACACCTTAGTCTGCTGCAACCAGAACAAGAGTTTACGACTCCTAATCCTGAGGCATAGATGGACTGCAGAGATTCCACAGGACGGGGAACTCCAAAGCTGGGGACTCTTCTTTGTCTTCCCTCTCCCATTCTGAAGCCAAGGAAGTTGGCTGCAGCTAAAGTTCCAATGGTGGGCAGATCGGAGGGCGCTAGCATGGGGGTGGAGTTTCACAGTAATCATCTATGAGAAGGTCTGGATTATCTAGGGATCCCTATATAATCTTCTATGAGGCCTCTTTTAAATGCGATGCCAGGCATGTAAACATTTTTTTTTTACCTGTGCAGCATTCTACCTGGCCTGTGTGTTGCATAAATCAGGTTGTTTTGACTATGCATGTGGCGTTAGGATATTAGAGAGACCTGGCCAGGTGTATACTGTGCTGGCATATTAGTACTGCATCCCATGCTGCTTAGGTATGGCCAACACACTCAGCAATATGGGTTTGGAATGTGGCAGAGTCTTGAGATGGTAGAATGGACTATGGCATTTATGGTTGCAGGTAGGGGGAGCATATTTTTGGAATGCTCCTGTATGTGAGATGTTCCCTGCAAGTAGAAAACTAGCACAGCAAGGGGCTGGCTGGGATAGTACATTTCTCCCTGCATAGTGTAGACCTCACCTTGAGTATTGTGTTCAGTTGTGGGCACCGCAATTTAAGAAGGATGTAGACAAGCTGGAATGTGTCCAGAGGAGGCAATGAAGATGGTGAGGGGTCTGGAGACCAAGTCCTATGAGGAAAGGTTGAAGGAGCTGGGTATGTTTAGCCTGAAGAGGAGAAGACTGAGAGGGGATACGATAACCAGCTTCAAGTACTCAAAGAGCTGTCATATAGAGGATGGTGCTGAGTTGTATTCTGTTGCCCCAGAAGGTCGGACCAGAACCAACGGGTTGAAATTAAATCAAAAGAGTTTCCGTCTAGACATTAGGAAGAATTTTCTAACATTGGTTCTTGTAGGTTATTCGGGCTGTGTAACCGTGGTCTTGGAATTTTCTTTCCTGACGTTTCGCCAGCAACTGTGGCAGGCATCTTCAGAGTAGTAACACTGAAGGACAGTGAAAGCCTTCGACAATAATTTTCTAACAGTTAGAGCAGTGGAACAGGCTTCCTGGGGAGGTGGTAAGCACTCCTTCCCTGGAAGTTTTTAAGCAAAGGCTAGATGGCCATCTGTCAGCAATGCTGATTCTATGGCCTTAGGCTGCTCTTGAGAGGGAGGGCGTCTTGGCTGTCTTTTGGGCATGGAGTAGGGGGTCATGGAGTGTGTGTGTGGGAGGTAGCTGTGAATTTCCTGCATTGTTCAGGGGGTTGGACTAGATGACCCTGGTGGTTCCTTCCATTTCTATGATTCTAGGGTTTCTTTTAGTACACAAAAATGTACACAGAAGATTCAAAAGGTGCAAAAAGTGCCCACAGGGAATTGTTCTGTCAATATATTCTAGTGAGTCTTTAAAAAAAAATCAGCGCAGTTTAGAGTTACACAACCCCGACACTGAAGACTGTCTACTGCTGGAGAAATGCCCCCCTCCCCCCAGTCTTGGCCACAAGAGAATTTAGAATACTGTGCGAAGTGTAGAACTAAATCCATACTCCTTGTAAGTAATGAGGCATAGCACTGTGGTTGAATGCATATTTCACTGGCAGAAGGTCCCAGGTTCAACCCCTAACACTCCCCATTAAAGATTTTCAGTTAGCAGAGCTGGAAGATCTCTCTTTCCGAGTCCTTAGTAAAATAGATAGTTTAAGGACATGATACCTTTTCGGTCTGAGTGGCAAAAAAAACCCCTGCAGTGTTGGTGTACCAGCAAGAAAGGTGGGAGATGTGAGGGGGGGGGGGGAGATAGACAACACTGGGCCAAATGCTGGGAGCAAGCTTAGACTCAATGTAGCTGATAGGGCAGAAGGGATCTGCCTTGGACCTGACTATATGGATTCAGGAGGTGGTAAGAGGCTATGTGTGTTCCTTCTCCCGTGCCACTATTTCAAGTGGTGCTGCCACCACTACAGTTGCTTGCCTTAGGGTTGCCAACCTCCAGGTGGGGCCTGGTGACCTACAGGAATTACACCTGATCTCCAGACAGCAGACATCAGCTCCTCTGGAGAAAGGGGCTGCTTTGGAGGGTAGACTCCATGGCATTATATCCTACTGAGGTCCATCCCCAAACCCACCCTCCCTGGGATACACCACCAAATCTCCAGGAATTTCCCAAGCCAAAGCTGGCAACCCTAGTTGACTGTCCTGAATCACCTTCACTGGATGCCCCTGACTTTGTGTATTATAGGGAAGGAGCTCCTAGCCATTCATATTTTGCTCATTCTCAGAACACAAATAATTTGCATGTTTTTCAGTATAAAGATATCAAGGTACCTTTAATACTACTTAAACCAGCTATTGTCACAGTGGGGCTTCAGATACCTTGGCCTCGATTTAAGTGACTCAGACCCGCAGCGTCAACCAATTGAACGAGGAAACAGCTTCTGCCTTTGGGGGGTGGTTATAAATTGTTTACAAGGCATTTCCCCGTTTCCATGGGATGCACTCCTTGCTGAGGAACCATGTGAGAGAGCCTGCCTGCCTGCAATTTCCCCCTGTCTCCCGAGAGACGGGAATGTACCGCAGTTTACTATGCCTGGGTTGCACTGCAGTGTGATCTATTTCCGAGGCAGGCAGTGCTAAAGCATTCTCTCTCTCTGAACAGTGAGAGGGTACTTGGGCAGCATCCGGACAGACACCCACCCACCTACACACACTCTTAAGAGGGTACCTGCATCACTGAAATGAAACTTGATTGGGGAGGGGGCTGGCGAGAGGGTGAAAACGGAGCAACGTGCCTGCACCATTCCGCTCTCGAAAATGCTGTGAATAATGCAGAGGTTTGCCAGCCGTGATTAATTCTTCTGCTGCAGCCTTTGCTATGAGGCTGCTTCTAATGCACTTGAGAGGCTGATGCTTCTTTCCGGATGCATTTGACAACAAGAGCAATCAGTTATATTGCTAGGCATGCTCCAGCCAATTCACCCGGGTCCTTGGTGGCTAGTTTTTAGAGGTATTTCTGTGTTGTTAGCTGGCTCCTTCCTCTGCTTATGCAGAACATTTCCAGTTGCTATTTTAGCACACCGTGGTCTATTATTACATTGATATATGGAAAATGTATGCATTTCTTTCCACCTATTTTTAAAAAAATGCATGCCATCTCTTAGTGTGTTCCTGAATGAACCCCAAAGGAGGGTATTTTAGCAAGATCCTAAATAATGCTATTTTTTTAATGGCTGATCCATACAAAACAGTAATGAAGCCACGTTCTGCTGAAAAACTCAAGCCTATGTCCAGAGATGGATGTCAATGAACACATGAAGCTGCCTTATACTGATAGACCCTTGGTCTATCAAGGTCAGTGCTGTCTACTCTGACTGGCAGTAGCTGTTCAGGGACTCAGACAGAGGACTTCCACATCACCTACTACCTGACCTTTTAAACTGGAGATCATAGAATCATAGAGTTGGAAGGGACCACCAGGGTCATCTAGTCCAACCCCCTGCACAATGCAGGAAATTAACAACTATCTCCCCCCCTCCACATCCTTAGTGACCCCTACTCCATGCCCAGAAGATGGCAAAAAAAAAAAAAAACCCTTCAGGATATCTGGCTACCTGGCCTGGAGGAAATTGGCTTCCTGACCCCAAAGGCATTTGGGCTTGTAAGAGAGGGCCATGAGAGCCAAACACTGACACAACCCTTCCCGCCCTTCCTCTCATGATCTGCCTAAGATGCCAGGCCCTTCCCCCACCTCATGTTTTGGCTGTTATATTGTGGAAGTAGTGGCAATTACATCCTTGAAAAAAAACTATAAAATGTGAGATTTAATCCTTATGGAAAGTACAAGACTTATGCTTGTCTCCCCTATCACACTACTAATTCTGTGCTATCTCTTCTAGGCACCAGGCAAATTGGTAGTAAAAGCAGAGATGAACCAACAAGAGTGAACAAAAACAGTGGAACAGACTGCCTGGGTAAGTGAGGAAATGAAAGTGGGAATGAATTCACAAGAAGGAGTAAACTTGGAGCTGTTGCCAGGGGAAGGGGAAATCATCCAAAGCAACCCTGGTTTCTAACCTATGAACATCCCACTGATGCTTCTTCCTGGGCAGCAGTCTTGTAACAGGCAAACCCAGTTGCAAGTGGAACCTTGCACGACCATTTGGATGGATGGGTTTTTGAATATGTGAACATAGGTAGCTGCCTTGTGCTGAGTCAGACCCTTGGACTATCACCTTTACTCTTGCCTACTCTGACTGGCAGAGGCTCTCTGAAGCCCCACACAGAGGTCTTTCACATCAGCTACCACCTGATCCTTTTAACTGGAGATGCTGGGGATTGAACCATGGACCTTAAGAACCCTTTTTAGAGCCAACTTTATAAGATGGTATACTGCTCAGTGACCAAGCACATGTGTTCCATAAAGAAGATCTCAGGTCCAATCAAGAGCATCAGCACTTAAAAAAAAACTTGAACAGGAGGGCAGGGCAAAAACCTCTAAGTAGGGCTGTGCACCCCCCCACACCCCGGGATATTTTTTGGGTTTGGGTCCAATATATCCTGAAATTTACAAAAAATTCAAAAAACCGAATATAATAGATTCAGCTTCTCAAATAATTTGAAAATGTTCAGGTTTATTAAACCCAAACCTGAAAAATACATGGCACAGAGCTGTTCTGTTCTGCGCCACTGGGGCATTCAGACCCCTGCTACTTGCTGGCTCCAACCTCCACCTGGAGGTCAAAGCTGGCTAGCAGCATGCATCTGAACAGCAAGGCGCTCAGATGGATGCTGCTTGCTGGATCCAACCTCCATGGTAAGTAAGGGGGGTAAAAGGTAAAGGTATTCCTTGTACAAGAACCGGATAATTCCTGACCCATGGGGTGACGTCACATCCCGATGTTTACTAGGCAGACTTTGTTTACAGGGTGGTTTGCCAGTGCCTTCCCCAGTCATCTTCCCTTTACCCCCAGCAAGCTGGGTACTCATTTTACTGACCTCAGAAGGATGGAAGGCTGAGTCAACCTTTGGCCGGCTACCTGAAACCAACTTCCGTTGGGATCGAACTCAGGTCGTGAGCAGAGCTTGGTCTGCAGTACTGCAGCTTACCACTCTGCACCACGAGGCCAACTAAAATTTCCAGACCATTGTAAAAGGCAGCCCAACACAGACTGTGTTACGGTAAGATTATGTAATGCAAATTCTCAGATTAGGAACTACAACTCCCAGTAGCACCTCACACTGCCCTTTTTCCTAAGGAGAGAGGAAAGGAAAGAACAGAGAAAGTCCAGGTCTGTCAGAGAACTGCAACCAGGGACAGGTTTACAAGAGCTGGAAGGACATGGCTGGGGACTGCAGAAGCTGAAACAAAGAACCTGGAGTCCTGTTATCAGGTCGAAGCTCAAGGCAGAGACTAAAGTATGGATGGTGTTAGGAGAGCCCTGAGAAGAAAGAGTACTACTTTAGTAGTCAGCACAACAAGGCTAGTTAAAGATTCACCCCTGGGAACTCAGTTATTTCCCACCCCTTCTTGGATTAAGCTTCCCTGTTTATCTACCCCAGTAAAGCATTTGTTGCTCTTAATTACATGTCATTGCAGCTGTTGGAACCCAACAAGTCTAAGACAGAAGCTACCAGCCCTTCAGCAGTTTTCTCTGTGGGGAGGAGAAGGGAAGGCGATTGTAAGCCGGTTTGATTCTGCCTTAAGTGGTGGAGAAAGTCGGCATTTAAAAACCAACTCTTCTTCTTCTTCTTTAAGCATGCTATTAACTTAGTTCGTTATTACAGTTACTTTAAGGAGAAAAATACACAGCTGCAAACTTTTTAATGGCTGGGATGGGGCTTGGCGTAGAGATGACATCATCTAGTTGGAGCCAGGCGTTTCTCCTTGAATTACAGAGATCAGTTCCCTTGCAGGAAATGGCAACTCTGGAGGGTGGACAACCCTGGTGAGCTCCCCAAACTCAACTCTCTCCAGGCACCACCCAAATCTCCAGAAATTTCTGAAGCCAAAGTTGACAACCCTAGTTTTGACCAATGCAGTGGTTGAAGTTCATAACTGCTCAGGGCAGTTAGCATCATCCATACTAATACAATAAAACCACAATGACATGGATCAATAATTTGAACAACCCCGTTTCATCAGTTGTATATTAAAATTGAATACTGAACATATAAACAGGTGGCGCTGAACCTTAAGGTATAGAGACTCCTGCAGAGTTAAATACCGGTAACAGTTTGGTCCCTCCCCATTTTAGATGGAACAACATAACGAAAAGTAGGGAGGCCAGCACCAATGACAAAACCGTAGCTGCCCTCAACTATAGGCCTGGTTCCCTCCGACACCTTCTCAGCCACCCACCAAGTGTTTTAAGGAAGTGGGTGGGGCCAGGTAGGGTTTTTGCCCAGCAAGGCTTGTGATTGACTGTTGGAGATTTCATTGGCTATGAAGATTTTTTAGAGAGTTGCTTTGGCAGCAACTGCCACCACAGCACAAGGATCTACACTGTTTCTGAAGTTAAGCTGTGGCAATCATTTTGTGGCAGCAGTTTTGTTGCTGCGCCCACCATGCTGTGTTAGAATTCCAAATGTGCCAGCAGGGTCAAAAAGGGTGGGCCCCCCTGGACTAGAAAATAATCGAAACTAGCCCTTGTACTATGTCAACTTAACAGTATCCATCTTGACTATATCCATCTTCTATTTCTGCTTGTGGAAGGCACAGGGCAGGTCTTCAACCAGAATCATATCACACCCTAGGGTTGCCAACCTCCAGGTACTAGCTGGATATCTCCTGTTATAACAACTGATCTCCAGCTGATATAAATCACTTCACCTGGAGAAAATGGCCCCTTTGGCAACTGGGCTCTATGGCATTGAAGTCCCTCCTCTCCCCAAACCCTGCCCTCCTCAGGCTCCGCCCCAAAAGTCTCCAGGTATTTCCCAATCTGGAGCTGGCAACCCTATCGCACCCCCACATTGAACTTGAACGTTTGTATCAAACCGCCTTTTGATTTTTGAACACGTCAACGCTGTTTAGAAATGGAAGATCAGCACTTGATCTTACGCATGTTATATTTTGAGATAACCAACACACAAAATAAACCAGTACGTATGACAAAAAAATTATTAGCTTTATTCTTTTGGCTTGGTAGTAATGTAGTTTATTGTTATTTGTGCTAAAATATTCTCCACCATGCAATTCATCAATCTATATATTACTAGTCAATAGCCAAAGTAAAAGAATAAGTTTATTTCTGTTTCCTCGCAATTAAAAACACAAAATATGCTGATGTGGCTGGTTATGAATTTACTACTACGTTCTTGAGGAAAGAGGAAAAACAAGGACAGCCCTTGGGCCCTGTATTATATTTAAGACAGTTCTAATGAAGTACAGATCAAGAAGAATAACTATCTGTAAAAAAAAAAATACTGCAAAAGACTAAATAGTCCTTGAAATATAAGTCCAGAATGTCCAATGCAAAGAGCATTAGGAGATCAAAGGTGGTCTTTGTTTTGTCACCCATCCAGAAGCAAGTGACACGTGGGCTCCTTCTCTTTGAAATTACTTTACATTAAAACTGGTTAGAATCTATTTTTCCTCTTTATGGTTGCAATCCTAAGAATGCTTTCCCAAGAGCTAGCTATACTGAATAAAATGGGACTTACTTTCGGAGTAGGCCTGCTTAAGTTTGCTCCCTATGATTCTCAGTGAGAGGGCAGTAGGAATAGGAGAGGAAGCATCCAAGTAAAAAAACAAAAAAACATTTGTAGCTGCAACCTGGAAGGTTTCTGCCCCAATGTGTGTGTCAAATATTCTCATGTGTACAATATAACTTCAAATAAATAAATAAGCAAACAAACAATGCAGTTATAATTCTGATTATAGCTGCAAACTGATAATATAAAAACCAATTTTTTGAAAAAGTACTGACATGTTTATATAAAAAGTTATAGAAATTCCATTTAAAAAACAAATTAAGATGTCAACAGCAGGACTTTACAGGCTACACATTAAAAAAAAACCTGACACATAAGCAGCATCAAGCTGCTGCGAACTTAAAACTGTATTTTTACTATTCATTTCTTTCTGCCACTGACACACAACTTCCCATATTAGGCTACTGGAAGGTGCATCAGCACAAGATGATCCTATGCAGGTCTGTATGTATTCTGAACGAGAAAATCCAGATGCTACATCAACAAAACCCAACTTCTGTGCATGGGATAATTATAAAGCACGACTAACTTAGTACATATTTATTCATCTTTAAAGAATTGCGTTTCCAAAGCAGTTAGGATTTTGACTTTTGCAAAAGACTATGGATTGGATACAAGTAGTTTCCCCACTGCTGAAAAAGGAAAGATCATAGGATCTGCACCCACAAAAACCATGTAAGATGGGGGTATAATAAGGAGGGGGACTGGGCAAGATTGAGCAAAAATGCTGGCTGTATTCAGCCCTAGGATGGTAGAGGACATGAAGCAGAAGAGGGAGTGAAAACTGGTAGGGAAGGGATACACAGAATTATCATGTGGAAGAGCTATGTAAGGCACTGACGCGCTACCCTCTGACCAAAGGAAATCCTGCTAGGTGCTCCATTTATTTTAAAAAATCGTGAAAGGGAGGGAGAATGCTGGGATACATAAAATGCCTGCTCTTCAGCCTCACACCACATTAGACAATTCAGTTACAAACCCATAGTAGCACAGAGTGTATGCAACCCTTGCTTTATTATTCAGTTTGTAATGGTATAGAATGGAACATTAATATCTGCAGAAAGCATGCCCATTCAAACAGAAGGCTGACATGTATTGCAGTAAATACTGTTTGTGCTCAGGGTCGTTACTTCTTTGCACAAACCCAATGCTACCTTTTGGAACCACATCTTTATTTAAGAGGCAGTTATTGATACACATAATATCAGCTTGGAAGAGGGAAGGTTGTGGATAGGTGTTGTTTCTGAACAAAA
Source organism: Euleptes europaea (assembly GCF_029931775.1). NCBI lineage: Eukaryota > Metazoa > Chordata > Lepidosauria > Squamata > Sphaerodactylidae > Euleptes > Euleptes europaea. The sequence goes on from NC_079326.1 coordinate 36,112,175, forward strand.
GCTAAGGGTGTTAACAATGATTTAATTTCCTCCAGTATGGTACAGGTCAGAAACAGCTAAGACCGAACTGGGACCAAAGGTGGATGACTCCCCCTTGTAATTTTTTTTAAATAACTTGGAGGGATTTAACATTTGGTAAATATTAGGGCCAGCATGGTGTAGTGGTTCAGGTGTCGGACTAGGACCTGGGAAACCCAGGTTCAAGTACACACTGGTGCCGTGGAAGCTTGCTGGGTGACCTTGGGCCAGTCTCACAGGCCAAAAACACATGGTCCCTTAACCCACTTTATTCCCCGTTTTAGCCAGGATCAAATTGACCCGGGCTGGGGGGAAACTGTACGCATTACCTTGAAAAGCAGGGACGAAACTGTGTGCAAATCCATCCATGTAAACAAAGTACGGGAGACGTGCACAGTTCCTGTTTAGCTTGCAACACCCCCGGCCCCGGTGTTTGGTCATTTCCCGGGGCAGGGAAGGCCCTCTCTGGTCAATTTGAAATGACCAATCACCGGGGGCATGGGGTGTGTGCCAAACTAAACAGGAACTTCATGTCTTCCGCACTTCCTGTTTACATGGATCGATTGGCACAGTTTCTTCCCTGCTTTTCAAGGTAATATGTACAGTTCCCCCCACCCCCAGCTTGGGAAAATTTGATCTTGGCTGAAACGGAGAATAAAGTGGGTTAAGGGACCATGCATTTTTGGCCACACTCTCAGCCCTGACCCTGGCTAGTATTTGGATGGGAGACCTCCAAGGAATAGCAGCGTCTTGACATGGAGGCAGGCAATGGCAAACCATCTCCAAATGTCTCTTGCCTTGAAAACCCTACAGGGTCACCATAAATCAGATGTGATTTGACAGCAAAAAAAAAGATTATGGACTTAAGAATATTAAAGTGATGTTTGTCCTCAGTATACCAAATGAAAATAAGTTTTGCTAAATAAGGCGAGCATGAGGTTTTTTTTACTGGGTCCAGTTCAATCGATTCATTGTGGAGTGTGCTGGTTGCTAGCCATATGGAAAGCAGAAAGAAAAATCATCCTCTTGCTGCTCTAAAGTTTACATACTCATTGCAAATTATATAGGTGCATCTAGCTTTCTTCTGGTATTTCATAGCATGAATACCTAAAATTATGCCACCGTGACTCTGCTGCTCTTTGTTACTTCATAGTTTTGTTCTCCATGCATGAGCTATAAAGTACAGCATGCCTTCATGCAGATCTTTTATCTGTATACAGAAAAGTATCAGAGTAAACTAACTCTTCAAGTAAAGAATGCAGAAGTGAGAAATACCTTATAAAATCCAATCAAAATAAGCATGGGACTAATAAATTATCAGAAGTAAGTAGTGTTGTTTTGAACTCAGGCTTCTGGCCATGTTTTGCCATTACCAGTTATGGGATATGCTTGTTTGTGTTCTGTCTGTGTGTGAGAGAGAAATCTTTTTTATGACAGTACCCTATAAATCTTCAAAATGAACAAACAAGGGGGAATGGATGATGCATGATACTGTGGCATGTTTTAGCATATGTGTATGTTAGTTTGGACTGGTTCTGTTACTCCATGTAGAAATAGCAATGGATGAACAGATGGGGGGGTCACAGAAATTTAAAATCCATGTGGCTTCTGCATTCTTATATTTCACAGTTATCCTTGATTGTATCTTCTTCTGAAGAAAAATATCATCTCAGAATGTACACAAACTTTTAAGCCTAACAAAATTATAGAGAGGGTTGGGAGGATTGGAGAAACTGTAGACCTGGTTAAAGCTGATGGAGCTACAAAGAGTTTTTCACAAAAAGAGAACACATATGGATTATGTACCTACCTGGTCAACATACTACTACATGGCTTCCTAGCTTTAAGGAAATCTTTCAATTTCACTTGTAAACCTCTGCACAGGTTTCAGATAGCTCACCGCGGGCAATGGTTCTGCTTATCAGGTTGTCTTTTCCATTTGAAATGTTGAGGTGGGGTTTTCCTTCCTTGCCAGGGACTTTAGGGCCAAACTAGATGTGATGGTGGCCAAAGGGCCAACCTGTGGCCACCAATGCCATTTTAGAGAAGAATTCAGCCATTTAAAAATTGTCACAAGGGCATGATAGGTGATCTTGTTTCCTCCCCCATACCCTGTTTCAACACTCTAAAAGGCACAAGGGGGGGAAATCAAGATCTCCTGTTGCTGCTGCTTGGCTAAATTCTCCTCTAAAACAGTACTAGTGGCCACAGGTTGGCTCCATGGCCGACGTCATGTCTAGTTTGGCCCTGGGTTCTTCCTCTCTAGCCCGACAAGCATTGGTTTAGGTCATACCAGGTAACTACGTATCAGCTTGCCATGTGCCATGCCTTACATTCCTGATCCTTCAAATCAATTGTATTGTGACACTGAATACCTAGTAACAGCTTACGTAGAATGCTTTTCTCCTATAGAGTTTCCTTAGGAGCCAGGCATCTTTCAGTTAACCACATGAAAAGTAATCCAATTCACTCCCTCATATCTTCTCTCACTCTGGAACTCCCAAAGGGTCTCTGGAACTCCAACTTCCAAGACATTTCGTTTCAAAAAAGTGTCTTGTTCTTGCGGGGTGGGGGGTGGGCTAGGGGCTTTAGAGACAAAAGTTAGGACAAAAGTCTTAAGTACGTCCATAGAAAAGTGCAGCCTTATTAATAACTCGCTGAATAACTTTAGCAGACTCCTCCTCAAGTTTCCGTTTCAATGTAGTTGTGATTGGTTCATAAGAGACTTTAGAAGGATTGGCTGCCATAAACCGATCTTCCATTTGAACCCGAAGGGTATTAAAGCTCTAAACCAAATCTGCAAATTCCCCATGTTTTAACATTACATTTTACTATCACGTCCTTTCAAAATGTTAATCTTGATAGAGGTGGCATCCTGATGTCACTTGCAGACTCTCAAAAATTCCTTTGTCAGTTTATCTACCAGTCACACTTTTTACCATTAGAACGAAATTTTTTGCAGCAGAGCCAAGATTTCCGCTTGCATGGTTTGCATTGAGCCAAGCCCACAATGAATAAGGCGCCTAAGTGTTACATTATCATTAAGTACTAAAAAGGAAAAAAATGATATGTAAACAAGTATCTGAGAAAGAGCACTTCGCTCCCTTGCTCAACATAATCAGAAACAGTGATCTGGAATCTGAAATATAACTGCACCCACAGACATTTGTCAGACAGGACATGTGTGGCTGTTGAAACAAGCACACTCGTACAATTACTGCAGCACTGGGGTATTTTGGTTAACATACACACTATGACTGGTACGTTTTGACAGTCTGTAGCCATTTTGTGCATCCTTCTTCATCCATGCCAGCTGGTAAGAAGAACAGTACTGTCCGGATGAGCCCGTTATCTTATTACCAAGTCCCCAGGAGGATGGAACTGCTTTGTATTAAATGCTGGCCTTAGGTGCATATATGTATGATAGTGGATAGCTACAGAAATGGTCAGTTTGGCATTAACTTTCAACAGGATCCCTGTTGGCATTAGCGTTACTTTATGCTGTAAACAATATGTTGTGAACAGAATTGTTTTGTTTCTTTTACTTTTTCCTGCCATTGGAAACTTTGTCTTTATCTTCCTTTTCTGGTGTTTCCTGCTCATATTTGTCTGGCTTTGTTACACTGTCATACGAAGGAGGAGAAGTTGTGGAGGAGCTCCTGTCTGTCTTCTGCACAGTTGAGTTCAAACTTAATTTATCAATAATCATTTCATTTTTGATAGAAAAGTCATCCTCATCTTTTTCGTACATGAATGAAACTTTGATTACTGTTCTCTTCAAGCGGTATGACCGAAAAGCTCGCTGAATAACTTTAGCAGACTCCTCCTCAAGTTTCCGTTTCAATGTAGTTGTGATTGGTTCATAAGAGACTTTAGAAGGATTGGCTGCCATAAACCGATCTTCCATTTGAACCCGAAGGGTATCCAATTGATCGCTTTCACCCAAAACACGTTTTGTGAAGGCAAACAAGATGTCAAGGCAGTGAATTCTGTCACCACTTACTATAGGCAAGTCCATTGCAATAAGCTGAATCTTATTTGGTTTGGGTATCAAAAGAGGAGGATCTAAGCAGGCAGCAAAATCAAAGAGATTGAAGTATTCAATAAACTGGGTTGCATCTGGATCAAACTTTTCCCAGACTTCATAGAACATTTCAAAGTCATCTTCACCTAAAGGCTCAGCACTTTCTTCTGTTGCAACACTGAAGTTCTCCAGAATAACAGCAATGTACATGTTTACCACAACTAGAAATGATATGATAATGTAGCTGACAAAGAAGAAAATCCCAACGGAAGGATTGCCACAGTCTCCTTTGACTAAGCTTCCTGGATTATCTTTGTCAGGGTCACAGTCTGGGGGCCCACTATTAAGAATGGGTGCTAGCAAGCCATCCCAGCCAGCAGAGGTGGTAATTTGGAAGAGGCAGATCATGCTGTTACCAAAGGTTTCGAAGTTGAACATGTCATCAATCCCGTCTTCCTTCTTAACATAAGCAAAGTTGGACATTCCGAATATAGCATAGATGAACATGACGAGGAAAAGCAGGAGACCAATGTTAAACAAGGCAGGCAGAGACATCATCAAGGCGAAAAGCAGGGTGCGGATCCCTTTAGCGCCCTTGATAAGCCGCAGGATTCGACCTATCCTGGCAAGTCGGATAACTCGGAACAAGGTGGGGGACACAAAGTATTTCTCAATAATCTTTGCTAGAAACATACCTGTAAAAATTGCAAGATAAAACATTTTATAACTTATCTTACATATTCATAATCATATTGCCTCATTACAGTTAGAATTTTAAATCAGGGAATGTACTGTGAAGATGAGATGGTGAATCACAAGCCTTGGTTCTGTTTTTAGATGATTTTAGCTCTCCCGGCTGATTTTGCGGACCCCAATCCAGATGCTGTTTTAGCCTGAAGCTGGAAAATGCGGGCAAAAAGTGCAGGGACAGCAAGAGGACCTCTGATGGGGGGGGGGGGGGGGAAGGCATGCATAATCAAAAAGAAGCCCGGAAGCAGTCGGCGGGGGTGACCGTGAGGAAACATCCCTGCATAAAAGGCCTATGTTTTTATTTACATGCATTTCCCCTTTTGAATCCCAAATATTTCTTACCTACAATGGAGAGAACAACCACCACGACGTCAAATATATTCCAACCAATCGTGAAATAGTAATAACGGAGTGCAATCAATTTCAGGATGAACTCTCCCGTGAAAAGGACAATGAAAACCACATTTATCCAATACAAAGTATCTGTCATATCTTGAGTCTGGTCATTGGTTTCTACCATCATGGTGAACATATTGAGGCAGATAAGGACCATGATGGCAATGTCAAATGCTTGCTTGGTAACCAAATCAAAAATAATGCCCTGGAATGCATTCTGCAGGGGGTGAAAAACAGACAAAAGTATTTGGTTATTTCCTGGGAATTAAAATGTTTCCCTTGATAAACTTCTTTTCAAATTTGGATGAAATGCTGTGGTGTTGATTTTTTAAAAAAATATTTTGCCTTAAATTAAATGGCACAATTTGCACATGCAAAAATTAATTGTAAAAGCTATGCTTACTGCAGGCCTAGGGATAGGCTTTTGTGGTTTCTTGGACCCCAGTTTTTTCATCGCATTGTAATACTTCTTCTGTTCTTCTGTCATAAATATGTCTTGACCTCCAAAGTAAAGAAGTAAAAAAAATAATGGTTACAACCATAACTAGACTCACAAGACCCATTGATTTCAGTGGGGTTTACAAGGAAATGATTGTTCACAGGCATACATGAACTACAAACATAGGGCTGTATCTAATCACTGCTTTCTGCAGACAGAATACCACTTCAACTAATGGAGGAAGGCAATTTGCATCAATTGTCTCCTTAGGGTTGCCAATCAGGAGTATTTGGGGGGAGGGACATTTGGGGAGGAGACTGGATGGTATTGTGCAACGCTGCAGGAATTCTCCCAGTCTTTATGGATTTTATCATAGCGATTTTGGGAATTCCTAGAACACTGCACAACTCTGAGACTTCATGTACTGGAAGTAATGTCATGGCATTGCATGCTGTCCCCCCACCATTTTTTGCTTCCATTGCTCTACTGAATGAGGCCAGGGACTATAGTGTTGGAATAGGAGGTTGCCCACCGCAGGCAACCTGGTAAGTCTATACCAGGGGCCCCCATCCTGGTGCTTGTGGGCACCATGGCGCCAAACGACACCCTTCCTGAAACCCACCGTTTTTAGAAAGTATGTGGGGCTTGGTGGGGCTTTTGCCCAGCAGGGCTTCTGACGGGCCACTGGAGAGTTAATTGGCATTGCAGATTTTTAAAAATTGCTTCAGCGGCAGCTGCCATCACAGCACGAGGATCTCAATTGTGTGACTAAAGGTAAGCTATGTGTATGCAATAAAGTATTTTTAAATAATGTCTTTATTGTTTAATAAAATGTTCTTTATTAAAAAGGTGTCCCGTTAAGCAGAGCTTCTACTTGAAAGGTTGAGGAGCTGCTCTTAGATGTATATATAACCACACTCTGACCTCAACTTTTTTGAGACGTCTCTTTATGCAAGCATGTCTAAATTTTCTCCCCATGGCCTGGACCACGGGCAGATATGCCAGAGTCCCCTATGAGAAAAGGCTATGTTCTTGTGCCTCTGGACAGGTTGAAACCGTGGCCCATGTACTACTACATTGCAAGAATGGCTCACCTTTACGGGAACAGGTCATCGAACTCCTACTGACAGATTGCCCTGGTGGCACTGATAAGGAGCTAGTTCGATTTCTTTTAAGTGGTACTTATCCCCAGGTTACTGCAGGGGTTGCTAGCTTCCTGGGATTTATATTAAAGTTTTAACTTTTAATGTTGTAAGGAAGATCTCCATCAAAAGTTTATAAATCTCCTTTTTACCTCAATATGTACTCTTTTTTATGCCAAATAAAGGTGTGATTTGATTTGATATAACCACACTTCCTCACTTTGTGCGGTTGGCTTCGCCTCCCGCTGTAGCCATTTTCTGGTTGCACCCACCATCCTTTGTCGAGAATTCCAAAGGTGCCCACAGGCTTGTAAAGGTTGGAGACTCCTCCCACTGCAACCCTCCTCTCCTTTGCCCTCCATGTTGTATGTGATGAGCATTATTTCAGGGAGCTGTACTGGAAGGTGAAACATGGGAAAATCCCATTCTGTGAACTTTGCACTGCACAGGGAAAGGTGAGGATATGGGGGTTGCCAGGAGGACAGAAAGAGGAAACAGTATGGGCAGAGGGATAAAGAGGGAAATAAGGAGCCCCGTGCAAGTTCCCCATTATGCAACTGAGCTAGAGTTTTCCTGGGGAAAGGCTGCCAGGGGAGTGAAGGAGGGCAAGTTGAAGATGGGGGCTGATAAAGGTAGGTTGGCTAGTGGATGGGAAGGAGAGAAGGAAGCAGAAAAAGGGGACAGGCTATGAGGACTTTCGGGGAAGTAAAAGAGGAAATAGTGGGGGAGGGGAAAATGAGATGTGGGTCCCCTACATGTCATGTCTAATTCTTATACTTTGTTTTCAGATTTCTGTAATCCTAGTTTTATTACTTCTTTTTTGAGATGTTTTATTGATTGCACTGAATCTGCTTTGATTCTCAATGAGAAAGATGGACTATAAATGTAAATAAAATAATAAATAATAAAACAGACACTGGATCTGTAATGTTTGTTTTCCAGTAAACGGTTTGGGAAATCTTATTGTATAAATTCAGTTAATGATGTAAATGAAAGATTACAGACATTTATCCTATTGCCTTAGGTAGTCTTCCTCCAACTTCTCTTCAGCTGAAGGAAGAGCTATTTAAGCTGGAGAATGGTTTCCTAGGCTGGAGGAAGGCTTTGCCCAGTGGAGTGGTAGGATACATGCCATAATCTGGAATACATGCCCTGCAAATACTGCAGTATTAAGATCATGATATTCATTTCTTGGATCCTCTGCAACTTTGCTACTTTAGCCATTTCTCTTATACATGGCTTTCTGTATGCTATAGACATGGATAACTGGAACACTTATCTTCTTTTTCTGTTGGTTGAAGTTATCAATTATGACACCAATGAAAAGATTCAGGGTGAAGAATGCACCAAATATAATAAAGATGACAAAGTAAAGATACATGTAAAGGTTATCCTCATAGATTGGCTGTTCGTTAAGCTGTAAAAGAAGATATGACAAGATATCAACACCAGAGAATTTTCAGAGAATAGTTGCACAGATTGCAGGCTAAAATCTTGGTGGGTGCTCACACAGTCATTGATACAAGGATGCTTCTAGATGCATGTGAAGAAGATCACTTTAAAAAAATTGTCACAGGATCTTAGAATTCTTAGGGCATGTTCATACAAACCGAAAATTCTGTGAAAATGTCTAATGGATCAGCTATTAGATGTTAAGTCTGGGAAAATGTATTCTTGCAGCTGCTTTAAAATAGATCTGGCTGACCAGAGATTATATTGACAATTCAACCAAGGACACCTTTAAAGATTTACCCTTTGAAAAGATTGTATAATTCCTTATAATCATCTGATAAATCACAAGACTGTTCATTTGGTTTCCCTCAAACTATCCATGGAAGAGCAGTCAGCCTTGGGAACATACATAATATTAGAAATGTGTTTAGGAAGGTAATAGAGACTACTCATGAGAATATTAGTAGTTATCTTAACCCCTGCAGGGAATTCTCATCTGATTTTAGAACCTGTACAAAAGAGGCTGGGAAAAGAATATATGGTAAATATGCTGGGGCAGCAGAGAAAAATAAAGCTGTCCTAGAAGCCTGTGTTTCTTGGAACTGTTGTGAATTAACTTTGTAACTAGGATCAAGAAGGGGCAGGGGAGAAGGGAAGAGGAAAGAAACAAGAGAGAAAAGAAGGATATATTTAAGATACTGGGCTGAGGATTCATTTAGGGCGAGAGCTTCCTACCTCAAGCCAATTTCCTAACTCTCAATTTTGAGGAATGGGTCTTCCTCTTTTCTGGAATGTCTCTTTGCCCATATCTACTGACAAACTTTTAATTAATGTACCAACCCTTTAACATAGAATCATAGAGTTGGAAGGGACCACCAGGGTCATCTAGTCCACCCCCTGCACAATGAAGGAAATTAACAACTACCTCCCCCCACATCCCCAGTGACCCCAATCCTCCCCCCGCCATGCAGGATCCCACAATCAAAGCACTCTCGACAGATGGCCATCTAGCCTCTGCTTAAAGACCTCCAAAGACGGGGACTCTACCACCCTCCGAGGCAGCACATTCCACCGTCGAACAGCCCTCACTGTCAGAAAGTTCTTCCTAATGTTTAGGTGGAATCACTTTTCTATTAGTTTAAATCCATTACTCCGTGTCCTAGTCTCTGGAGCAACAGAGAACAAGCTAGTTCCCTCATCAACATGACATCCCTTCAAATATTTAAACATGGCTATCATGTCACCCCTTAACCTTCTCTTCTCCAGACTGAACAAACCCAGCTCCTTAAGTCTTTCCTCATAAGGCATGGATTCCAGACCTTGGACCATTCTGGTCGCTCTCCTCTGGACACGCTCCAACTTGTCAACATCTTTCTTAAATTGTGGAGCCCAAAACTGGACACAGTATTCCAAGTGAGGTCTGACCAATGCAGAATACAGTGATAGTATTACTTCCCTTGCTCTAGACACAATACTCCTATTGATGCAGCCCAGAATTGCATTGGCCTTCTTAGCCGCCATATCACACTGTTGACTCATGCTCAGTTTGTGGTCCACTAAGACTCCCAGATCTCTTTCACATGTACTGTTGTCAAGCCAACTCTCTCCCATCCTGTACCTGTGCCTTATGTTGTTTCTGCTTAGGTGAAGTACTTTACACTTCTTCCCACTGAAATCCATTTTATGAAATCCATTTTATGATTCACCACATCTGATTAGCTGGAGTAATTCTGGAAACTTCTTGATTTGATTTAAATAGTAACACTGACTCGAAATACATTATGCAATACTAACTGAAGAGGTAGAACTATTTTCATTGTTTCATCTTTGTACTTACATCCTGCCAGTGTAAGTTTGAGAGTTATTATGAGCACCTCAGTGTTCACATTTTTTTTTAAATGTCATGTACTTACTTTTCTTGAATCAACAGCAGCATACATTATAGGCATCCATCCTTTAAAAGTGGCCTGTAAAGAGGGAACATGTTAAAATTATCTATGATGACAAAGTACTATACAAATCTTTCAGTTCAAATGACACAATCTTACAGATGATTCAGAAGACTACATTAAAGCATACATCTGCATCTGATATGTGGTTAAAATCCTCTTTATCTTTTTTCTGGGCTGATATAGTCCTAGGGAGATGTCACACCAGAGTAGTTTGGTTACTTACGAGGGTTGTAGTTGTGTTAAGAAAGTTCTGTGTAGGAATAGCACCTTAGGAAGAAATTTAATAAAAGTTTTAGTAGAAAAACCCCCATGCTGCTCCAACGAATACCTCCAAGTAGGGTTCAAATTAAATTGTCATGTAAACGTTCTGTAGCCAAGTAGAAGGTTTAACTTAGGGTTTCCAACTTCCAGGTATTAGCTGGAGATCTCCCACTATTACAGCTGATCTCCAGCTGATAGAGATCAGTTTCCCTGGAGAAAATGGCCACTTTGACAGTTGGACTCTATGACAAGTCCCTCCCCTCCCAAAACCCTGCCCTCCTCAGGCTCCGCCCCAAAAACCTCCTGCTGGTGGTGAAGAGGAACCTGGCAACCCTAGTTTAGATGCAGTATAAACCTACAGTACAACCTAAATGCAAAACATCATCAATAGTGGAAGCAATGGTTTTTGTTGCTACTGATAAAATGGTCTGCTAAACTACTAAGCGGTGTGCTGATAGAACACCAAGGCTTTACTAAAGACCGAACAATTAGCCCAGGAGCAAATGGCTGCAGAGAACAGTCCATCAACTGGATGGAGGCTCCATGAGGCCCTAACGGTTGAAGCAATCATCTATGAGCATTTTGTCATTCAAAACTCTCAGCAGAGCAAGGAGTCGAGAGCCTCTTTGTGAGTCCTACAACTGCAAGTAGTATGCCACTCAAACTTGCTGGGGAGAAGGGATGGGAGCCTACTTTTGCAAGGGCATCCTCCATGAGCATTTTGTCATTCCAATTTCTCAGCTGTAGTAGGAAGAGGAACATGCCACTATGAGGCCTTTTCAGCAAGTACTTTATTGCTTAAACTGTCCCGGCTGGAGAGGGGAAGGAAGCCTCTCTGAGGCCTTCATCTGTGAGCACTTTGCCACTGCAAACTCCGAACCAGAGAATGGAGGGCAGCAGGCCTGTGTGAGGCCTTCCTCTGAAAGCACTTGGTTCATCTTCTCGGCCAGAATGGAAAGGAGAAGACGCTACGACAAAGGAGGAACGCCTCACCTGTGTGCTACAATATACATCCATGTCTCCACTAATTCGACAGGTCCTGTATCGACACTGGCATTTGGTACAGCACTTGCCAGGATGCTCATTGCCGCCTCGTGTGGCATACAAACGCACACGTTCCCTTAGAGACATACTGACACATAACACACCTCACAGAAGCAATGCTTCAAACCTTCCTAATGGCAATTACAAATGTGGCTCTTGCTTAAGTTGCAAGTACATGCTGACAGTAAAGGAAATTACTAATCCAATTACTAAGAAGACCTTCAAAATATGCAGCTTTAACAATTGTGACTCACACAATCCTATATATTGCGTAATTTGCACATGCCAACAGTGGTACATTGGAAAAACATCTAGACCCATTAAGTACCGCATTAGTGAGCACAGGTCTAGATTAAGGAATAAAGTGGCTGAGGCACCCCTAACTGCACATTTCCTGGCAAAAAATCATAGCGATGAGGACTTATCCTTTTTTGTGTTATGGTGCTTTGAGAGTTCACATAATTATGACAGAATAGATCTTGAATTATTATTGAAGCATCAGGAGTCTAAGTATATCCAGCTCTTTGATACTCTACATCCTAAAGGCTTAAACACTACATTAGATTTGTCTTGTTATTTATAATGGGAATGCTGTTTACACAATGTGTTGTAACTCAATCATTTTTGGTGCATTGTGTCGCTGTACCTTTAAGATTGTTGTAAATTGCTGAATCATTGTACCACGTGGTTATCTTGTATTTAACTGGGGCGGTAACATGGCAACTTTGCCAACGCGGAAGCTTTGTAATTAACAGCAAGCGTGTAAGTAAGAATTTTGTTGTATTCTCTTGTAGTGTATTATGACTATGTTCACTTTTTTATGCCGGTGTACTGCATAATGTTATTTTATGTTATAAATATAATGGCCCCTGAGGAAGGCTGGGTTTAAGCCGAAACAGAAAAAGTACCGGAAGTCTGTTGAAAACTGAATTATACATCACCTTACCTCTTGAATGGTCGTCAAACCTCCTTGAGAGAAGGACGTTTTCCTAGCTATTATTCTAGGATTGTATACGTTGTTGCTAAACATTATTAGTATTATTTTTGGACATTGTCCATGTTTGCAGCAGATACTGGGTGTATCTTTGCTTTGTTTTATGCTTTACAATTATAAAGCTAAGTGTTTTTGCAGTTTTGTGACTGTTTGTATGTTTGCTAAACCTCCAGGTGGTGGCTGGAGGTCTCCTGCTATTACAACTGATTGCCAGCCGATAGAGATCAGTTCCCCTGGAGAAAATGGCCGCTTTGCCAATTGGACTCTATGGCATTGAAGTCCCTCCTTTCTCCAAATAGAGTTGCCAAGTCCCTCTTTGCCCCTGGTGGGAGGTTTTTGGGGTGCAGCCTGAGGAGGGCAGGGTTTGGGGAGGGGAGGGACTTCAATGCCATAGAGTCCAATTGCCAAAGCGACCATTTTCTCCAGGGGAACTGATCTCTATTAGCTAGAGATTAGTTATAATAGCAGGAAATCTCCAGGTAGTACCTGGAGGTTGGCAACCCTATTCCCAAACCCCGTCCTCCTCAGGCTCTGCCCCCAAATCCTCCCACCGGTGGTGAAGAGGGACCTGGCAACCCTATCCATAGTGCTACTTGCAGAAACAGATTGCTGCCAACCAGAAAAAGTCTGCCTGCGTCTCTAAATCTCATCCAACACAAAGATGAATGTGGGGGGTGGGGGTGGAACAAAAGGATGTTAAAAAAAACTTATTCTAGTAAGCACCAAGACTTATGACTTGCTGTCTGCTAGCCAAAAAAAGCTGGACTGGAGATTGTTGAGGAAACCTCTCTCTCTCTGGAGCTGACAAAAGCCTAATGACCCTAGCTGTGACCAGAAGGAATGCTTTTCCAGTAGTTCAGGTTGATCCACCCCAGAATCACTGGAGAATTTGTGTTATTTCAGTGGAAATATGGCAATAAAATAAGGGCATGAATATTTATTACTTATTGTCCAGTACGGTTTGCATTTAAAAAAATGTACCAGTGCAAAATACTCCCCACACACACACACAATACGTAACTTAGGCTCTGAGTGTTAAAAACCAGAGAAAAACCATTTAACCATTATATTAAAAACCAGCAGTCATGCCTCTCCCTGCCTCCCACTTGAGCACACCAATTAACAGCCAAAAAAATCCCTCCTATCCACATAGACATTAAAATCAAAATTCAAATCAAATCAAGGGAAAAGTTATACTGACATCCCCGTGATTCCATTGGGGCAAAAGTGGAAATCTAAGCACGAGTGTGAAGACTAATATAAAAGACACAAGGTATAGGGCTCCTGTCCAGCAATCTTTTATTTCAAGAGAGCTGACATTAGATAACATCCTGGGGTGTGCGTGGGGTTGCCAGGTCCCCTTGGCAATCAGCGGGGGGCAGGGGAGGACTTACCAGAGGACCTTCACCGGCATCGAGCCAATGTCCTGCCCTCTGCACACAGGAAGCGATGTCAGCGTATCACCAGTGAAGCCGGCATCACTCTGGTATTTAACCACAGAACCTAAATACCAGAACATCCCCGGAACCCCCTCGTGATGCGCTGACGTCACGAGCGCACGGGGAGTTATGTCAATATGTTGGGCGCCATTTCCTCCCCCCACTGGTCAGCTGAGTGGTGGTGGGGAGAATCCATTGGGTGGGGGATTTCCCACCCCCAGCAGGGGCCTGTGGGTGGGGGAAGAGATTATATCCTAAGAAATTAACATCCAGCATATTGTAATGCAAAAGTTATTGCTAAAATGAAATTAATGGTTACTTACCACTTGTAGTAGTGAAAGATATCCAATTCCAACATTATCAAAGTTTACTTTCACATTTACCCATCTTGTACTGTTAGTAATGTTAAAATGTTCACAATCAGTTTTGTTCTGAATAGTTGCGTTCGCCAGGAATTTTCCAGTTGTGGCATTAATACAATGGTAAAATTTGCCAGCAAATAGATTTACACCCATGATACTGAAAATTAGCCAGAATATCAGACAAACGAGAAGTACATTCATAATAGATGGTATGGCTCCTACGAGGGCGTTCACAACCACCTAGTGAAAAAAATAAATGAAGTGAGTAAAGGCTGCATAAAAAGATTGTAAGACCTTGTCAAAAGGTTTGTTTCAGGAAAGTATTTAGGTAGTTTCTGATGCTCCATTGTCTCTTCATAAGCTTACTAGTTCTCGAGACTGCCATTTGACCAACCAAGCTATAGCATTAATTTAACAGAGAATTCAGGCAATTGATAAAATTAACAATATTGTTTTAACAATAAAAGGAACACATTGGCTAAATGTTTAGCTGTTCACAGCTACAGAAAACAAGGTTCATTGTAGAGGGAGATCGCCCACCTTTTATTGCCACTGCCAATGTCCCTCTTAGAGACAGATGACAACACTACTGATCTAAGTGCAATGAAGGATAAACACACCAGCTTCTCTATGGACAAAAGAGGCATAAAATTTGGGAGATTCTCAAGATAACATTAAGACATAAATTGCTTGGGAGGTGTTGACAGTAGTGCAAGGAGGATCTTAATAATGTATTTGTGACAAGTTCAGGGTATTGTGAATTGAACTACACAGTGAAAATCCTACATGGGAAGGCATAGCTTTAAGGTGGGTTGGGGGAAATTAACAGGCAAGAGTGTATGGTTGAGGGAATGAGAAGGAATGGAATAGGATTAGGTTTTATCCCTAGCTTCTACAAAAACCAATGTGCTCCTAGATCAGGGCTTCTTAAACTTTTTCCACTTATGACCCCTTTTTGCCCGAGAAATTTTTACGCAACCCCGGATATATAGGTATATAAAATAGGTATACTAATCAAACATTTACTGATAATAAATCATAAAGAAGCTTTTTACTGTTGCCAAATTTTTAGTGACCTCCACATTCAGTTATGTGACCCCCCCATATGGGGTCACGACCCACAGTTTTAGAAGCTTTGTCTTAGATAAATCAGGTTTGGAATCGGAAGCCGGACCTTCAACACTGCTATAGGATTGATGGTTGGTCTCACTACATTTTACACTCAACAGTGCAGAAACAGCCCTATGTGACCTATGTGAAAGCACTGAAGAATTCTGAAGTCCTTTCCACCAACAGGCAGAGAAAGCTGAAGGGGACAGAAATCAATCAGTGAAGGAGGAGCCTCTGGCTCCCTTACTCTGTGTTCTATTTATCTCTCCTAATCCCTTTTCTCAGCAGCTAATTTTCCGTGAGAGGGTGGAGGAGCAAAGAAATGAGCTGTGAAGACAACGAAGTGGGAGATAAACAGCACACAGAGGCCTTTTATGCAGGGACGTTTCCCCCGTGGTCACCCTGCAGACTGCTTCGGGGCTTCCCTTTGATTATGCATGCTCTTTCCACTCGTCAGAGGTCGCCTTGCTCTCCCTGCGTGTTTTGCCTGCATTTTCTAGATTAGGGCTAAAACAGCATCTGCTAAATGTGGGCAAAATGCACGGGGAGAGGGAGGCGACCTCAAGGGCAGAAAGGGCATGAATAATCAAAGAGAAACTCTAAAGCAGTTGGCAGGGTGATGCTCAATTTTTTTGACCTAATTTTGTTTCACTTACCCTCATTCCTTCAAATCGTGATAAGGCTCTCAGAGGTCTCAGCGCTCTTAGTGTCCGAAGTGATTTAATGGGTCCAAGTTCAGAATAACCCAAAGCGTTAGCTGTTAGACTAATTATGGACACCTACTCAAAAAAGAGAAAGTGTATGGTTATTTAAATGAGTGGAATAGTATAAAATTTTATCTAGTTATTAGAAACACACCTAATCTGGCATTCTTAACACATATGTCAGCTTTTAAAAACACAAAATCAACATATAGCAATGTATAAAATTCAATAAATATCACCTAGATTATGAACACCATTCAGAATAGAGTTTACAGCATGCTGACTCAGGGGAAAGATACATTGTTTACTCACCGAGAAAGTCCTTTCCGCTCTGAAGTAGAAGGGCATCTTGATCTTTGGGTGTTTCTCACCCATTGCTAGGGGTAGGCAGGACTAAACTAACAACTTCCTGTCTCCTGGCGAGGAACACCTCCCCTTCCAGTTATTCTACAGCAAGCTAAAGAGACAGGGAAAAGCACTCACAAATAAGGAGTACAAAAACCAATAAACTGAACGATAAACTTAGAATCAATCTATATGTATTGCTACAATATTATTAGGCCAATCGAATCAGTAGGCCAGTTTGGTGTGCTTATAAGATGATGTTGCCATCTCCGGGTGGCCAAGATGCCCTTCTACTTCAGAGCGGAAAGGACCTTCTCGGTGAGTAAACAATGTACCTTTCCCGCTCTGAAGGAAGGGCATCTTGATCTTTGGGATTTCCAAGAGCAATGATATAACGGGTGGGAACTCAGTCCTCATCATCTTCCACCACGTGCTGTAAAATACGTCTACCGAATGCTGCTTTAGCGGATGCCATAGTATTGATTTGATAATGTCTAATGAAAGTAGTCACGTTGGACCAAGTAGCCGGTTTATAGATCTCTTAGTCGAAGCTTGTTTGAAAAATGTGGCCTGCGTGGCTGCGCTTCATAGTGAATGGGCTGTAATCCCATTTGGAACTTGGAGACCACTGGCTAGGTAGGCTTCTCTCATGCATTGTCTAATGGATATGCTGATAGATGGTTGCGACATGCGAAGTCCCTTGTTGGGTGCAGAAATGGAGATAAACATAATTCCGTTTTCCTAATGG
This sequence comes from Euleptes europaea, assembly GCF_029931775.1. Taxonomy (NCBI): domain Eukaryota; kingdom Metazoa; phylum Chordata; class Lepidosauria; order Squamata; family Sphaerodactylidae; genus Euleptes; species Euleptes europaea. The sequence continues at coordinate 36,129,355 of NC_079326.1, forward strand.
ATTCAGTTCTAGATATATAAATATGACTAGCTCTATGCAAGTCCAAGGTGTGCCAACTCCGCTCTCCGGGAGTAGAAGGATTAGGACAAAAGGAACACTGAGACTGATGAAACTGGGAACCCACTTTGGGGGTGAACGAAGGATCAGTACGTAGAACAACTTTATCTTTGTGAAAGATACGTAAGTCCTTGCGAATAGAGAGGGCACCCAATTCCGAAACCCTCCTGGCAGAGGTTATGGCAACTAAAAATAAGATCTTCATCCTTACTAATCGTAAGGGAACTTCCCTCATAGGTTTGAAGGGACTTTTGGTTAGAGCAGAAAGTACAGTGTTCAGTCTCCAGGTAGGAAAGCAGTGAGTCACCGGAGGGGTAGATTGAGCTACTCCTTTAATAAAAGCCTTAACCTGAGGAAGCGACGACAGAGGAATCCCATCAATATCCAGACAGACTGAGGCAATAGCAGACACTTGCTTTCGTAAGGTTGCTGCTCTAAGGCCCTGCTGTGCACCGTTCTGTAAAAGGTCCAGTAACTGAGGTAGCTTAGGAGAGATAGGGTTGATTGTCTACAGGTGACACCACCTGGAGAAGGCTTTCCAGGTGTATTGATATATCCTTGTAGTAGAAGGACGTCTGGCTTTAAGGATGGTCCCCACCACCTCCGTGGAAAGACCAAGGACTAAGAGCCTTGCCCTTTCCACATCCAAGCGGTTAATTGAAACTATCCTGGATCTGGATGAATCATTGGTCCCTGTAGAAGGAGATCCGAGGATGTCGGAATCTGCCAAGGTGCCCTGGTGGAGAGCCCCATGAGTGCAGGAAAACACGGCCGGTGTGCCCAATTGGGAGTGATCAGGAAGACTTCCGCTCTCTCCACCCTTATCTTCCTGATGACCTTCAGAAGGATAGGCAGTGGTGGAAAGGCATATAGGAGACCCGGAGGCCACTGAGTCAGAAAAGCGTCCACTTGCTCTGCTTTCGGATGGTAGAACCGGGAGAAGAACCTATCCACCTGATGATTCTGGACTGAGGTGAACAGATCCACCGTGGGTGTTCCAAACCAGCTGGTGATGGCTTGAAAGACTTGTGTATTCAGCATCCATTCTCCTTCCTGGAGGGTCTGACAGCTTAACCAATCTGCCTGAATGTTGTGGATGCCCCATAAGGTGTTTTTCTGCCCAGACTCCTGGTGCAGGTGAGAGGAGTGAGACCCACCCTGCTTGTTGATGTGGGCCTTGGTCGCCACATTGTCTGTTTTGATTAGCACGTGTTTGTTTCTGACAAGGTCGTGGAATTTGTTGAGGGCTAGGCGTACTGTCCTGAGTTCGAGGAGATTGATGTGGAGAGTTGTTTCTGACTGGCTCCATATGCCCTGAGCCAAATAGTCTGCCACCGTGGCTCCCCATCCCTCGAGGCTGGCATCTGTAAACACCTGGACCAGCTGCTTTATGTAGATACGGTTGTCCGACTGTTAGACTGTTGACTTTGGTCCACCATAAGAGGCTCCTCCTGGCCACCGGACTGAGGGAGAGGGTCTTGTCTATCTTGTGTGTGATGAACAACTGGAATGGACGCAATGCTGCTTGGAGTGGTCGGGAGTGGAAGTGAGCCCAAGGAATCAGGCCTAGACAGGATACCATGAGGCCTAGGAGCCTTGTCAGAGCCATCAGTCGATGTCATGACGACTTTACCGTGGACTTGGCCACCGCTGCAATTTTGCGGGCCTTGTCTGTTGGGAGGAAAATACTGGTGGTGGAATCTATGACCACTCCCAGATATAGGATCCTCTGTACGGGCTTAGCAAGCTTTTGGCTTTGATTATAAGACAGCTGTGTGTTTCGAGTGCCGTAATGACTCGAGTGGAGTGCTGAAGTGCCAGGTTGTATGAGGCGGTGCATATGAGTAGGTTGTCTAGGTAGGGATGTACTTGGATTCCTTCCTTCCTTAACATAGCCACAATAGCTACCATCACTTTGGAAAAAAGAAAAAAAACTCAGGGGGCAGATGTAAACCCAAATGGTAGTGCCCTGAACTGTAAATGAAGGTTCATATAGTTGAATCTCAGAAGGCGCCGGTGGGACTGATGGATGGGGATATGCATATAAGCCTCTGTGAGATCTATGGATGTCATGAAGGTGTTTGGACGCAGTGCCTCTATGATGGTTCACAGTGTCTCCATGCGAAAATGGTTGGCCTGGATGAATCAATTGAGAAATTTGAGATCCAGGATAGTCTCCAGTCCCCATTCTTTTGGGGACTGTGAAAAATATGGAGTAAACTCCCTGGAGATGTTCCTGAATAGGTACTTCTTCTATGGCCCCGATCTGGATCAAGTGAGGAATGCTTCCATCGTTCTCTGATGTTTTACAGCATTGTGGTAGCATGGGGATGTGACAAAGCGACCTGGAGGCTTGTGATGAAATTCTATTAGACATCCTTGCTGAATTAGTTGTAGTATCCAGGCATCTGTCTGGGAGCGGTGCCACTGTGGAAGGAAAAATTGTAACCTTCCCCCCACCACTGGATCCCTGGCGTCACTGCTTATTTTCTTTGAAGAATTTGTCAGGTTTGTCCGCTCTAAAGGACTGTGGTTGTGAGGGGCGGTTGAATCTGTTGAAACGTCGAAAGGACCCTCTCTGAAGAGTCCAGTGTGGACATCTCTGAGCCTGTCTGAACCTGGATAAGGTATGGTAGGATCGAAAGGACTGAGAGTATTGGCCAGGACGGGGTTCCTTTTTATGGGATTTAAGGATCGACTTATTTTATTCTTAATTTCAGAGAGCATCCTATCTAGTCTCTCTCCAATAACCTTCCACCCTTGTATGGATGACCCATTAACATGTTCTTGGACCTGGACTCAGCCGACCATGGCCTTACCCATAGGGCCCTGCGAATGGCCGTATTGGAGGCGACAGCTCTAGCAGCGAAGATCACTATGTCCAAGGAGGCATCTGCCATAAAGGAGGACGCCTTTAGCACTCGAGACAGGCCCTTGGCTATTTTTTTTATATCTGTGGTGGGTAGAAGCTGAGTGAGCTTTTTTATCCAGGCATTTGAAGCCCTAGCCATGAGTGCTATAGTGGTATTGGCCTGAATAGACAGTGCAGCTGCCTCATGCACCTTTCTGGACAGAAATTCCATTTTCCTATCGAGCTGATCTTTAATAAAGCCCACTCCAGCCTCCGCCAGGAAGTCAGAGGATTGAAGGGCAGAGATAGGAGCATCTACCACAGGCAATTCCAACATATCCATTGCATATGAGACCATACCATATAGTTTCTTGGCATTGCCAGAGAACTGTTTATTATGTAGGGGTTTGTCCCATTCAGCTCTAATAACTTTCTCAAAGAATTCTGGTAAGGGGACCTTAATAGTCTGGGCCTCCATTGTGGGAATATTCCTTGGAACCTTTACGTCTGGATTTAGACTTAGATTCCTCAGGTGCTTCAGCTTCATCAGATAAGTCTAAAGCAAAAAGTGCCTTGGCCAAAAGAAGCTGGAAATCATCAGAACAGCCGAGGCTGCTGTTCCTGAACAATGGGGAGTTCTTCATCTGAAACGAACTCTCCCTCCTTATTGTCAGCCCCAGAATCCCTATCCACAGGGTAGGTTTCATTTCTCTGCTCTTGGTAAGTTTCATTTCTCTGCTATTGGATATTTGGCACTGCTTTCATAGCTGCCTTAGTGGGTCACTGCCTAGAGGGGGCACTTTGGCTGTAGCCAGGCTCCTCCTGCATGGGTTCAAATATGGCTGAGGACCCAGGGGAAGATGTCCAACTATATGAAAACCCTTGAGGAAGTGGCTGAAGGAGTCTTTGAGGAGGGTAACCCTGCTGGAAGGAGAGGATAAGAGATTGGAGCCTCTGAAAATGTCTTTCCATGGAGCCCTCTATCATATTATATACCTGTTCAAACGTGGGATTCTTGGGGGTCCCCCTTCCTCAGAAAGGGGGGTTACTTTACCCTCTGTAGGTATCCTGGGCTCCACATCCAAAGGCACAGCAGAGGATCCGGAGGGGACCTTAGAGGTCGAAGCGGAACTCTGCTTAAGCTGGCGCTTGCGGCTGCTGCCTTTCCCCCCGCCATTAGACTTGTTTTTCTTCTGCAATTTTCCAGCCAAAGTAGATGGTGGAGGCGACTTTCCAGTCTCCTTCTTCGATAGTCCACCAGGGCGGCTAATGGCAGGATCTGATTTTAAGGCCAATTCTTGATCTGCATCGGAAAGGAGCTCGATGTCCTCCGATGCAGCTTCTCCAGTAGCCATTTCGTTTGCCGCCTCTTTCCCACAGCTTAGCTGTTCTACCGCGGCTCAGCTGATAGTCGGCAGAGCTGGGAGCTTAAATTTAAAAAGCGATTGGATACGACAAGGTAAGGAAAATGCTCTATTCTAACCTAATTTCACTAGACCTAGGCAGCAGCTATGGCTGCAACGCTCTCACCCCAGCGAAGGCAGGAGAAGAACTGGAAGGCAGGGCTGTTGATTTGGTTTGGCCCGAACTGAAAATCAGCCGAATTTCCCCTGATTCGGTGGTTTTTAGTTCGGGAGGAACCGAACTCAAAACTGGCGGGCAACCGGGGGGGCCGAATTCAGCGAGTTTGGGAGTTCACGAATAAATTCGGCAAATTCGGGGCCGTCAGTAAGCAGCATAACCGTCAGTAAGCAGCATTCTCCTCCCCCGGCCAATCGGTGGCCAAGCTGGGTCTTTTTCTGGCCAATCAGTCAGGATTGAGTACTGGAGGAATCAGCTAATGTGCGGCCCGGCCAGGGAGAGAGAGAGAGAGAGCGAAATCCTCTTGTGTGTGGGGGGGGTGCTTGTGCACATTCGCTCCTTTCTGTGGCTGCAGGGGGCGTATTTTTTGGGGTATGGACACAAAACTTTCAGTGGAGCTTCAGATGAAGCTTCTTAAGATACCCCCCAAGTTTTGTAAACATTGGGTCAGGGGGTCTCGAGATATGGGCTCTCCCCCTTTTCCCTCCCCCCTTTTTCCATTTATGTGGCTGCAGGGGGCGCTTTTTTGGGGATATAGCCCCCAAACTTTCAGCATAGCTTCAGACACTTATTCTTAAGATACTACCCAAGTTTTGTAAAGATGGGTTCAGTGGGGGCCGAAATATCACCTCCCCCCTTTTCTCTTTCCATGGCTGCAGGGGGCGCATTTTTGGGGGTGCAGATCCCAAACTTTGAGCGGAGTTTCAGACCAGTGTTCTTAAGAGACCACCCAAGTTTTGTGAACATTGGGTCAGGGGGTCCTGAGATATGGGCTTTCCCCTTTCCCCTTTTTCTTTCCCCTTTTCCCTATTGGGATGAATGGATCAGCCGATCCTGTGTGCATCTCCACTCCAGAGCAAAACGTCCCGTGCCTAATTGGAATCATCTTGGATTACAAGTCCTCCCCAGCCCCTTCTGATGGAACAGAAGACAGCCACAGTAAGACCCCTTTGGGGGCTTTAATCTATAATTTTTCTCCTGTGTATGTGTGTGTGTGGGGAGGGAGCAGTTTCTGTGGGTGGGGGGGAAGCCAAAGGGGGCTTTCGTCGGTTCTGCCTGGGGTGTGTGTTCCCCCTCGAGTCTCTCGCTCCCTGGTTTGAGGGGGGAGGTTTCAGTTGTGTTGCAAAGGTGTTGTTTAACAAGGTTGTGTTGTTTTGCAGTTGCTTTGCAAACGTCTCAGCTGTTGTCGGGGGTGGGAGCTTTGTGCGTGGGCGGCAAGCTCTGCTGAGAGATGCACATTAAGGGTGGGGGGGACCCCTTTCAGGGCCCATATCTCAGCCCCCCCTGACCCAATCTTTACAAAACTTGGGGAGTCTTTCAATAAACATCCTTTGAAGCTCTGCTGAAAGTTTGGGATCTCTAAACCCAAAAATCCCCCCCCCCGAGCCGCGGAAAGGCGCGATTGTGTTTTTAATGGCTTTATTCGGCCGAATTTTTTTTTCCGAACTTTGAATTCCCGCTGAATTGAACGGATCCGAAGTGGGGGAGTTCGGACTTCGGCATATCCCGAATCTAAACGGGCTGAATTCGGCCGAATCCGAACTATACCGAATTTTTTTTAATTCAACAGCCCTACTGGAAGGGGAGGTGTTCCTCGCCAGGAGACAGGAAGTTGTTAGTTTAGTCCTGCCTACCCCGAGCAATAGGCGAGAAACACTCAAAGATCAAGATGCCCTTCCTTCAGAGCGGGAATGTTACTGCACAACACTGATCCAATTTAGATGGGTTTTGCACTGTCACACAAGAGGTTCCCAGTAAATTGTACCTCAAAATTCCAATTTATTGTCTGTCACCATAAATTAAATACTAGAATTAATTACATAGTCCCCGGCTGAAGCAATTTACTAGGAAATGAGTCAGGAGGATAGTCACTGGATAAAAGACAGAGAGTTTTCATACCTCTGAATATCCTGTAGACAACAGAATGTGCTAATCCTCAGCTGGAGTCAGCTTCTGATCTCCTGCTGGGGGAATTCTGCCCTGTACCCACAATGTTTTAAAAGGGGAGGAATCAGGAGCCAAATGTCAGCTGATCATGGAGATCATCTGGAAGTCAGGTTCTTACAACATGGAAACTTTGCAGAATCCCAGACTTGCTGAAATGCAGCAAATTTGGGGAAGGGGTGATCAGAAGCCCCCTTCTCTTCATTACATCACGATGTGTCACCTTAGTCTTTAGAGAAGATTGCTCCTGTTATCCACAGTCCAAATTCTCAGTTTGGGGTGTGTATATGGGTGTATGGGGAGGAACAGATTGCTTCTATTTCCAAGCTGGGGGGGCGGAATGACAGAAGTGATACTTCTAATTTCACCATTGCAAAACAGAGAGGAGAAAAAGATTCATTTCCTTATTCTTCTCTGAAGCCTAAGATGACAGTTTAGAAGAGAAAGGAGAAGGTGGCAAGAAGAAAATGGAAATCAGCAGGGTTTCTGATCCAACCCCCACCCCCAATTTGCTGTATCTCAGCAAATCTGGGACATAAAGTTTCCAGGATGGAAGATCCCAAAAACCCAAATTCCAGTTGATCTGGTGGTTCATGTTTCCCCTCAAAATACCTTATCTGGAGCAAAAAATTCCCCAGCAAGAGATCAGAAGCTGACTTGTGGCTGCAAGTAGCTTGCTCCTGCGAATACACACCTGTTGATCCATTGCCTGCCTGATCACCACTGGCAAACAGGAAGTGAGCTGAACTGGCAGGTGTTCAAGAATCCCTACAGGGAAGAACTTGGAGACTGGAACCTGACTCCCAGCTGATCCCCTGCTCTGCTAGCCTGATCTTGTCAGATCTCACAAGCTAAGCAGGGTCAGCCCTGGTTAGTATTTGGATGGGAGACCACCAAGGAATACCAGGGTTGCTGTGCTGAGGAAGGCACTGGCAAACCACCTCTGTTAGTCTCTTGCCATGAAAACCCCAAAAGGGGTCGCCATAAGTCGGCTGCGACTTGACGGCACTTTACACACACACGTCACCCATAAACACAGAATTGTTCAAACAAAAAATCTTTATAACGCATAAAACAAATGTGGTAACTGTGTGCCATTAATATGTCACATGTGGCCTTATAAAACATTATGGCCATATTTGGTCAGTTCACATGTGAATATAACACACTTTAAATGTTACTGATGAGGAATCATGGCCCACTAGGGTTGCCACCCTCCAGGTACTAGCTGGAGAGCTCCTGCTGTTACAACTAATCTCTAGCCGATAGAGATCAGTTCACCTGGAGAAAATGGTTGCTTTGGCAATTGGACTCTATGGCATTGAAGTCCCTCCCCTCCCCAAACCCCACCCTCCTCAGTCTCTGTCCCAAAAACCTCCCAACAGTGGCGAAGAAAGCCCTACCAACCCTATGGCCCACTAACAAGTCAACATCTAAAGGATGCTAAACAAAAAGAATACACTTACATCGACAATCATGAAATCCAGCCAGCACCAAGTATTAGTGAAGTAGACTTGAAAGCCATACGCCACCCATTTAAGAAGCATTTCCAGAATGAAGATAAACGTGAAGACTTTATCAGCATATTCAAGGATGATCTTGATAGTCTTGTGTTGTTCAATGTAGATGTCTTCAAAAGCCTATGAGAGAAAATGCCACTACACATAAAGCCATAATGGCTGCCAAAATAAATATGCAACACTTGACTCATTCTGCTTTTTATAATATTCCTTTGCATTATTACTTTGCAATAATGTTCAGTTACATTTTGGATACCTGTCTGAAAATGTTCTACCTTTCGTTTGAAACATCTGCATGCTACACCACTACTCTGTATCTCAGGGCCTAACTGCATGTTGGTGGATCTGCCCCATATTGTGTCAAATCAGACACGTGCTGCAAGTTCTGTGTTGGAACTTAATTTTCAATCATGACCTCCTGACCTGAAATGCCCCCAGGGGCTGCTAATTGCCCTTTTTGGGAAACTTACGTGTACTAATGTGCTACAGTCCATTTCCTCAACAGGGAAAACTGTGATTCCCCCAGGGCTTTTTCATGTCAGAAAAATGGTGCAGCACCAAAGTCATGTGCTGTGCTCCCCATCCAAATAAGGCCCCCATGTGCCTGATAATTAAGTTTCAAAAATCTCTGGGATTCAAACCCAGTTACTAGTCGGAAACTCTAAGTGCTACACCACACTGGCTTTTGTGGGATAGCTGCTGTTGAACAGCAGCAAGCAGCCAGGCCTTGCTGAGTTATGCAAGTCACATGGTAGTGAATTGTCTGGTGGTCGCTGTTGGGTCTGGCTTCAGTAAGTGTTCCCTCAAAGACCAAAACTGTCCTGGAAATGGACCTGCCCCTGCCCCTGCCTCTGCCTTTTTCTGAAAGAAAACAAGGCTGGAAATACTATTGTAACTGCCTATCGAGGGCCAGTGAGTGTGTCTGTTCTTTGAAGCTCTTTTTATCATTTGGGGAGATTTAGCCCCCTCTCTTTAGATTTCAGCTTTTTCTGCAAACCTGGGGCTTTCCCCTCAAGTTTACAGAAAGATCTGTCTCGGGTGTCCATGGTCCCAATCTCCTGATTTAAGCATCCACAGATGGACCACATTGAGAATTAGATATACTAATGATACTATCCTCCTTCTGACTTTTCAGAAAACAGAATAAGAGGTTGCTGGATGTAATGCAAAGACTGAAGAGAAATAAGAAATACAATTTTATTTCTTTTGTGTTTTTAAACATCCAGGTGGTTTCCACACAAGGGCAGGCTTGCATGTTTTCTCCGTTGTTTAAATATAATTTCACAGCGCTGTCCAGTATAAAGAATGCCACTCCCCGTACAAATGCTGTTATGAGATGCTTCTTGAAGGAATCAGCAATCCTCTAGAAACAATTTCAATATCCTCTAGAAACAATTTCAATATCCTTGTCCTTTTGAACAAAATACTGCTCTTCAAGCCAAACAACTACGGGTTAATAGCATTATTAACAATTAAACCAAGAATGTCATCATTAGGAAGAGAAGCAAGAACATTAGCATGGCATCCCAATGTCATGGTGAAGAATGTGTTTTTATTTTATTTTATTGTGTGTGCTTTAATTTGTTAGCTGCCTTTGGTGGCCCTCGTGAGGGCAGAAAGGCAGGATATAAATTTTGTAAAATAAATAATGTGGCAAGTAAGTGTTTGGATTTCCAGTCAACAAGCAAAGATAAAGAATCACATCATCCAAGGTTTTAACTGGTAAATTATGGTTTTTAATTTTTAAATCTTTTATTGATTATTTTTATTACAAAGAAATTATTTTATTTACCTGTAGGTTTGTAATTTGGTTGATGTGTTTTGGCTAATGTTGTAAAAATAAATTCATTCAATCATCATCAAAGGGGCCATGAGCATCAGAAGGGTATCCCACGAAGCAAACTCAGACTTGACCTCAGCTCCCCTATCCAATTGGTTCACAAATTCCGTTTCCCAAACAAGGCAGTATGGAAGTGTGATGGCAGTAGGGTTGCCAGCTCCACGTTGGGAAATACCTGGAGATTTTTGGGGCGGAGTCTGAGGAGGACAGGGTTTGGAGAGGGGAGAGACTTCAATGCCATAGAGTCCACTTGCCAAAGCGGCCTTTTTCTCCAGGTGAACTGATCTCTATTGACTGGCGATCAGTTCTAATAGCAGGAGACCTCCAGCTAGTACCTGGAGGTTGACAACCCTAGATGGCAGGAAGTGCTGTCATGTCAACAGTCCTCTGCCTGAGAAATTGTGTGGGTTTCCACAATGGTAAAATTATATATTGTACTTACCAAAGCACCACTGCTAAGAAGAATCATGAAGACAATGAAGGATTCAAACCAGTTGTGCTCCACAATCCTGAAGCAGGTCTTGCGAAGGTTCCACCAGCATCTGCCTGTCCCAGCTTCTATGCTTACTTGACAGCATCTGAATTTCCGTACACAGTCTAGAAATCAGATTCATTTTTATAAAAAAAAAATCTTTGGGGTTAAGGATCCTAAAGAACAAGGAATCTGAAATGATAAAATCTCTTTGGACAAATTACCGGTTATGAACTGGATCCAGTGATAAATGAACGCAAATTCATTAATGCAGTTCCAGTTGCAGTAGATATGCTGCAACACTGGCAATTAATGTCTTGTACAAGTAGAATGTCTTGCACAACTTGAAATACAGGGGTTTTTTTTCTGGGTATATCACAGCCCCAACAAAACAATAATATAGTGAATAAATAATAATGTTGATAGAAGAGACAGAGAACCGGATGTCTGCTGTTTTGAAGAACGACTTAATCAGTCTACATATCATGCAATAAAGAGGAGATATATGCATTAACAACCTTCCTCACATAGGACCAGCAAGTAGTGACTGCTTTAGACTATTTTGTCTCACTTTGAACTTTTCAGTACTAGCTCATGGACGATAGTTCATGTTGATATGCCTTCTATCATGCATTCACAATGAAATCATTATGTGTTTGAGTGTTTGGGATTATATGTCTTGTTAGCCTGTTGTGCTGTTGTTGGGTTTACGCTCAAAGGAGGAAACATATTTTTAACTGGAGCTTGTGGAGTGATAGATTGTTGGTTCCCGGTTCCAGCTCCCAGACAGAGCGCCTTTTCAATTGCAGTCTGGAATCATTTCTTGTGGAAGTGGTGAACGGATTGATTCCGGGCTCCAAAGCAAGCAGCTTCCCACTAGCTGACTGATGGTCTCCTATCGATCAGAGATGTTTTACCACAACTACTCATTTGAAGAAATAGCATCAAGGCCAGTTCTAATGTGATTACATGGATCTGGTTACTGCTGTCCAACTCAACAGTACAGGCTGCTTGGGGAGTTTAGGCACTTTCTTACAGATCTTGCAAAAACTGTAGGAAAGCTGAATATTAAAATAATGGCTTCTAATCTCAATGACTAAGAACCACAGCATATAAATACGACTGTATTTTTTTCAGAGATACTGGATGTTTCTGTACTACAAATGTTTTTTTTTTTTTTTAAATTAAATGAGCTTAAATATCAGAGCCCCAGGAACAGCAGTTTGGTGAAGGAGTTAAGAATTTTCAGTTAGAAACCCCTGGCGCTGAACTAAAGCTTCCAGGACTCCTTGAGGTAAGGATTATTAAACCAGGTTAAGGCCGCCGCCACATGGGAATTATTCCCCACATAGGGATGCCAGCCTCCAGGTGGGACCTGGGAAACTCCTGGAATTACAGTTCATCACCAGACTGCAGAGATCAGTTTCCCTGGAGAAAATGGATGCTTTGGAGGGTGGACTCAATTGACATTTTACCCCACTGAGATCCCTGTCCTCCCCAGGCCCCATTCCCAAATCTCCAGAAGTTCCCCAACCTGGTTCTGGCCACCCTACCCCCATCCTTCACTGGTGGTCAGGAGGGACCTGGTAACCCTATTCCCCACATGGGCAGCAAGAAGCCCCCATAGTAAAAAAAAAAAAAAAAAAAAAAAAGAGTGTCCACATGACACCAAGCATGATGTGGGAATTGCTCATCTGGCTGCTGTTTTTCTCCTTTGAACTTCAGCAAGCTTCAGTTTCTCCAGCTCAAAGGAGAAACTGCAGGGTGGCTGCAGGCGGGTTTCCCTCTTTCCCTGTAAAGTTGTGTTGTAGTGGTACAGCATAGCTTGGTAGGGAAAAGAAAAGAGGAGTTTCTGAGCCACTAGAAGGTCACTGTAATTGGTGTCTCGCCTGTACACAAATGTGCATGAGCACAAAGGAAGGAGTGGAGAGTTGGGGGAATCAGCAAGTGGAGACAGAATGGAGCACGTGAATGATGTTTCTGCCAGTGCATACTCCATTTGCTGTCGCTGATACTGGCACCACGGTAGGGGCCTGTTCTCACAACTCTGTAGATGCAGTCTATGAACCTGGGGTAGATAGGCTGATAGAAAAGGAATAAGTAGGTTTTAAAGCCACCAAGACTAGATTAATTCATGCCATCGTATTCCCTATTACTATGCATGGGTGTGAAAGTTGGACAGTGAAGAAAGCTGATAGGAAGAAAACAGATTCCTTTGAAATGTGGTGTTGGAGGAGAGTGTTACGGATACCGTGGACTGCCAAAAAAATCAGTGGGTTATAGATCAAATCAAGCCTGAACTGACCCTAGAAGCTAAAATGACTAAACTGAGGCTATTGTATTTTGGTCATGTCATGAGACGACAAGAGTCACTGGAAAAGATAGTCATGCTAGGAAAAGTTGAGGGCAGCAGGAAAAGAGGAAGACCCAACAAGAGATGGATTGACTCAATAAAGGAAGCCACAGCCTTCAATTTGCAAGATCTGAGCAAGGCTGTCAAAGATAGGACATTTTGGAGGACTTTCATTCATAGGGTCGCCATGAGTCAGAAGCGACTTGATGGGACTTAACACACACACAAAGCCGGATCTATAAATACTTATAAAACCCAGACAAAAACCAAGTCAAACATATTTAACTACAAATGTGCATTATACTTCTATGGCCTACATTCAGGTTTGCTCATCTTGTTTACCTGACAAAGCTTAGTTGTTTTTTTAAAAAAAACTTTCATTAAGTAAGCAGCAAACGCATGTCAAATTAGATTGTTAAAGGTCTGCCTGGACCAACTACTTTTTTTTAAAGGTCTGCAATCACTAATATTAATATTCCCACTCATACCTTCAGTAAAACAAGCTTTTGGTTCTGATGGGTCTACCAGCAAAGCTTCTGCTTCTTCATCTCCCAGGGGATTTATTTCAACTGTGCTACAGTCAGTGGAGCTGGAAATACTTAATTTCTGCAAAATAAGATCCCACAGTGCCTTTTAACATCTACACATGCTTATCCCCAATTGAAATTCATGTCGACTGAGCATGCAATAGTGGGATATTCACACATCTAAACCAGATTTACAACAGAGTGCATGCACCGGACCATCTATATCATGTGGATCCCTAACTTGTGCATTTAAAGCATTTGCATTGTTTCTTATGAAATGAAACTTCTAAGTTTCAGGGTGGTGGTGGTAAACAGGAATGGTTGATGCCATTATAAAAATCTATTTAGAAACCCCTGATGAATGCCTAGATGTGGTTCTCATTTGCTGCTCTTTCTGCAATTACTCTTCTTTTAAAATGGTGAAGGCTTCTGAATTAGTTGAAGACTAGTGAGCAAACTAATCAGAAATAGCATTGCTGCAGAGCTAAATAGAATGGTTTGGGTCCAGTGACCTATGAATAAAACAAGTTCATGGAACGAGGCCCCCTCCCTCCCCTCTGTGACTCCCTGCTACCTCCTGTACCCCCCGTTACCCCAAAGCTGCTCCTGAAGGGCAACAGACCTTGCAGATCTGAGTGGGATGTGGTATATCAAGAAGGAAGAATTGGCAGAAATCCATCCACTCTCTTTGCAAGAGCTTTTATGTGAGAGCTAGCAAAAGAGGGGAAGGGGGATTTCAGCCAGTTTTTCCTTGAGCTGCAGCCTCAAGCGATGATTCCCTCTCTATTCCTGAGAGTCCCCTAATCCTTGGGAGCAGTTCTCTCCACCCAGGGTATATAGGGAGAAAGGGAGATGGATCAATTTCATTAGCTGATTTTCATGACAATTCACTGGAGACAACCCATAATATTCCTCACACTGCTAAGTTCAATCTTACACTGGATCACAAATAGGCAGATCCCACCAAACTGAACAGTAAAACTTCAAAAATGTGATCCAGAACGTGGATTAGACTAATACATTTTTCCTCTTAGAGGACTACTGTTTTGACATATTGTATGTCCCTTAGCCACTTTTCACCCTACGAAAATTGTGAAGTGAAATTCAATGAAATAAGTTAGGAGAAAATCCTGATATAGTATCGCAGGACATATTAAAAATCATACACACACACACACACACACCATATGGCAAACACAACAGAAAGCGGGCTTCCAAAATTTCAAAACCGAAAAAAGCATATTCAGCTTGTTCCCATAGCCTTTGCTTTGCATTCTCCCATGGTAGTGTATACATGTGTTCATTTTTGTGCGCTTCAAACTACTTTTGACTTAGGTACACATACCAGTCCTTGTCAAATATTCAGGCAATTTCTAGTTCCAGTGTTCAAGAATACTTCAAGATAAGCTGATTTTGCAGGTCTGACAACCAAGGCAACATTGTCAGTATAATTTAAAGCACTGCCCTGGATAGGGGTCTATCAATGACACAAACTATGAGAACAGTAGACAGGTATGAGTACAAAATAAACCAAAATAGTTTAGATCATGGTGTTCACCAACCTGTTAACAATGTTATTACCAGCTAGAGCATAACATCAGCAATGGCAGCATCCACACCCAGCGAGATTAACGTAAAGAATGATGAAAGCCCATTTAAGGTAACACTATTCAAAATGCTATTTTCTTGTATTCCAACTTGCAGTATTCAGAAATAGTTCCCCTGCTTTTCTTGTATTTTATAGTGATTTTTTTTGGGGGGGAGTCTATCCACAAAATTGAAAACATAAGGAACATCTAGATGTTATTTATCTACAATACGCTGTTGTTAATTATGCATCTGCCATGGATTCAGTGGACAGTCTTTGCCAAACAAGAGCTGTGGAATGGGTTGTCAGAAAACAGCAAGCAGTCTTCCTACTTATGTGACCTGGGAAATCTGACAAGGCAACTGGGGCTGACCCTGCCTCAACCCACACCCCCTTTCCTAAAGGATGTAGCAGGAGGTCTTGAGGTCAGATCCGCAGCAGTTTTGGACCAGCTGGTCAAGCTGTGGCAAGTGAACATATCACTTCAGAGGATCTTGGAGAAACAGCCTCATCTCTGGCCATTTCTTATCTAGGCCAACTGTCATGGGGCAGCCTGCTGAGCAGGACCTTGAAGCAGCAGGCAATCACAAACAGATGAGGGAGGAACAGGAGCAGGCTGGGCAATCACAGACAGATGAGTTCCCCTTGTGCCTACAACCGCCCACAGCAGGAGACTAACCTCTGTCAGAGGGCCAGGCACAGTGTCACCAGAGAACCCTCCAAAATCACTGGACCAGAGGCGCCAAAGGTTCAGAGCACTCCTACATGAGCATAGAAGGAGGGAAGAGCACTCCTTGCTGACAGATATGAGGCTAATGAGCTTCACCCAGCAGGGAATGCTGAGTCATAGGAACAAGCAACAGCGGGTTCACTGCTAGGCCTATTTAAGCAGGCACTTGCATCCAGGCCAGTGTGGGAACAACCTGTTACCACCATCTTGTGGTCTCTTTGGACTCTGATACTGCCTGATAGTCTTGTGGCCTTGACACAGCCTTTGACTTGGCATTTGGACTTCACTTCTGGTACTGATTTTGGACTCAAACCTGGAACAGCCCAGTATTGACCCTCAAACCTCCATTCAACTATACTACCTCTGGCCTTCAGGTCTGCTGGCATTCAGGACACCAACTGAGTCTCCTGCTGACCAGGACAAGCAATGCTAGCAGCAGTGCTGTGTCATAGCAAAATACATCTTCCACCTTTGAGTGGATGCTATGAGAAGTCCCCAGCTCCTTGGAGAAAGCAATTCAGATTCCCTCTCTATGTCCAGACTGGTTTCAATGGGCGTAAACTGGAGTAATTTTGTACAGGATTGCACTGGTTAGGACTTTAGTACTTTCTCTAAGTAGCTGGATTGCTACTTGTTCTAAGTGGGCAGATGAGTAGCAAACGGTACAGTTGTCTTAGCCAGCTACTTTTATTCTGGACAATCTAGCTCAGAAAAGTTGTTGTGTGAATTACACTGCCTTTCTAAGCAAACTTCAATTAAGTTAGTGGGCTCAGAAGGGTATAACTCTGCTTAGGGTGGCACTGTTAGTGACTATAAAGCGCTTAACAAACAAGAAATGTTACGAATAAAATAAAAATCAGGATTAATCGCCTAATTGTACTGAACTGAAATATATTAATTATATCCTAAATGAATTATAACACATTTTTGCTTTCATCATTCTAATATGGGTAGCATTTTTTTACACTGTGACACTGGATTATAAAACAAAAGATCATCAAAAGCCCTCATTGGCACAATGATATATAATTATGTGTTTGTAGTATGCAACAGAATAGCATTTTTATTACTCTAGTATGTTCAGTTCCTGTATATCCTTCTATCCTTGGAATTCTGAAAATATCCCAACAGCAAGGGAAACAATGCTGTATTGGAACCAGCTACGAGCCACAACTAACTTTTCAATTTTCCCAGAACTCTTCCTCAGGCTGGATGATAAATATTTTATGCATTTATTTATTCATCACTTTGAGATATACTACATTGCCTTTCCCAAAGGAGGTCCAAAGTGGCTGACATCCGACATATGTCATCAAGCCACACACTCAAACCACAGTTCTGAGTAATCATTTAGATATCATAAACTTCCAAATAGCCAACACAATCAGCAATAACACGAAATAGTAGGCTTCAGTTTAGCAGAGAGCCTTTCAAAACAGGACTGCCTTAAGAATTACATTTGCAAGAAATATACCAAATATCACTTGTAATAAAAAAATAGATAACCTTTGTAAGATTGGTATTAATACCCATCACAAATATTTCCCTCCTTTTTTTTGTTTTTAAATGCTATGAGATCTTCTTAAACTTAAGGATTTTTGAAAGTTTATAATCCAAGACAATCCAAGATCATGCATTTAACATATTAAAGTGTAGGGTTGCCAGCTCCGGGTTGGGAAATACCTGGAGGTTTTTGGGGCGGAGCCTGAGGCGGGTGAGGTTTGGGGAGAGGGGGGCCTTCAATGCCATAGAGTCCAATTGCCAAAGCGGCCATTTTCTCCAGGGGAACTGATCTCTATTGACTGGAGATCACTTTTAATAGCAACAGATCTCCAGCTAGTACCTGGGGGTTGGCAACCCTACTAAAATGCTGTGTAAAAATATTCAACACAGTGAATGTTGGGGTCGCCCTCCCCTCATCATGCTATGCTGTGAGTCACATGTGACATGTGAGTCTCATGACTGATACTGAATGGATGATGGCACACACTCCAGCAGCATGCAGGCCAGTCAGGTAGTATCCAACAGTGATTGGGTACACATGATTTGCTGTGGTAACCTGTTAAAAATGGCTGACACCCGTTGTTCTGCCTGGTTAAAAAGTGCCAGAGCTGTGCTCTTTGACTGCTCCCGATTGTTTTTAGTCCTGTGAGAAGTAAGAATGGTAGGAAGTGATGTAGAAAGGATCTAGTTTCACGGTTTGGAAATACCACAAACATGGTTGCAAAGGTTATCTTCAAATAAGTTACTCAAATCAACTAAAAACACAGTAGCAAAGTGATCTACAAATACATTACTCAAGTTAGCATGGCAAACATAAATCAACAAGTTGAGCAAAGACCTACATAAAGACATACTGAAAGGGGGAATATTCCCTTTTAAATATATATGTAAAGTAAGAGGCTGGTCTCAGTTAATTTTCTCCCCCTCACACCTCATCTTTTCAAAAGCAGTCAGATATTAGCAATGAGATCTGTCCAGTATCAAGTTGGTTCTTAATGATATTTAAGATATAGAGGATGGTGCCGAGTTGTTTTCTGTTGCCCCAGAAGGTTGGACCGGAACCAATGGGTTGAAATTAAATCAAAAAAGTTTCCGTCTAGACATTAGGAAGAATTTTCTAACAGAGTGGTTCTTCAGTGGAACAGGCTTCCTCAGGAGGTGGTGAGCTCTCTTTCCCTGGAGGTTTTTAAGCAGAGGCTAGATGGCCATCTGTCAGCAATGCTGATTCTATGACCTTAGGCAGATCGTGAGAGGGAGGTCATCTTGGCCATCTTCTGGGCATGGAGTAGGGGTCACTGGGGATGTTGGGGGAGGTAGTTGTAAATTTCCTGCATTTTGCAGGGTGCTGGACTAGATGACCCTGGTGGTCCCTTCCAACTCTATGATTCTATGATAGTTTTGTTCATTACATTTTCTAACTCCTACAAGCGTAAATAGCAGCAGCTTAAGCTTTTCTGCCCTTGTACATCACTAGGGTTCTTGACAGGCCTTCCTTGTGGAACCATGGCTACTTAATAGGATAATTGAGAGCCAGAGTGTTGTAGTGGTTAAGAGCAGTAGACTCTAATCTGGAGTACCAGGTTTTTGTTTCCTCACTCCTCCACATGAAGCCTGCTGGGTGACCTTGGGCTAGTCACTCTCTCAGCCCCCCCCCCACCTCACAAGGTGTCTGTTGTGGGGAAGGGAACGGAAGGCGACTGTAAACTGCTTTGAGACTCCTTAAGGGTTGAGAAAAGCGGGGTATAAAAACCAAGTCTTCTTTTTTTTATGACAAACTGCAAAATTTAAAACCCTTCTATGTCTTTTGGGTTAAAGCTGACTCTGGACCCCAAGTGGAATTAAAGGGTGAAACAAAACTCTACACCCAAGAGGTCAGGGAGTCTACAGTACGATCCTATGCAGAGTTATTCCAGTCTAAGCCCACTGAAATCTATGGGCATAGAATGGAGTGGCTATACACATAGGACTGCATGTAAATGACTACAATATGTTTTTAAAAACCCTCAGTGAACAACACAATGCCTATTTTTATCTTGATGTAGTACTTAAGACAATGTATTGACCATTTCACCATTAAAACCCCCCATACTTTCAGGAATCTATGAGGATGCATACAAATTAATAGTGAGGATCTTTGCAGATTCCAGATAGCATTTCTGTATAGTTGTACCTGTAGTATAAATAATAGCATTATATATATATATTTTTACACAAAACTGCATTTAAAAATAACCATGACATAAATGGTGAGAATGCTGTTCTAGTACCAGGTTAGTGAGGAACCTTTTACAATTATGGGGGTCAGATTTCTCTGCTTTCCTGACCTGTGCCCCAAGGAGAAGAATCAATTTCCCCCAAAGTCCCACTTTTAAATCAACTGTGCACTCACCAGCCTCCTGCAGCTCTGGCAGACTATGCAGAAGGGGGGGGGGCTTTTTTTGTTGTTGTTGCAATTTTCCACTCCCTCTGCAACGATCACTGTCCCTTACCTGGCTACTTTAAACATGGTGCTCATCAAAGTGTTTCCCGCCATACACCTACTTCTTTCTCAAAGCATCTCTTCCCCAAAGCAAAAAACCCCAACAACCAACAGTTCTGGCTTTTGTCCACCTCAGTGGAGTAAGAGGTGCTTCAGAAGATCCCAGGAGCCATTGCCTTTGGGGCGTATGGAAAACCCATCTGGAAGCTGCTGCTTTCATCACACAAAGGTGATTGGTTGGGAACCTTGTGCAACCTGCCGACATTTTGTCACTGGACCCAACCCCTATGGCAGCCATTTTGTTGCAGTGTGCGCTACCTATTCTCAAACTTCTAAAAGAGCCTACAGGTTAAGTGAGGCCAAAGACTTTTTGCTTTAAATTAAAGTCTTTCATGGACTAATATAGCTCTGCTCTATGCCCCCCTCCAATCTATTAATCTGTGTGCTCCAATTTCTAATTAAGGAAAAGTCAGAGGACTATCATTTGTGCCACATACCATTGTTTTAATCGTGGCTGTATTTGAATAAAATCTTTCATGACTTTCAAATTCTGACTAAACCAGAGCTTGAGAACTTTTACTTTATGGCAACCGGGACAAGGCCAATATTTCCTGATGCGGGGTAAGTGTCCAGCCCCACACATTCAGCAGTGCAGTGAAATACATATCCCCAGAAGTTAAAAGTTGCAATCTTGAGCACAATAACTTGAGAGTAAATCTCGCTGAACTCAAAAGGACTTACCTGTTAAAGAGTATACTGTAGTTTGGAGCAATTCTGTAACTTGCATGCCACAAGCATATGTAAGCGCTGCTATGTAGATTAATGAAACAACTCTGCACAATCCTGTGTTTGTAGGGTGATGAGGCAAGTATACCACCCTCTTCACCACCTTATTGACAGCCATTCAGACCAACAAAAAAACCCAAAGGGGAATATTGTGGAGTGAGGGACTAGGATTTATATTTAAAGATATTAATAAGTATGTGTACATTTGCCCTGATCTGGATGGCCCAGGCTAGTCCAATCTCATCAGATCTCAGAAGCTAAGCAGAGTTGGCCCTGGTTAGTACTTGGATGGGAAACCACCAAGGAACTCCAGAGGTTGCTATGCAGAGGCAGGCAATGGCAAACCATCTCTTACCTTGAAAACCCTATGGAATCCCGTAAATCATCTGCACCTGGATGCCACTTTCCACCACCACGTGTACATTTATGGGCAAAACTGAACACAAGTTCATTCATGTGTCAATAAAGTGCAGTAAAACGTGAAGGTGTAACTGTGTAAAAGAATTCTGTGTCGTACCTCTTTAGTTTCCTCAACTTCAGATATACTGCTAAATTCCTCTGTATTTACAGGGTCAAAGTCCGATTCTCCCACAGCAATGGGTACTGTCACGGTGAGATTTGGGTTGTTGATGAATGACATGGGATCACTGCTGTCCGCAAACATGGCAGCTGTGCTTTTATCTTGATGATATTCAAGAGCTCTGTTGATTTCAGCTACAGTATGGTTGGGAATACCTCCACCATTCTTGTTTTGTTCGCCGGCTGATTTAATAACTGTGGCTGCCTTACTTTTTTGAAAACAAATAATTTGGACAAATTCATACAGTTTTTTCTTCACAAAATCGATCCCCCTATGAATCCGTGCTATAGCTATCTGGAGATTATTTGCATCAGTGTCGTCTTCTGTAGCAGAAAGACTGTCTGAACTGAAAGAGCTCAATAATAAGGCCAGAAAGAGGTTCAGTACCTGAAAGAAAAAAGAAAAAAATGTCCAACAATTCTCTTACGTCTTTTTCGTTAGATCACTCCCGACAGCTACAATTAGGTTTTGTTGCTGTGTATTTTCAAACTGGAGTTCATGGATTTGTATTTCAATTTCTAAATACCTTTCTTTTAAAAAAGTGAGCATCTGTTTCCACTGTCAGTGGATAGAACACTACTTTTCCAGTAGTGTTTATGTGTTGTGTTGTGTTTTTGAACACATGATCAGGCTTTTGGTTATCAATATGATTAGAAGATTAATTTTGTGTTTACTGAACATTACATTTTTATATGACAGGGAGCTGAAAAGAAGAACCTCTATATAATTATCATTACTCGTAGGACTAGGGAGACCAAAGTTCAAAGCACTATGCATTTGCATCTGATGATGCATTTGTTTATTTAGGTATATCCTGCTTTTCTTTCCAAGTTGGGACTCAAAGTAGCTTAGAATATCATTATCCCCTACTACATTCTCACACGACAACTCAATAATGTTTAGAGTTTGTGATGGGCCCAAAATCAATCAACAAGCTTCCATGGTAGAAGGGGGACTACAGGGTCATTCCCTGTCTAAACCTGGTGTTCTGCTCCTCAAAATTCACCAACTTTGATGTAAGATCTTCAGATTGAACCCCCAGCAGTGGAAAGGGATCAAATCCTGTATGAGATGGTGCAATCCAATAATCCCTAGGAATCTTGTTGATGGAGACAGCTGGACAACATAATCCTTCATGAGGATACTATTAAGTAATTAATGTATATAGAGACAGATTTTCCTCAAGGACCATAATAGTCTAAAAACATTTAAAAAAACCAAACAACAAGCCCTTTGCTCATTTAATTTTCGGATAATGGCTGAAATATTGTTGATTACATACCACCATGTTTCCAATCACCATGACGAGCAGAAATACAATCAGGCACATGGTTTGACCTGCAACTTCCATACAGTCCCACATAGTCTCTATCCATTCTCCACAAAGTATTCGGAAGATGATCAAGAAAGAATGGAAAAAGTCCTTCATGTGCCAGCGTGGAAGTTTGCAGTCATCATCAATTTTGCAGACACAATCCACATAGTTTTTGCCAAACAACTGCATGCCAACCACAGCAAAAATGAAGACAATGATGGCCAAGACCAAGGTCAGATTTCCCAGAGCACCAACGGAGTTCCCAATAATCTTTATGAGCATATTTAAAGTTGGCCAGGATTTTGCCAGCTTGAAGACACGAAGCTGAAGACAATAATGAAGTATGTATGTATTAACAGAGAAGTTATCAGACCAACACAGGAACAATGCTAGATAGGTCTATTAAGAATTATGTTCTATTTTATTCAAAAGGGTTTACTACTAGGAAAGCTTAAGACTGCAAACTACAGTCAATCCAGAGATCAATATTCACGGCCAAGGTCCCACTGTGGGTTTCCTCATTGCAATCCCTGGATTTAACTGGCACATCTTTTTAGAAATCTGTTCTTTACTAAACTTGCCATTCTGTGACATAGACTATTTTTTTGTTTTGCAGCAGGGAAAGTCTGCTATTCACTGGAGGACCACAGTCCTAGTCCTAGTCTAACTACAATACAATACTATACAATTACCTTTATTGGCATATGATGTAATACAACAGATCGTCCATACAGATAATAAACGGTCAGAGGAAACAAAAACATATTTAAAAAGCCATAAATTGTTAGACCTTGTCCAATCTGTTTTTAATTATTAAGCTTAAGAAAACAGCTACTTTTCCAGTTATTTTGGGTGATAAATCATTAAGGAGATGATAAATTTTCAGGGCTTCCGAAAGGCCTGATATATTAGCTAAGATAGAATCAAGAAAATTGGAGTGGATGACATTATACTGAGGACAACGAAGGATATGGGAAACCGACTCGATTGAATTTGAGTTACAGGGACAAAGCCTCGCTGAGTAGCTGGTTTGGTTATATCTGCCAAAAGTAATAGCTGAAGGAAGAGCATTGCACCTAGCTAGTGCAAATGCTCTGCGTATTTGCGGGGCATGTAGGGTAGACAAATAAGGAGCCAGTTGACCAGTGGTTAGGGGAATTTCAAAATTCAAGGGAGAACAAGATTTTTTGGCAAGACTAACTACAATAAAATGGTGTCTTAACTACATTCCTACATGGCAATGGTGGGCTAAAGATGGTAAATGGTGAGGTGAACCAGGCATGAAGCAGTCTCAGTCGCTCCAGGGGGGAGACTAGGACCAGAAAGAAGGAAAAGAAAAAGGAGAAGGAAAGGGAGGGAAGAAAAGTGGAGGGAGGGGATAGGGAAAGGAGGGGAGGCCAGCTAATATATAATACTGTCAGGCGAAACATTTCCATCTTACAGGCCCTGAGGAACTGTGCCAAGTCCTGCAGGGCACAGGTCTCACTAGATACACAGAACACACCGAGGCATTCTTGAAACTTTCCAGACCCATGACAGTATCTACTAAACTCCAGTTAACAATGGGTTTACACAGGAGCAGGTCTGGCATTGGGGAGAGTGCAAAATATATCACTAAACGTCGCTTTTCTGTAATCAAGTAAGTAGTAGGGTTCAGCATCGTATTTACCAGTCTGAATGATCGTAGAACTGACAATCCGTCCACATTGGAAAGACCCAGCTCCATTAAACTAAGGCTGACGATAATGCTATCAAATATATTCCAGCCTTCTTGGAAATAATAGTAAGGGTCCATGGCTATTATCTTGAGGACCATTTCAGCAGTGAAGATCCCAGTGAAGACCTAAATAAGGAATTCAGTCAGTTGATTAGTACACTTTATTATATCAGGTTTTTTCCTCCTTACTTTGGATGTTTTATTTTTTCCCCAACCGAGTTAAGAATTTGCAGAATCCTGAGGAATGACTGAGGTGAACCAATCCGGACCCCAACATAAAGGACATTACAAGAGGAAAACTGCTGTGACATTCCACTGGAGAGGATTTGCATGCTCCTTTACACTAGGTCTTGTATTCTCAAAGTTTTGTGAGAGAACTGACTGTGAGGTGATATGATAACTATCTTCAAGTACTTGAAGGACTGTCATATAGAGGATGGTGCCGAGTTGTTTTCTGTTGCTCCAGAAGGTCGGACCGGAACCAACGGGTTGAAATTAAACCAAAAGAGTTTCCGTCTAGACATTAGGAAGAATTTTCTAACAGAGTGGTTCCTCAGTGGAACAGGCTTCCTCGGGAGATGGTAAGCTCTCCTTCCCTGGAGGTTTTTAAGCAGAGGCTAGATGGCCATCTGTCATCAATGCTGATTCTATGACCTTAGGCAGATCATAAGAGGGATGGCACCTTGGCCATCTTCTGATCATGGAGTATGGGTCACTGGGGGTGTGGGGGATAGTTTGGAATTTCCTGCATTGTGGGGGGGGGGTTGACTAGATGACCCTGGTGGTCCCTTCCAACTCTATAAGTCTATGATTTAAACTGAACATACACAAAGAATACGCAGCTGTTTGATGGTGAGTGGTTGGTTGATCTGTGTTTGAGGGTGGCTGTTGTGGGAAAAGTCCAAAGGGTGCCCCACTGAAGAGCAAGGACATTGCAGATAGGAAGTCACGTGTTCAATTGCCCTTTCTATTGGATCACCTACCTGCCCTAGGCCTAACCTGGCAACCACTGAAGAGTGGCACAGGAAAAGAGTGAAGCACAAGAGCAGGCACCGCTGTGCTGCCAGGGACCGCATGGAAGTCACTTTGCACCCATATTGGGGATAGCTCTGAACAGGTTGACAGGGCAAGATCAGGAGTCTTTCTTGAGTTTGGAACCCAATCAAACTCCCTTCAGTCTCCTGGGCCACAGGCGCAGGTAATCTTAGCATCACACCCATGACTCACTCTCTGTCTTTCCTGGGAACAAATCTCAGAATGTCTTTCTCCATCTACCGATCTGTGGCAGATCTTTAACTATACTTAATCATAACCACCAGGATATTGTCTCACACCTTCCCTCTTCTCCTGACTTTTCTTACCCAAACTATTAATTTAATCAAGGAGCAATCAGCCTTTGTCCACTCCCGATGACTGCCACTGCCAGTGTAGTCACCCTGCTCCAGGGCAGAAGTTTGGTATAAATATAGCCACCTTTGGCCATGGTTCTTTGTACCACGTTTTTGGATCCAAATGTTGTGCCCTGTGCTTTACTGCGTAGCTCTTCCAAGCGAGAAATGCTGGCATTGATTGCTCCAAGCAGCTGCTCCCCCAGACATCATCCTTCTCTTCTGACAGGTAGCTATACAACTTCCCTCTATCCCTTTGACCATCAGCTCTTGTGTGTGTATGCTCTCATATTGTGTTTTGTGTGTGCTTGTGCCCCTTTTAAGCCCCTTCAATAAAACTGCCCATATATACTCGAGTATAAGCTGACCCGAATATAAGCCGAGGCACCTAATTTTACCACAAAAAACTGGGAAAACTTATTGACTCGAGTATAAGCCTAGGGTGGGAAATGCAGCAGCTACTGGTAAATTTCAAAATAAAAATTCTTTCTTCTGCTCTTGACACAACCTTAAGTTTGAAACCAGCTTTGTATGACCTGCGTTTTTCTTTTGTTCCAGGATTAGAAGTATTGGGATCCATTTGTAACAGGATAAAAAAAAAAGACTTTGAAAAAGAAGTGCTAAAGCAACACATGCAATAACACAGTGCGTACACAATGCAGCGTGTATATTATGAGCCCTAACACAGGCTGCTCTATGCAAGCATAGTCAACACTGGGTCCAGATAGGGGTTAATAAGAAAATAAAAAATAAAATATAGCAGACTAAGTACTGTAAATAAATATAGCAGACTAAGTACTGGGTATATGGCGTGACCTTGGCAGCTGGCAACCCTAGCCCCTCACGCCGTACTTGGGGCAGGTCGAGGAGAGCTTCCTCGGCGTCAGAGCAATCTGACGGGGAGTCTGAACTGTCCTCCCCGTCGGTAGCAGCCAGCTTGCCCTCTTGTCACCGAACAGGGTTTGGGCTGCTGCTGTCAGTGCTGCTGCTCTCCTCCCCGGCCTCCACTCTTTCCCACCTTTATTTCCCCATCTGCCCCTGTGGCCCCTCCTCCCAAGCCCTAAGGTCCTCCCTGGCTCGCTCCACCCTCTCCCTCCTTCCCCCGTCTGTGCCAGCCACGGGGCGCGCCCCCGCCCGTGCTCGCCCGCCCGTCAGCTGGGCGGCGCTGGGGCCTCTAGCAGTCACGGAGCCCCGGCCCAGAGCCATTGTCACGGCGGCACAGGGCTCCCTGGCTTGACGGCCCCGCCCTGCCCCCTGCCCATCGGCCCCGGCCGGCACCGTCTCACCCCCACATGCTCTGGGCGTTGTCGTCGTCTCCGGCATTGGGCGGCTCCTGGCGACCCCACCCCTCCCGTGGCGCAGAGTCTCAGCGGTCCTGCAGGGTACCCGGGGGGGGGGCGCCTCTCCTCCCGGGGTGTCCACGTCTCCGCGCGCGTTGCAGGGAGGCGCCCCACCTCGCCGGGCGGCGGCGTTGTCCTCCTGCCGGCCCTGCCCCCAGCCGCCGTGTCCGGGCCTCCCGTGGAGCTGCTGCCCAGTAAGTGCAGCCAGAACGGGGGGGGGGGTGCTGGCCGCTGACCCAGGACAGTGGGACCCTCACTCAAGTATAAGCTGAGGGGGGCTTTTTCAGCATAAAAAATGTGCTGAAAAACTCGGCTTATACTCTAGTATATACGGTACTTTCTTTTAGAATCACAGAATCATAGAGTTGGAAGGGACCGCCAGGGTCATCTAGTCCTTCTAGAAATGTTCCTTTATTGAAAGCTTTCCCCACTGACTTGCTCATCCCTCGTATACATTGGGCTAAGATTCAGCTTTAAAAACCTCTCATAGTGCTCAAAGTGTCTCCATGGCTAAATTCCCCACTAAAACCAGGAGACCCCATTTAATCCCCTTAACACTTGCGACGATCTCTGGTAGCCGAGCTGAGGAAAGACTTAAAAAATCTTGGGATAATAGTGACTGAAGTTCTTTTGAAAGGACATCTTACAAAATCAGTTTTAACTGTATGACTCAGTAAATGATTTCAGATACAATTTTACTTACCAGGTTTCCAGTTTTAAGAACGTCTTCAAAAGAGTGTTCCATTGGATGATGTTCCATGGCCATGAATAGAGTGTTTAGAACTATGCAGATGGTAATGCCAAGATCAACAAATGGATCCATCACAATTAAAAGGACAATTTTCTTTATTTTTAACCATGTATCACAACAGTTCCAGATCAAGTAAGTGTTGGCAAATGTATTCCAGCAAGGCGGACACTTCTGCCGGGATTCCTCAAGTTCTGGAGGGAGGCACATTGAAAACAATACAAAGACCAGACATTTAGTCTTCTGTATTAATTAAAGAAAAAAATCCACCTAAATGAAATATAATCTGCACATTTGCAAACTTAATTAGAGTTATTATTAAGCAGTTTTATTTACTTAGCAAATAAAATACCTTATATTTAAGTGCACCAAGGGCGTGGCTTTTGTGACTGAACCGCAGGATAGGTTATTTGATTCTAAAAAGCAGTCACAGGAAGGGCCGGGATCCATATTAAAGGCCAGGTGCTGGAGAACAGAAAGTTGAAACGTACCATGAAAGTTCCTTCCACCTGGCACTTGAAGGACATTATTTTGGTGAATGGGTACTTCCAGCAATCCTAGAGAAGTTGTTTCCTGACATTTGTCTCGACCTTGCAGGACATGCCCACCAAATCTTTCAGTTTGGAGACTTCCATAGCTTTATAAGCAGTTTATCAGAAAAACCTACTTATGCTAGCTCAGAAAAGCTAAACATGTGAAATCGGGGGGAGGGGGGGGAGAGAAACAGAAAAAAAGGCAACAGGCCTCGGCAGTAATGTCACAAACTGACACAGCAAGCAAGAAAAGTTCATATAGTGAAGAAAGGAGAGGATAGGTGCCTTGATCCAACTCCCAGGTGCCTCTCTTCCCTTTAAACAGGGTGGGACAAAGTTACATCCTCTGAGTTCCAGGTAGAAGGAACTTTAATGGAAGAAGTGATGCTTTCCAGGAGCATCAGACTTGCAAACTATGCAAATAGTCTCTCACCCACTAGCTTACTGCTGCCTTAGAAGTTCTCCTTCCTCTAACTATGGGATGGAAGGAGAGGAATCAGATTTGCGGAAAGGTGCCATCCTCCAAATACAGATGCACAGAGCCTTGCATAAGTCTGAAGTGCGCCAGTTTCTCTCTTTTGGGTGTTCTGGTTCAATAATATGCTGTACAACCATCTGATTCTATGTGTGTATGGCAGGGAGGGGCTTGCACAGTTATAAGACTCGAGAGCCCCCACAAGGACTTTTGATCAGATGTATGCCCAGAGTTATCTGCTAACATTGGGACCAAGGTGCAAGGAGAAAAGGGTCTGAAGCCTTCTCTCTTGAGCTCTTTTCCTGGCTTGAAATGGCCCTAAAAGAAAAGGTAGTCCCCTGTGCAAGCACCAGGTCATTCCTGACCCATGGGGTGATGTCACATCCCGACATTTCCTAGGCAGACTTTGTTTATAGGATGGTTTGCCAGGGCCTTCCCCAGTCATCTTCCCTTTACCCCCAGCAAGCTGGGTTCTCATTTTACCGACCTCGGAAGGATGGAAGGCTGAGTTAACTTTGAGATGGCTACCTGAAACCAGCTTGGTTGGGATCGAACTCAGGTCATGAGCACAGCTTGGACTGCAGTACTGCAGCTTACCACTCTGCGCCACGGGGGTCCTTTGAAATGGCCCTAGGGAGCCACTATTCACCCCTTTGGGACAGCTTCATGCATACTGATGGCTACCTATAAATTCCACCAACAGGGCAAACAGCAATTCTCTGGACTGTTTCACATCAGAAAAATGATACAGGGGAGGGGGAAGTCTAGCCCTTCTCTCTGTGCACCTTGGCCCCAATTTGAATCAGGACTGCATATGCCTGGAAATGAAATTCCCAGCACATGTTCTTCCTGAGATCTTCTTCCCCAAAAATTATTTTGGTAAGACAGTGACACAAATGAGATCATAGCTGCTAGCTACACACATGAACATGCACACACCTTCCATTGTGTTTGTGATTATGCTTGCGATACTCATTGCTCTTTGCCTTAAGGTGGGGTCTTCCAGTAAATCCATTGACAGCTGAAAAGAACTTGACCGCCTCTTCCTGCTTTCGCTAGTAGTGCTCTGAGGGTGTGAACAAACAGCCTAAATTATCAACATAAACAATATGGAAGCACATATAACCCCCCCTGCAAACATCAAAGCAATCAAGAAGTTCATGCCACATGCAGCTGAATATTGTTGCATTTCATTATGCCAGACTCTGTTGGAAGAAATATCTAGCATTTCAGATTTAGGTTTTCCACTGTCCTTAAAAAATACAAATATGTATAACCGAAACAGTCAAATCAATTTTATATGTGCGGTGTAGGGCAAATTGAATTCTTAACAGCATTTCTATAAGGATATTTTAGGCATCTGGCTCAGCTTTATGCACCTACACATGATCAGAAGTGGGCCCATACCTAAGGAATATGCTTAATTGCCACTGACATGAATGGTCTTATTGGCTGGCCTGGAATTTTTATGTTCAGTTTCACCAGTTTCTGCATTCCCAAAGTTGTGGCTGGATAACAGACCCAGTCAAACATCTGGCTAACATGTAACATCTCTTACATATTGATGGGTATTGATGGATTTGTCCTTCCCCTCAAGTGGAACACATGCCTTATATTGAATCAGACCGCAGGTCTATCAAGGTCTAATGTAACTGTCAATGGTTCTCCATGGTCTCAGATAAGGGATCTGTCACACCACCTACTATCTGATTCCTTTAAAAAAAAAAAAACCAGGAGATACCAGGAATTGAACCTGGGACCTTCTGCACACAAAGCAGATGCTATACGTCTGAGCTACGACCCCACCCAAGAACTATAACGCTGGGCCAGATGTCTGAATCCGTTTAACAAACAGGGCAATGGAAGAAGCTATGCGATAATCCAACCCAGAAATTTCTGGCTGCATATGCACAGACACCCAGATAGTTTTCACATGGGGTGGAGGAAAGGACTGAAAAGAAAAAAAAATTGTCATGCAAGAACAACAGCTACCTAATTTCACCTATCCACTTCGAATTTGTGAAGAGCAATATACAGCAATCACTTCCGTTCCTCAAGCCACACAGGGTAGTTTCTCCTTATGAAAGTTTCGATTCTAGTGAACACCTTAGTTTTTCTCCCATTTACATTCTTTTCTAACTTAAATGAAATTGTAATAAAATCTGACTTAATTGAGCTCAAACAGGCCAGCACTTCCCTGAACCAGGAAAAACTTAAAAGGACAGAATTACTATAGTTCGCCTTGAGTTCCTGTGAGAAAGGCAGACTATGAATAACATAAACACACAAAGTATGCACCTGCACACACATACGGTATAGATGCGAGTAGTCCTCAAGATGGGCCCATTTATTAGACAACATGATTGATATGATTTTGTATCTTTACAAAAGGGGACATTTCATCACTATAAGTGGTACTTTTTAAGCACAGCAATAAAGAACTATCCCCACATAACAGATACTATGGCAAATGTAAATTTAGAAGAAGAAGAGTTGGTTTTTATATGCCGACTTTCTCTACCACTTAAGGGAGACTCAAACCGGCTTACAATCACCTTCCCTTCCCCTCGCCACAACAGACACCCTGTGAGGTGGGTGGAGCTGAGAGAATGTGGCTTGCCCAAGGTCACCCAGCTGGCTTCGTGTGTAGGAGCGGGGAAACAAATCCAGTTCACCAGATTAGCCTCCACCGCTCCTGTGGAGGAGTGGGGAATCAAACCCGGTTCTCCAGATCAGAATCCACCGCTCCAAACCACCGCTCTTAACCACTACACCACACTGGCTCTCACTAAATTTAGGCATATAAATCAATTTTTAGTTGACGGCTTGGTACGTGTTTGCAAGTACACAGAGTGAGGGCTGAACCAATAAATCCTTTACAGCGCAGACCGAAAGCCTGAATGGTTACAATATC
Source organism: Euleptes europaea (assembly GCF_029931775.1). Taxonomy (NCBI): domain Eukaryota; kingdom Metazoa; phylum Chordata; class Lepidosauria; order Squamata; family Sphaerodactylidae; genus Euleptes; species Euleptes europaea. The sequence continues at coordinate 36,160,596 of NC_079326.1, forward strand.
AAAGCTTTCCCAAGATGCAGAAGCATTCACAGCTGGGATTCCATTCTCTAGATCCACCATGCCTGTGCTACTTAAAACGTCCTTACGCTGTCATCAGAAGTTGCTTTATCTATTATCACCTCTGGGAGAAGCTGTCCCGTGGGCGACCGCAGCGCTGGCGGGCCTCCCACTAAGGAAACCACCCCGTTACGATCCACGCTGCTCTGCATCTTTCCGTTAACTGGCCACGGCCTCATGGCCTGACTAAGGATGCTGCTGCGCCGCAGGACAAAAAAGGAACCATTACAGCTCCCGTTGTCTTCAATCGTGCTGTGCTCGCTATCGGCGTCATTCTCTGATCCCACTTCGATGACTTGACTTTTGAAGCTGAAAAGGCTTGTTCGGCGAGGGCGACTCGGCGAAAACACGCTCAACGTTGACTGAGGGAATATAAATAGGACTGTTAGATGAAAAATAACAAATACTTTAAGTGTTAAAGAATTTTAAAGAAATTCTACAACAATTTCCCCAAAAGAAAGTATTTGGCAGAGGACCAAAACAATACTGTTAAAACTTTATGTGAATTTGTAGAGAAAAACAAAGCTCTGGGCCGCATGTATAACTTGGTATTGTTCACTAAACTATGGGTTAGATCCTGTGCCAAATCTCCAGTGACAGAAAGGATTTCCACCAGTGATGCAGAACTTCCTTATCCCTCCTATCTCAATGAAGCCATAAATTCTTCTCCTGGGGACAGGGGACCCCAGGAACAATAAGGGGTAAGTCAGAGGTCTGCTCCAGGAAGGGGGAAATTGGCAAAAAACAGCTACCTGTTCTCCCAGTGGAAATTTCCATTGGATCTAACTCTGAGTTCTGTGAACATTCTGTATTCTTCAATTTTCTTTTGACAGTAAAGTCAACAAATACATTCATTTATTTTAATCCATTTGTACCCCACCTTTCTCCCCAATGAGGACCCAAAGCAGCTTATATCATTCTCCTCTCCTCCATTTTACCCTCACAACAACTCTGTGAGGTAGATTAGGCTGAGATTGTGAGAGTGGCCCACGGTCACCCAGCGAGCTTCCATGGCATGAGCGGGGGTTCGAAACCGAGTCTCTCAGATACTGGTCTGACACTCTTAACCACCACACTGTCTCTATTTCTCTTGGCTATGTTAGTATTCACTGAAATAAAACCATTCTGTCATGAACATTCACATGAACTGATGATAGTTTTCCTTAATATTTAATTCAATGACTCAGTGACCGTCTGATGTTTCACATATTAGCGGGACACTTTTAAAAGATAGTAAATATTTTATGGACTAGAAGCGAAAATGACTAAACGTCGTACTTTGGTCACATTATGAGAAGACAAGACAATAATGCTTGGAAAGGTTGAGGGCAGCAGGAAAAGAGGAAGACCCAACAAGAGATGGATTGACTCAATAAAGGAAGCCACAGCCCTCAGTCTGCAAGACCTGAGCAAGGTTGTTAACGATAGGATGATTTGGAGGACACTGATTCATAGGGTCACTGTGAGTTGGAAGCAAGTTGACGGCACTTCACACTCACACATTTTATGGGATTTGGCAGGGGAGGAATGGATGCATAAAGGAGAGAAACAGCAGGTCGAACAAGGGATGTACCCTACCTACCTAACCTTCAGCCTCCCCTTGCCATTTGACCCTCAAATAATGAAGGTCCAACTTCCCCAGTTGCTAGGATATTGCACAGATCCTAAATAAAGACAAGCCACTCTCAGATGACACTAATGCCTGAAATGCATTCGTACATTGAGCAGTACTGCAGTTAGGTAATTCTAGAATTTAGATTTAACGACTTTAGTTCCCCCCACATTAATGTCATGCATTCTGGAAATTCTTGCTCTCCCTCCCCCTTTCCTACACATGGATTAAAATGTCTGAACCAGAAGGTGTTGCATTTGTTTGAATGTGGTAATCTCCCTGACCTCATTTTCCAGACCCTGCCTGAAACTTTTCCATTTTTAGTAGCACAAATAGCACCATGACATACCTGGTAAGGAGGAGAGTAGAACCTCTTTTCATAGGTAACTCCTCCCTTCTTTTTGATGCTACTATCAGATTCAGATTTGGGGATATCTTTGACATCAGCTGTATCGTTGCTTAAAGACAGCTCTCTCTGCTTTTTCTTCCTCCGGTTTCTTCTTTCTTTAGCGCTTTTGGAGCTCAGTCTTGACAGTTCTGATGAAGTTTTGGAAAGTCTCCCACCCCCACCTTCACCACTGATGTCTCGGTACTCTGCCGCCGCTGCTGCTATTGCCTGTTGCATCAAGAAATTAAACACCATGATTCCCGTTAACTTCTAGATGCTCAGTATAACAGATTAAGTTATCCTCCTGACTTCAAGCTTACAAGCAAGCATAATTATCTGTATGATTTTGTTTACCAAAGTCTTAAAAATAATTTTCATCTGAAGATTTGGTTAAGATGGTTAAGATGTGACCAGAAGAGAGGGTTGCCAACCTCCAGGTGGTGGCTGGAGATCTCCTGGGATTACAACTGATCTTCAGGCAACAGAGATCAGTTCACCTGAAGAAAATGGCCACTTTGGAAGGTGAATTCTATGGCATTATACCCCACTGAAGTCCCTCCCCTCCCCAAACCCTGTAACTTTTCCTTTTCCATTTTATGGCTTTCAAGCATAAAGACATAAGCTGATCCTGCTGGATCAGACCAGTGGTCCATATAGTTCAGCATAGTGTTCCACACAGCAGCCCACCAGTTTCTCCGATGGGCTAAACATAGACACAGAGGTTGAGGCCGCCTTCTGAAGCTGCCTCCTAGCACTGGAAGTCTTGCACTTCACCTACTTGCCTAGTCCCTTTAACTGGAGATGCTGGGGATTGAACCTGGGACTTTCTGCATGCCAAGCAGATGCTCACCACTGAGCCAGGGCCCCTCCCCCGAATAAATGGTGAAACCAGTACAGATAAAGAAGCCTGGGTAAACACTGGTACATTGACCCCTTCTAGGAATCTCTGGTGTCCAGGACTGAGGGAATCTCCAGAATTACTTACCGGAAGCTGCTGTAGGGAGGGGGAGAGGTGCTACGGGACTGCTACTCCTTAAAGTACCCCTCTGACTTCACAGCTGATCATATCAGAGCATATCAGAGCAGTTTGAGGGGTGAGGTGGGACTACTGGAGTGGCCCCTTAGCCTCTCATGAGGTACTTTCTCACTGCAAGAGGCTAGAAGTGGCCAGGAGACACGTGCAGCTTGCTGTGGTACCATTCAAGGGGGCAGGGTGAAAACCACAAAGGAGTCCACAACTGCCTTCAATAGGCTACAGTGAAGAGGGCAGCCAACAGAAGAAGGAACCAATTGATGACAATCCCCTGACTCAGTTCTGAGGCCTCTGGCAACCCCAGCAGGGAGATGTGCTGGGAAGCCCAACCACTAGAGGGACAGGCAACAGCAGCCCTCCCATATCTGGACCTGGCTGTATATTTATATAACCTACTGTTACATTTGTGGAAAATGCCGGGCAGGTTTCTTGTACCTGAGCTTCCTCTTGGTGTCTTTTCAGCTCCTCGAGCATCTGCTGATATTCAGCCTCTTTCCGTTCCGCTTCTTCGATGGTGGCTTGATTCTGTTCCTCATAGGCCATGGCAACGACAGCCAGGATCAAGTTGATCAGATAGAAAGAGCCCAAGAAGATCACCAGGACAAAGAAGATCATATATACTTTGCCAGCAGCACGCAATGTCTAGGGGAACCATATGACATTATTTTAAGAAATCAGGTCAATAAAAGTCTTGAATGCCAGACATATGAACATTAGCAATGTATGCTGCATCCACAGTTTTTGACTCAATGAAATATGTAAGAAGGCAAAAGGACTACAGTCTGCATTAAATATTCAGTGTGTCATTAATACTATTTTTTAAACATAAGGGCAATGGTAAATTTAAGATGCTGTTTTTTAATCCTATACCAGTGTATATCAAAAACTTCACAAATAATACTACTGCTATGAAATTCCATTGAAATAAGGCTACAAATAAGGTCATAATCCAGCCAACATAGGTCGTAATAATGTCTAGTATGAAACAAAGATGTTATATTATTCACTTTTAATTTCACCAAATATACAGATCAACTAGGTATTATATATGACACCAAGAATGTACATATTCTTGCTTTAAAAACATCCATTTAAATCCAAAATACTTTTTAAAAAAGAGATGTGAAGTCTCCATGGGGGAAGGGGCAGGAAAAAAAATAAGAAAAACAATTCCCCTGAGAATGTTTTTTCTAATTCTGAGAAGCAAAATAAGAAATTTTGGAGAGAACTAAAAAAAAAAACCTATGAAACATTTTCCCCACCCTTTGGGGGAAATCCCTTGGAGGAGGGGACATATTCATGGTGGAAAGGGGTATTCATGGCTATTAGTTAGAATGGATACTAGTCATGCTGCATACCTATTCTCTCTAGTATCAGAGGAGCATGCCTATTATATTGGGTGCGGTGGAACACAGGCAGGATGGTGCTGTAGCAGTCGTCTTGTTTGTGGCTTCCTAGAGGCACCTGGTTGGCCACTGTGTAAGCATACTGCTGGACTTGATGGGCCTTGGTCTGATCCAGCAGGGCATTTCTTATGTTCTTATGAAATGCTTTTTAAGACAAAGTTTTACTCAATATTATGACTGTGCATTTTTTTTTTTGCAGGTAAATTTTCGGTTTGGGTTTATTAGTTCTGATTTTTTTCTGGAAAAACTGAAATAAGCTGAATATCCATATTGGTAAATATGTATTTTGGCTATTTTCTCTCCCCCCCCCCCCCCACCTCCAATTCAGATCCATTATATCCTATGGAGACTTTTTCGAGGCTCTGGGGGACATTTTTTGAGGTAGAGTCAAAACATTCAATAGAATTTCATTTTGGTCCTTTCTCACCAGCTGATAAAGGTTTTCCCAGGCGTCTTGAGTCATCAGCCGAAAAAGTGTCAAAAAGGCCCAGGGAAAAGAATCAAAACTTGTATAGCCATAATTGGGGTTGTCACCAGCTTCTACACACATGTACCCATCAGGACATTGGCTATAAAATAAGACAGTGAAACATTAATGCTAATTTGGATTTAAACAAAACAAAGCATTGCTATATCTAATTGTGAAGGACTGGTCCGGTGCGGATAGCAAAATCTGCACAATGGGGCTAACCACAACTATGACAGATCTTTCAGGGGTACTTGTAGGTTCCAATATTAGTGGTAGTTTCCATTGTTCATAACATTTTGAAAGTTGCTTACCCAGCATCCGAACCATTACCACAAAGCAAGGGATCCTTTGCATCTGGCAAAACGTAATAGAATTCTGTTAAGTAAAACAAGAAGTATTCTTATTATGATATCATTCAAGACATGATTGCTTTCTTAAAAACTGTACCAGTTGAAACAGATATCTTCTAAATAAAGGTCACGAAGCAAAAAGTCCTTTGAGTGCATGTAACACACTGAACACAGTCATGCAACAAGGGCTTATCCTATTTTATCTTAATAGACCTTTCATCCATATTGCTTTGTTTCATTGATCCTAAAAAAGCAACAATTTCTGTGGATGGTGCATAGATAAACTGCTGTTCTGGAGGAAAAAAACAGATATGTAGGAAGCTGTTTGCAAGATTCCCTAGATTATGACTAAGAAATCCATGTTTTGCACAATACAATAAGGGTTTATTCACATACTGATTATTTAGGTGTACATGAAAAATACAGTGTCAGTGCACACTTTAGCCCGATACCAAGCCCTGCCATCAGCAGTTTTAAATGGAAAATATAAGAAGATCCCAAGATCTGAAAGGCTGTGCCCCTGTAGGAAAGGTGACATAAAAACTAGCGAACATGTATTGTTCAACTGTCCATTTTATCATGGGGCTCATATTAGACTTATTGATCCCCTGATCAGTGGATTCCCAGATAGGTTGGCTGAGATCCTGTCTAAGAAGCTTCTGATGGGGGAGATTCCTCACCTTTCACTCCCCGCTGCTAAATTCTGCGCCATTGCAATTAAAATACGCAAAAATAGGGTGGAAACAAACTGTTTAAAATCTTTTATACTTCTATATTTTTAGTTATCTTAAATTGGCAAGCCACTTTTGTGCCATGCACTACTTTTGTATATCTTATCAATACCAGATTTTTATCAATTTTTGTAATTTGTAATAGTTTTAACAGCTTTATCAAGTTGGACAATATGATATATTAACTTCTGACTGGTCAAATAGACCATATTAATAAACTTGACCTGACAGTGTCAGTGCTACACACATGTGTGCATTCCAGGAGACCTCAACTGGCTATAGCTGATTGGCCTGCTGATAGTGGAAAACCCAGGCCTTAGTATGACCCCTTTTTCTGTGTCTGAAGAGCAGCCTGTGTTTTATTTCAGTTACTTATTAGCTGCATTTTCTATAAAACAGGGTCAAAACAACTTACAACATAACATTAAAATGACAAAAACCTGTAAAATAAATTAGTAATAATAAAAGCTATCAAAAAGAGATTAAAAGGGCCAAAATAAGGCATAATTAAACATAATCAGCAAGAAAAGTCAAAATTTCTGAACTGCAAAGGTAAATTATAAAAAAAATTCACCTAGCATCTAAAATTTGAAAGGCTAGGCACCAGGTGAACCTCTCTGGGAGAGCACACTAGAACATACAGGAAGGCCAATATTGTGAATGTTATACCTTGTTAACATGTTTGTCATGAGCAGAGCTTTGATTGCAGTACTGCAGCTTACTACACTGCGCCATGGGGTTCTACATTAGACTACTATTACATATGAAAAGCCACATGAATTAATATCTCAAGCTGATAACAGCTGTGTACCAATCTGTCATACCACTGGGTCAACTGTAGTTCCTACATTCCAGCACATGTATATAAAGTGATACCCATTTAACACTCTGACCTGTTGTTTCATAACCTCTTAAGAAGATTATCCTTCTTCTCAGAGAAAATAGCTCAATGGGTTAGTCCTGAGTAGCCAGACTAGAACCCAGTCAGATTACACTATCAGTGACCACCCCTCTTCCAGTATAAGGTTACCAATGTGTCTGGATGGAAAGTACTCACTAGTTTCATCAAGCTAACATGGAAGCATCCATAGAACTCTGGATCAGACTGACTATATTTTAATGCTACAATAACAATCACTCATCAAACCCTCTGAGATTAATAAATTCTGTGCAAATATAACACAGGAGTTATTAATCGTGCATTTACTACTGTTGCCTGTTTGGAAAAGGGTGCGGTTTTTTCTCTCTTCATCTAAGCAAGGGATGGACCAATTTTCTGGCCCGAGGACAACATCTGTGTCTTTTAAGGTGTTCCTTTTCTGGTTGCCAGCACTGCGAGCCTGCACCACTTTTGGCTCACCTCCCCCCCCCCATATTTTGGCAGACTGGTAGTGCCATGAAGAGTCCAGGGCCTGCTGTCTACTGGGTACACATCCAGATGTGGGCAATGGCTCCAACCTTCCTGCTCGTAATGGCTCTTAATGACACGTGGGATGAAACGTGGCACCTTCTGCATGCAAAGCACATGCTCTGCCACTGAGCCATGGCACCACCCCATAAACACCTCATTACACATTAAGCCATTCAACTATCAACAATTGAATGTTTATTTATTTATTTGATTTATAACCCACTCTCCCAAGCAAGCTGGCTCAGGGGAGGTGACATCACTAAAAACACAACAAACAATGTATATAATCCTTAACAATAAAACTCTAAAACCTTAACACAATGGCGCACCAATTCTAAATAAGCTGTAGGCACCATAAAGGTGACAACCCTTCAATTTATATTATTCCCATTCAGGGAGGGAAGGGAGGGAGGCCAGTAGAGATGGTATAAGATGATATAAGCTGATATAAGCGGCTGTCCTCAGTTGTAGGCCTGGTGGAAAAGCTCTGTCTTGTACGTCCTGTGGTAAACTTTCAGATCCCACAGGGCCCTGATGTTTCTTGGCAGAGCATTCCACCAGGCCGGAGCCAGGGCCGAAAAAGCCCTGGGTCTTGTCGAGAACACCTGCATGCTCTTAGGGCCCGGGACCACCAGTAGATTCTCATCGGACAATCTTAATGTCCTTTGGGGGGTAAACCAGTAGTTTGGGGGTAAGTTCATTCTGACTTACCCCCAAACTACAGAGTAAATTCATGGCACACATTAGGTTTATATCTAGGCATCACACTAAACCACAGTGATTCTTTGATGACACCTCACCTTTTTGGTGAATGTACACAGTCCAAATATGCTCAGTCCAGTTGGCTTCTGTTTCATTGCTTACGGAAGAATTGTCTGGTGGCCAGATCAGACATTTATGCCTCAAGTTGCCCATGAAAAGCTGCAGCCCTACGAGCGCAAATACACTCAAACAAAACACAGTCAGGATCATTACGTCCGAGAGCTTCTTCACAGACTGAATCAGGGCTCCCACAATAGTTTTCAGGCCTAAAAAGAACGAGTGGGTGAGTGTGTGTGTGTGAGAGAGAGAGACAGAAAGAGAGAGATTTTAATCGTCATTTCTATTTTTAAGTGTCAAGTAATTTAAGATGGTGGTAAGGCTGATGAATCTAAAGATTTCATGCAGGCAACTCCATTTTTGTAAAAAAAAATTGTAATCTTTTAAACTCATGATAAGTGGGCAGCCTTTCCAAAAAAGAATGGGGAAAAAGAACATACACTCTAAATTATCAGTATACAAGCTGGTGAGCTGCAAAGATCTCATGGAAAGAAAAACTATGTACCTGTTGTACATTTTTTTCCACACATGATGTAAAGTAGCATGTCCTTTCAAACCAGAAAATGATTTGATGAGGAACGTTACTTTGAGGAAATTCTTCATGCAGTGCCCATGCTATCCCTTACTGGCTTATTTCCATTACTGGCAATTCAACTTTCAAAACACTGACATTTTCAATCCCGCCATTTCAATGTATTTCTCTTAGGTTGAAAACCACAGCTCAAATTTCACATCGACGCGGGAGAGAAAATTTGACTTTGTGCTATAGGGACTACAAAAACTTAAATAGCCTCATGCAGGAAGATGTTAAAGACCAAGGCTGATTTTCTTTTTCTTTAATGCAAGAGAAAATCAAGGAATCATTTTGCCAGCAACTAAGAATGCAGATTCCTTAAACAAGCAAGCAGATGGTTACCAACAAAGCTTGGTGGCAGCAGCAGCGTTGGTGAGTATAAAAAGTCAGCCTCCGTGTTTAACCTAGCTCTCACCTGGGATGACTGATATTGTTTTCAATGCCCGGAGAACTCTGAATGTTCTCAACGCTGAGACATTACCCAGGTCCACAAACTCTGTCAGATATCTGTAATAGGGGAGTCCACACACAAACACAAATGACACCACACACGAAATCAAGAGTCAACGCGCACAAGGGACCTAAAGCCTTATGCCGCTGGCTTCTTACCTGGAATTACAGAAATAGTTTTCAAAGCTCTCAATACTCTGAAAGTTCGAAGAGCTGAAACATTGCCTAGGTTTACAAATTCTGTTACATACCTGCAGAATTAAATCAGAGTTATTCAGAATTCTGGCATATCTTTATACTACTTACCTGAATGTTTAATCAATCCTTTTTTTTTGTAATTAAATAATTGTGCTTTGCCTCCTTATAGCTCTCTTATCTTATGAAAAGGGCCTGTGGTTAGGGTGGCTAGTGGCCACGCAATGCTGATTATTACTGCACTGGAAATATATACAACATGAGCTTCAGCATTACAGCTACATACCACAAATTATGCATCCCTTTTCAAAATCTGCAATCGGAATAATGTAAAGTATACTTTAAAAAGAAAACAAAAGTATTCAGGCTGCACAAAATGCATCCCAGGGGGAACACTTGTGTATTCCTGCTTTAAGGAACAAGAATAATGTGAACTGAACATAAAGAATGTATAAAATATATTAACTTTTCATCTCAGTTAACTTATTCCAATTACTGCTTTACATTTTCTGTCACTAGTAGACATTTGATAACCATTTAAATATGGGCCTCATCTACAGTTGTGGATCATATGGGTGCAAATTTAATATATCCATGGCTTTTTAAAAATACCACTTTGGTTATCCATTTCAAAATATTGCAGAATACTTACGCGAATAAAATGACCGTGAAATCGAGCCAATTCCAAGGGTCTCTAAGGAAGGTAAACTTATCTATACAAAAACCTCTTGCAAAAATTTTAATGAGGCACTCAAATGTGTAAATTCCAGTGAAAGTGTATCTGAAAAGATGAGGATAAAATCTAAGTAAGTTCTTCATTCCATAGCGCATAGCATTCGTTATAAATATTCATATATTTCTGAAGGGACTCCCATTTCTTTTCTGGCACTGTTGAAGAGAAACCTTATAAAAACTCCCTTACAGGACTCTAATCCTCTTGTTGGGTGGGGGGTGTGTGTTCCATACTACTTCTATGCTATTGTTAAGAACGAACCCAGTTTCTGATGAATGGTACTATTCCTGAAATCACTTTAAAGGTGGTGAAATTTTTGATGGAAGTTGTCAATATAAGGACTAAACCATATTTAAATTGAAAATGTACGGACAGTGAATTTTGTGTATTGTTTACTTCATGTTTCTGAGTATATGCCAATAAAGGTTGACTGATTGATTGATTGGTTAAGAATGAACCCATTACTCACAAAAGAAGCAAGGATATTGTGTGCAGTTCTTCAGATGCCTTGATTCTAAGCACTGGAGGTTAGGGACTGGGAAGGGGCCATAGTGAGTGGAAGGTCATATGTTTATTTGCAGAGCATCTGCCATTTATTCCATGGTACTGCCAGTTAAAAGGGATTAATAACCCTACAGATTTCTGTGGGAACAAGGATTTCTGCTCGCTGAGGTGATTTTCCTGACTTTCCAGTGTGACGTAGTGGTTAAGAGCGGTGGTTTGGAGCAATGGACTCTAATCTGGAGAACCGGGTTTGATTCCCCACTCCTCTACATGAGCGGCACATGCTAATCTAGTGAGCCAGGTTGGTTTCCCCACTCCTACTGACCCATGGGGTGACGTCACATCATGTTTACTCCTCTGTGTCACTCTGAGTGAATGGAGGTGTGTGGGGTGTGTGTGTGTGTGGAGAGCTCCACTGTTCACGCACTCCCTCCTCTCCTTGTGATCTACTCAGATATTTTTTTTTAAATTCATGACAAACTTTGTTATTTTGATATTCTATCTGAACCTGCAAATAATGGTTTCCACTTTCCTTGGGAATCAGGTTGTTCAGGTGGTGACAAGAGGAATTCAGCTTCAGCATCCCAAAAATGTAATAAAGAGAAAATTATTCCTTTTTTTTTTTTTGCTGAATAAGAATGAGAATGTAAAGTAATACTGCATTATAAAGTAATAGATAAGAAAAGGAGTCTGGAGCAAGGAGAGCTGGGGACACAAAAGACCAAAGCAAGTTGTATTGCTGTTATTCTTTTAATACTCTGCTCTTTCAACATATGTATGGTAAGTCATTTTCATCAGAATGATCTTTTCCCCTATCCCTTGTGGTGTTTGTCTTATCTCTCCTGTTCTCCACAATAAGTTCCATAGGGGTTCATTTTTGGACACTTCCTTTTATCTGTTCCTTTGATCCCTTTCGTTCTCATGGGCTCTGCTATCCCCTCTACACTGATAACTCCTCAATCTACTTTTCAACCCATGAAGCCAGAAAAAGGTTAGCATTGTACGCATAGCTCATAAAATAATACCACAAGATAGTTTCAGGGCCTGACTGGGGTCTGACAATGGGATGGGTCAGCAATCCCTGGGACACGTGCTGAGTAGTGGCACACAAGATCATTTTGCTTTGCATGCAGGGCCAGTTCTGCTCCTACAGATCTGGGGTGAACCCCTGGAGCACTTGCAGTGCTGCTGCGGCTCAGCTTGCTCCCAGGGTTCCTGATTAAGGATAACCTTTTGGGGAGGAGCCATGGCTCAGTGGTAGAGCCTCTGCTTGGCATGCAGAAGGTCCCAGGTTCAATCCCTGGCATCTCCAGTTAAAGGAACCAGACAAGGAGGTGATGTGAAAGACCCCTGCCTGAGACCCTGGAGAGCGGCTGCCAGTCTGAGTAGACAATACTGATTTTGATGGACCAAGGATCTGATTCAGTATGAGGCAGTTTCATGTGTTCATGTGTTTTGGTTGCCATCTTCACAAGCACATGTTGCAGGTGTTTTTGGCACTTGGGCCAAAAAGGCTGCCCATCCTTAGTCTAATTCAAGGGTCCTCAACATGGTGCCCATGAGTGCCATGGCACCAGCCAAAACCTTTTCTGGTGCCTGCCAAGTGTTTTTCAGAAGTGGGTTGGGCCAGGTAGGGCTTTTGCTCAGCAAGGCTTCTAATTGACCATTGGAGATATGATCGGCTGTGCAGATTTTTTAAATGTTGCTATGGCAGCAGCTGCCACCACAGCACAAGAATCTGCACTGTGATACTGAAATTAAGCTGTGGCAGCCAATTTGTGACTGGCTCCTGTGGCAGCCACTTTGTGGCAGCCATTTTATTGGTGTGCCCACCATGCCGTGTGACAATTCCAAATGTGCCCACAGGCTCAAAAAGATTGCAGGCTCCTGGTCTGTTTCATTCAAACCCATGTGCCACTGGTAAAAAGTAGGAATAATGCACTTACTCGACATACTTTGTCCAATCACGAGGTTCACTCATGGTCATGACTGCACAGTTTGACAGAATAGTGCACATAATAAACATGCTGAATAATGTTGGATTGTGTCAAGGAAATTCCAAACAAGCCGAGTCATCCAAACATATGCAAGTCATTAAGATACACACACCAAAGTATATGGTTTTTGCATTTGTGAATGCAATCCATGTCACAAGCTCTAAATCATTATTCATTTCTTTCTTTCTTAAAAACCTCTATAGACTACCTATTGACCCACTCCTAAACCCCACTTGGAAAAGGTCATAATAAAATATGAATTCTGTTCTCCTTACGTGTAAAATTTTACTTCTACGGTAATTAAACAAAATATTTAGTTAGCACTTTGGGCTAGCTGTAGTTTCCTAAAGACACACTTTAAACAAACCCTTTTTTTGGGGGGGGGAAAGGATATGAGTGCACCAAAATCTTAATAGAAATTCTTCTAAGAATATTGAAAGGGCTTAACAGGTACAAGGCAGGTGTGGCACTGAATCTGAAGATGGTCTTCCCTTTGTTCAATACTATAAAAGTCTAAAAACAGAGGACAAAACAAGAAAAATTGGATTATACGATTCAATCACATCTTTAAAGACATTCATTATGAAATGTGTGAAATCTGACCTTGATCCAGGGCCTACAGTATGAGTGGAAAGCATTTCTGCAGCAGGGCAGGGGATCTCCAGTTTCCACTGATCTGTCCCAGTTACAGCCCCTCACTACACCACTGAATGCAAATTCAAAGGAATCCTTAAGAATACCTTTTGGGCAGATGCAAGAGGCCCAAAGTGGAAAGGGTGGATGTGAAAGCACCATCATGGGAGCAGAATTTTACTCACACTTCTAGGAATGCAAGCCTTTATTTGCTCTGTACTAGAATATTGGCAAGGAAACTCCAAAAGAAAGTGTTTATCATAAGATAAGGCTGTCTGCTGTGACACCTGACTTTTAAATATACCACCCAATTTTATACAGCAAGGGGGGCATGACTTTAAAAGCAACAAGAGTTTAATAAGAACATATTGGCTGGCATAAAGTTTGCCTATGACAGAGAGTAAGCTTAGCGGATGATTATTAACTGGATAGTTTTTGTTCCCCTTTTAAAAGACGGGACTGTAACTGCTAATTTCCAACTATCAGGTATTTCCCCAGTCTGATTTATCTCAGTAAATAAAGGTGCCAGAAAGGAAGCCCACCAGACTGGATCAAGTTTAAGTAATTCAGGTGGAATATAGTCATGTCCTGGAGACCTCTCTGATTTTAAAGCTTTTATTATTGCGCGAGAGATGTGGCAACTTTTCTCTTTATAGTGTCAAGGAAAAATTAAATTCCATTTCCCCCTTTTAAAAGTGTAAAGTGGTTGATGGATAGCCAGTGGCTGATAAATCTAGGGAAAGAATATATTGGGACCCAAAATACATATTTGTGACACTATAGTGTGGTGGTTAGAATGTCAGCCTAAGATCAGGTTCACATCTCCACTATGCTATGGAAGATCACAGGGAGACCTAGGGACAGTCAACTTCTTTCAGCCTAACCTAATTCACAGGAGGATAAAATAGAGGGAGGTGAGAATGGCATTGTAAGCCACTTTGGGCCTCAACTGGGAAGAAAAGTGGATTATAAATATTTAAATAAATGTCTAAATGAATGTGTCTGATTCAGTGGCTCTCATGCTACTCAGACACAGAAATCTTTCCGTGCAAAATCCGAAGATGCCTCCGAACTTCTTTCATCTTTGGAAATGCTTACTCTTTTGTTCGCGTAGTAAGGGTCCAGGTCTTCCAAGGGATCAGACACCATTCCTGGTGGGATGTCTCCGTAAATGAAGGGCAGCTTCTTCCCCGCCTCCAAGTCAGCATTTGGCTTCGGTTTGTTTTCACCGCTGTCGTCATCCTTCGGTTCTTGCTCTGTTTGGTTTGCCTTTTCTTCCGCAATCCGCTGCTCGATGGCTGCAAGGGATTCCTTAGTGAAACGGAAGAAGCATTCGGGTCCGGGTGGTGCCAGCAGCGCTTGTGCCATCTTTTCATTCTGCAAATTTTAGTTACGGTTGACTCTTATGGAAGAATTACCTATGGAGAGAGGGGAAAAATCTTTATTGGTAGTAACTCTCAACATTCTGAGTGTCTCCCATCCAAGTACTAACCAGGGCTCACCCTGCTTACCTTCTAAGTCCTGACAAGATCAGGCTAGCCTAGGCCATTGAAGTTAGGGGGCTCTTTTCTGTAAGCTAGTACAAATAAAGTTTTCACATGAACAAAGAAACACATATCAGCTCCAACTAAGTTCTTACCTCTTCTGTATAAAAAGATTATTGAATATGTTACATTAAAATCATCTACAGAGAAATAATATACCCCTCCCTTTGTGTGTGTGCAAAGTGCCGTCAAGTCGCACCAGACTCATGACGACCCCCTATGGGGTTTTCAAGGCAAGAGACTAACAGAGGTAGTTTGCCAGTGCCTTCCTCTGTATAGCAACCCTGGTATTCCTTGGTGGTCTCCCATCCAAATACTAACCAGGGCTGACCCTGCTTAGCTTTTGATATCTGATGAGATCAGGCTAGCCTGGGCCATCCTGGTCAGGGTGACCCCTCCCTTTAAAAAGGTAAAGCTCCCCTGTGCAAGCACCGGGTCATTCCTGACCCATGGGGTGACGTCACATCCCGACGTTTCCTAGGCAGACTTTGTTTACGGGGTGGTTTGCCAGTGCCTTCCCTTGTCATCTTCCCTTTACCCCCAGCAAGCTGGGTACTCACTTGACCGACCTCGGAAGAATGGAAGGCTGAGTCAACCTTGAGCCGGCTTCCTGAAACCAACTTCCGTTGGGATCGAACTCAGGTCATGAGCAGAACTTTTGACTGCAGTACTGCAGTTTACCACTCTGCACTACGGGGCTCTTACCCCTCCCTTTACCCCATTATAATTTTTTTTAACAGACATCACTTTTGTTTTCACTGCCTTGAATAATTCTGTATTCTTACATTTGGCCATTTCACTGCTCGCCTTGGAGAGGCTGTGGCTCAGTGGCAGAGCATCTGTTTGGCATGCAGAAGGCCCCAAATTCAATCCACGGCATCTCCAGTTAAACGGACTAGGCAAGTTAGGTGACGTGAAAGACCTCAGCCTGAGACCCTGGAGAGCCGCTGCTGGTCTGAGTAGACAATACTGACTTTAATGGACCAAGGGTCTGATTCAGTACAAGGCAGCTTCATGTGTGCCCCAATTTCAGATTGTTTATGAACAAATTAAATTATGCTAGCCCTGTTACAGATGCTTGAGCTCCTGCTCTCTCAGTACTACACATTGAATAGAAAATCAGGAAACCCCTGCTGGATCAGGCCAGACCCTTCCTGTTTCCCACAAGAGTGTAGAATCCAAAGGCTCTCTCTACTACTATTGCCCCAGTTCTGGGCATTTAGGGGTGTGCTGCCTCTTGTGATGGATGCCCGCTGATCTGCTTTCCCATGAGATACAAGGAGGACATTTCTTGTGAGCATTTTGTTACACAGTAAATGAAGGCTGCCATCCAAAGATGAATGTAAATAGAACTGTTGCTCTTGCAGTGGGGCTTGAAGCTTCCAGAGATCCTCTACAGAACTACCAAACCAATTTGTGAGCCTCTACAGAGATCACAAAGAACGGTAACAGCAATATAGAAACATAATGTATAGCTGGAATCTAGCCTGTATCAGTTTTAATCAAGGGAGTACAATTGTGGGAACATGGCTGACGATTCCTTCAGATCTAGGCCAGGCCTCTGTCTCCATCCTTTCTCAGGTATGGCATGGCCACAGAAGTAAGCATGTGGCCTTCAGTGGCCAGTCTAGTGGACCAAAAGCAGCCCAGGAAGTTATTTAGTATACCTTTCCTTCTGGCTTGTTTACTTAAATTGCACTGCTATTTTTGTAAGCTGCTTTGGGTTCCCATTGGGTAGAAAAGAGCGATAAGAAATACCCTATAAATAAAAAGATAAATTAAAAAAATATATGTTATTTTTTTAACTTGTAAAGAAAATATGTCACTGCTTTTGGAGGATTTTAAACAATGTAACCAGAATAAAACTGAATGGCCTCTGTTTACACTGCAATCCTGTGACCCAAATGTTTGAGAAGGATAAATAGACAATAGACTATGGAACTTCTTTAAGCTATCCTCTGTGCATTGATTTACTGGAGATTGCCAAAAGCTCAGCTTCCATACTGTTTTCTTTTCTTCCATGAGACAATTGCATAGGCAGAGTAGTTCCATCAGCATGCAAGTTCACACAACTGTTTGTTCACACAAACAGGACTTTGCTAGCTGCTGAATAAAGGGCCAAGATTGGAAAAGAAGCACACTCCTAGATTTCCCTAGACAGCCAGTGTTTTGTAGTGGTCAGAGTGTTGGACAAGGATCTGGGAGACCCAGGTTTGAATCCCCACCATGGAAACCGGCTGGGTGACCTTGGAGCAGTCACACACCCTCATCCTAATCCAACTCACAGGGTTGTTGCTATGAGAATAAAATGGAGGAGAGGAGAATAATGTAAGCTGCTTTGGATCCCCCACCAGGGAGGAAATAAATAAATAAATAGACTGCTTAGCTTAGAAAGGGAAGAAGAGCCAAATATGTGCTTTGTTTAGGAGAGGATCAGTAGGCCTGTCATTTACACCAGTATGATGTTGTTGGTGCCCAGACTGCCCCAGCTACCTGGTATGCCATAAAGACATATAGGACCAAGGTTGACAAAAAAGGCAGGGCACTGCTCCACAGAGGTGAGCCAAAGATTCCAGGGATCTGGAATCCATCCGTGTGGCTGTGTGATACCTTGGAGTTGGTAGGCAGGAGAGGGTCACTCTGCATTTCTTCAGGCCCAAGGTGTGGAAGACAATGGGAGTAAGCAAAGCCTCCCTTGTGTATTAAGCCAAGTACTCCTGGCAGCTACCTGGAAAGCACTGTGAACTATTAATCCCATCACTAGTAATCCGGGCTATTCAGCCCAAGCATAGCTGTTCTTTGCATATCTGATACCCCTCAAGCGCCATCAGGTACTCAGAGGAGACGGAAGTAAGCATCTCCTGTCTGACTCACACCCATGCTGAGAAAACCCCTCTGACATTTTCCCCACATTCTGATATCTATACAGAGCAATTACCAGCAATTAATAAAAGCAATCACTCAGACCTTCACTCGAATGACACATATCAATATTCTATCTCTTTCTTTGTCTGGACTACTGGAGGATCTACTAAATTCTTTGTCCCTGGCAAGAGCTATTCTTTGCCAGTTACCGCAGGGCTCATTTTAACTATAAATATTGGCCCTCTTGCCACTCAGTGTATGTGTCTCCTGGATCCTCGCACATACACCCCACTTGTGTGTGCCCCCTCTCTTTTCCCTCTCTACAGCGCTGCTTTCACACAGGCGTCCCTCTTCTGGACTGGCAAATACCGTCTTAATCCTCACTCTAAAATCCCACCCTTCCTCCATTATTTTCTTAGCTCTTGTGTAAATTGGGTGTGTTGCTGTGTGTGCGTGAAACTACTTTACAATTAAAGCTCCCATTTATTTCAACTCCCCCAACCAAAGCAGAGATACTCTAATTTGGGTAACAATGTAATCATCTATGATTTTCTATCCTTCTGGTATTCCTCAGCAAAAGAAAAGTATAAAAGGTCTTGTAGACATGTAAATGTAGGCCAAGATCCAACCAGCAGCTCAGGTTCCATTCCTAAATAAGAGAAAATGCAAACTGCACGCACTTGATCTTTTCTGAAAGACTCTGTGCAGGAAATGTGATTCTTCATTATGGATGTTCGTCCTTATGTGAACCTCATTCATCTTAAACAGCTCTTATACAGGAATCAAATCAGGATTTTAAAATAATGAACAAAGAAAAAGAAATATGAGAAATGAAAACTCCCCTTGCCAGAACAGCTTATTCCTACAAGTCTTTATTTATTGGAAAATATCTTAGTTTCCCGACATTGGGGTAGGATGAAAATGTATTTTTATATTGAATGTATTTTTATGCTGTGTTAGACCAGATGTCAAATTTAACACTACACCATTCTGCCAATATGCATGTTTTCATAAAACACTCGGTGGCTTTATTTTTGGATATGCCATTCCTCAGAAAGCAGTATGTTCTGTATTACAGATGATATTTATGTATTTATTTAGAACATTTTTATGCTGCCTTCCCATCCACTCAGGCTCACAAAGCAGCAAACATAAAGTCATTCAAGCAATCTAGATATCTAATTCCCAAGTGTACCCCCATCTGCGGATACCTAAATCTGCAGATAGGCAGCACATCCAGGAGCTGTGATACATCTGGTGAGAGGACAGGCTTTGGTGGCTCTGCCACAACAGCTCCAGGCAAGATGTCAAGAGTGGGGCTGTGGGAGGGAGGCCTCAGTGGGCCCATCGGCACAGCTCTGGGTGAGGCACTGAGAGCAGGGCTGAGAGGGAGGGAGGCCTCAGCAGTTGCCAAGAGTGGAAGTGCGTGTGGGAGGAGGCCTCGGTTGGTTCATTGGAGCAGTTCTGGGTGAGATGCCAAGAGCGGGGCTATGAGAAGGGAGGGAAAAGAGAGAGAAAAAAAGAATGATGGGGTGGGGATCAGAAAGAGAAGAGTGGCAATAGATGGACAGAAAGTAAGAAAGGGGGTGGGGGAGTGAAAGAAGGGGGGAGAAGGGAAAAATCAAAGGTGGGGGAATGGCATGACACCTCCCACAAGTTTCTTGCAGGTCCCCACTTGTGTTATATGTTACAGACGATATTTGTTTGTTCATTTTATTTAGAACACTTTTATGCTGCCTTTCCATTCACTCAGGCCTAAAGGTTGCAAACGTAAAAACATTTAAACAATTAAAATACAGTTCAAAGTATAAAATTTAATTAAAGCACATAAACAAATGGTAGAAGGAGGGCCAATAACCATTACTGGGGGTGTGCAAGACAAAACAAAAAAGTTGTCCTCTACTGGTGAATGACACCTATAGAGGGAGACAGACAAATCTCCTTGGGGAGGGAGTTCCAAAGTTTTGGTGCCATGAAAGTAGAAGGCCTTTTCTCAGGTTGCCACCCATCTAGCCTCGGATGGTGAGATGGTGAATACAACTGAAGTAGGGCCTCTGAGGATGACCAGAGCGAGCAGGTAGGTTCATATGGAACTCAAAAAGTAGGAACAAAAACATGGCAACATAAAAGAAGCTAGCACTTCTTAAAAATGCCAATAAATCTTGATTTTTCACCTATACATTCCCCTATATTTTGCATATTTCAAACCATCTCCTGTGCTGTCTCCAGGCAGTCTTTTAAAACTACATCCATTCTGGCTCACAACTTTTACAAGCCACAACACATGTAGTTAAGTGCAATGTCATCTGTTTGAACTAGAGCTTAATTTGCAAAGTCTAAATACAGTTAATGCAAACTTTTTCTAACCTAAACTAACAGTTGTCTTATTTTCTAGTAGCAATCTAACCATCGTTTTTAAAAAGAACGTAAGACTCCACAAGCCTGGAATATTTGCAGCCTCTGAGCTAGAGCCAAGGAGCTGTCCAGGGTCCTGTATTCAACACCATGAAAAAGAAGAGTTATTCCCTAAAGCCAGTCTATCACTGAACTCCATGTGTGTGTGTGTGGGGGGGGAGAGTTACAACCCAGCCCACGCAGACAATTATTTTTTCTGTACATATTCCAGTACATATACACACAAAATATGTCCAATTGTTGCACAGGATAATATACATTAGCCTTTCATGCTTTTTCTCCCTATAGGGAACAGTTCTCCGCATAGGAATACCTAACCAAATAAGAATCGCTCCCCATCTCCTCTTTTTGCTACAGCTCCTGCTGTGCTACAATCTCCATTCTGCTTCTGTAGACCCACTGACCTTTGAGAACTGATTTTCAGAAGATACAGGGAAAGGGAAGGTGGCAAGATCCATGCCAAGGGCTGCATCCAACCCAATATAACTGAATTTTATCAAGTTTTAATATAAATATTAAAACATGGATTTAAATTTTAATCCAGTTGTTAAATTATTCTTTTTAGTCAATCAAAAGCACTATTTCAGGATCAAAGAGGCACATACAGTAAACAGTGCCTTCTTCTTGTGTATGCTGTGTTAGACAGAAATGCTACAGTCTTTGATGTGCTGCCATCACACAGGCACAATTGTTAGAGTATTTCTCTCCCTGATATACCCTAACTTGTCTGGTTCTAAAATGTTTTATTTCACCGGCTTGCAAGGCTTTAATTGCCATACATTTGCTTCAAGATGCAGGCTATCAGATCCCTTCTTTATGACAAGCCAATGTGTCTTATGTGGCTATACATTTTAAATAAACCTAGAGTTGGGTCAAGGCTACAGTTCACAGTAGTAAGCATCACAAGGGAAACAACTAGGCTTGAATATCATCATCATTTATTTTTTTTAATTAGGGCCTTTAAATGCCTCAGCTTTCTTCTAACACTGTCAGGACCCAAGGCAGGTAACTACAAATACTATATGAAAATAATCATCTATTGAAATCTTTAACCCACATCATTTACCATATAAGCCAGAGACCACAGTCCTTTATGCATGGGTACTTTCACTCACATTCGTCCCCGGTCTGAATTGGTTGTTCCTTGGAGTTATGCATGAGTTTTCCCTCCATTAGAGATTACCTTGTGCCCAGCCCTCACAATGTCTGGGTCTTCCCATTCCTCTGTTAACCCGACTCTTCCATCTCCCCTGAGCAAAGCCCGGGTGATATCGCCATGCATAAGGCAAAGTGTGGGACATGCAAGCTTGGTTTCACACACAGCCAATTACAAAGAAGCATGGACAGAGGCGGGAATTCAAATACTTCCTGCTTACTGTTCCCTGCTTCCTGGGAGCTCTTCCTGAGCAAAAGAAAAGCTTTTTAAAACCAAGGATTGGATCCCCCCCCCCCCCGGTTTCCTTTAAGATTGCTCAGTCGTTGTTGATATTTGTAAAATGCTTCTTTATGTGGCAATTGGGTTGGGGGGTTTCTCTCACAGTAAGCACTACAAATAAGCCAGTTACAAAGCAGAATTTAAAGGGGTGGGGACTTAATTTGAGTGTGGAGACTGCTGGTGCATAGATCCCCATAAAAAAAGTGTGTGTCCAGTGAGCAATGAACCTCAGGTAAAACTCCCAAGCATAAATGACCCGCAATTATAGCCCACAAGGTGCCTCATAAGGTCTCTTAAATAGTTCTGTCATACAGCCTCTTCAGAAGGCCCCAAGAGATCCCTACTGGGATTTTGTTCCACAGCAGGCAGGCAGGAACAGAAAGGCCCTAGACTGTAACAGATCGTACCCTTAAGAGCTTAGCAGAGAACTTAACATGATCATTAACCAAAAATACATATAACACCTCCCCCCAGCAATTCCAGTTTCCAAAGGCCTGAGTTTGCTTGGACACTTTCTGCCTTAAGGTGCATTGATCCCACATTTGCAGCTCTTCTACCACAGCGTTGTGAGATTGGCAGGGCTGCTCAAGGCCCAGGACATTGGGAAAAGAGGTTCGATAGATTGACAAAAGGTAGGATCTCAACAGGGAGAGTGCTGAACCTGAACGATGCTTGTTCTGCCTGCCTGCTGAGAGCTCAATAACAAACTGGAGATTTCAAGCCATTAGTGGAGGACTCCCTCCAGTGGCTGAACTTGCCATGGGTGTGCCCATGCATCACCGCAGCAGAGAATATACCAGGGACGCTCCTTGCTTCAGAGCATCAATTAGACCGAGCGATCCCAAAGGAATGCCGTCCCCAGCTGATTCGACACAGGCTGCACACAGCTCAGGTACAACCAGCAGCTGGTCTTTTCATATCTTGCAGGGCATGTTAAGTTTACAGAAACGGTGGCCGGGAAGGGGGGTGGGGTGGGGAGGGAGAAGCTGATTTCTGCAACAAGGAAGAAATACGGGCATGTGCCTTCAGGATGTTTCCCCTTTCAGCAGGTGGCACTGATTGGATTCTCTTGGTATCAAACACAAAGGACAGAGGAAGGCATAAAAGGGAAATTGCAGTCTGCGCTCATGATAAATGCCTGGCCCTGTTGTTTTGACCATTATTGTTCCTGTCGTCGATTACAATAAGATTACAATAGGCCAATCTTTGACCTAGTGGAACCAGTACAAAAAAGCCTTTCAGATCCTCAAGATGTCTATGGCCACAGCCAAGAGCGCTCTTGCACAATGAGCAGGAAATGGCTCCCTCTGAACTTATCTTTCAGAATTCTCAATAAAGATGCCTAGATTGGCCTACACAAGACAGAGGCAAACAGTGCATTCCTAAACAGAGTTACATCTTTCTTTCTTTCTTTCTTTCTTTCTTTCTTTCTTTCTTTCTTTCTTTCTTTCTTTCTTTCTTTCTTTCTTTCTTTCTTTCTTTCTTTCTTTTTCTGTCTTTCTTTCTTTTTCTGTCTTTCTTTCTGTCTTTCTGTCTTTCTGTCTTTCTTTCTTTCTTTCTTTCTTTCTTTCTTTCTTTCTTTCAAGGTCTTGAACAGTAAAACCATAAAACTTAAATAAGACCCATCTCTAAAAACATCTCCCTTCGTCTCTTCTCTGCAGCCTCAAAAAACCTGCAACAAAATAGGTACGCTGAGGGTCAGAGTCCTCTAAGCGAAACTGAACCTTTTGCTCCAAAGTTGCTTGAGAAGATGTGGACCATTTGTTAAAACATGGTATAATCCATTTTAGTCTAAGTTGGTATACGTAAGGACAGTGCAAAAGGATAAGTACCAGTTACACCCTTCTAAGACCACTGCCTTTAATGGACAGAAGGGTGTAACTGTACGGTACAGCTGTAATTCCCCTGAAGTACAACTATTTTCAAAAACCTCTAATCAACGGATCTGTCGTAATTCAACCAATCCTCGTTCTCCATCTTTTACTTTCAATCGTGTATGCAGTATCTTAAATGTAGGCCACGCAGTCACCATCCATTTCATTTCAAGGAAATATCTAAAATTCAGGCAGCAACTCCTCTAATCACTTTGGGGCTGAGGTCACAATCTTGAGTTCTTTTCTTCTTCCCTCTGCTTCCCTTGTAACCTTTTCTCCCAATGCCAAAGGTGATGAACAGTCTCTGAAAATCTGGTTGCTAGGCAGCAAATGAGCAGGACTGGCATACACTCTCTTCTCTTAAAGGCGCCACATCTCTTTGCAATGCGATAAAATTTGTGCTTCCCACTAAAGCAGCAGCACTGTTTGTTTCTCTGAACATGAATTACAGGCCACTGCTTGCCCCATGGCAACAATCTACAATCTAAAATAAAGGTACTCTCTGAAGCTTCGTGAAGCTTTGCAGTGCAAATTCTGCTTCTTAATTAAAAGAATCCATAAAAGGACAGTGAACCCAAGTAGATATAATGGAACAGACGGCCTTGTTTAAATACTATAATCTAGGGTCTGATTAGGGTTGCCAGTTCCCTCTTTTCCTCTGGCAGGAGGCTTTTGTGTTTAAGTGTGAGTGTGCGCGCGCGCGCGCCAACGCACGCCCGGCACTTCCGGTTCTAAACCGGAAGTGCCACCTCGCAAAGGGCCTTTACCTCTTCGTTTGAGTGGTAAAGCGGCCCTTTACCACTCAAACTAAGAGGTAAAGGCCCCTTGCCAGGCAGAACGTCTGGTTCTAAACCGAAAGTGCCGCACACGTGCACGTTTGCCCACCGACCCTCAGGTGGTCGGCGGGCAGAGGGGGCAATCAGAATCAGAGTTGGAAGGGACCACCAGGGTCATCTAGTCCAACACAATGCAGGAAATTAACAACTACCTCCCCCCACATCCCCAGGGGCACCTGGCAACCCTAGGTCTGATACTGTGGTATTGCGCCCTTCCCTCCTTGGCTACTGCTAAACCAAAACACTCTAGATGGAGTTGTTAATCAACACACAATTCTGGATTTTTAAAACTTCTATTACCTATGGGAGATATACTTACGAACTGTGCAATTATCTTAAAATTATTTTTAACAAACAGTGGTTCGCTCTGTACAAGTCTGAAGTTGTTTCTTAATACCAGTAAGTATGGGAGCTGCAGCGAACCCCCAGAGCATGTGCTATGGTTCCTTCCCACACCAGAAGCAATCCTCAGAAGCCTCAGTTGATGCTGCCCTGGAAAAGAGTTATGGCGACCCTAGTGGCTGAGTAACATGAGAACCCATCCTAACTGAACACTGCTACTTCTTAAGAACAAGATTCTGTTCTTGAATACAGAGTATAAACAACAACAACATAAAGGAGCGGGTTCATTAGAAAACCCAGGGATCAAAATATGAGACAAACAGGACTCCTAAAACCAAAACCATTGCAACATGTATTGTAAAATAATCAAAACTGAACCCAACCATCTGAAAATACCTCAACCATATAAATAATTATGAGTTTCCCTGTACTGTACACTCGTTTCAAATAGCAGAACTCCCCAGATTGTAAAAGCTGTCACAAACCAGTTTCTTCTGTCAAACAGATACAGTATATACTCGCGTATAAGCCAAGTTTTTCAGCCCAAAAAAAGGGCTGAAAAAGCCGGCCTCGGCTTATACGCGGGTCAATACGGTAGGGGAGGGGGGAGGAGGGAGGAGGGAGGGGCAACTTGCCGCCGCCATCGCCGCTGCCACCGCTGCCGGGCCCATGCAGCTTCCCCTGGCCAGGAGCGCCCTGTGAGGGCCTCCTGTGGCCTCTGGAAGGCCGCATGGCCGCCGCCGCCAAGCGCACCCGGCTCCCCCCGCCCTGAAAGGGTCGGGGGAAGCCTCCTGCGGGGGGCCCGCCGCCGCCACCACCGCCTTCGCCAGGCCTGAAGGTAAGCCTGCGGGGGGGGGGAGGGTTTATAAGCCGACCCTCGGCTTATACGCGGGTGCCTAATTTTTCCCCATTTTTGGGGAGAAATTGGGCACCTCGGCTTATACGCGGGTCGGCTTATACACGGGTATATACGGTAATCATATAGCATTCTGAGATAGTTATATAACAGGTTTACTTTAGGGTTCGCCTTTGATTATTTTACAATTCATTTTACAATTGTTTTGGTTGGAAGTGTTCTTGTTAAGTTTCTTTCTTTTCTTTTTTTTGAACACATGAACACAAAGCGCCAACAAAGTATTCACCAAAAAAAGGAATAGCCTAACATCTGCCCCAGGCAAATTAATAGAAACTGTAATCAAAGATAGAATTATCAGGCACATAGAGGAACGAAGACTGCTGAGGAAAATCAGCATGGCTTCTGCAAAGGGAAGTCCTGCCTCAGCAGCCTTTTGGAGTTCTTTGAGAAAGTGAACAAGCATGTAGATAACGGTGACCTGGCAGACATTATACACTTGGACTTTCAAAAGGATTTTGACAAGGTACCGCACTAAAGATTCACACTTCTAAAGGAAATACTTCTTTACACAGCGAGTGGTTAAAATGTGGAATTATCTACATCCAGAGGATGTAGTGATGGCCACAAACACAGACAGCTTTAAAAGAGGATTAGACAGATCCATGGCGTATACATCTATCAGTGGCTACAAGCCATAGTGACTAAAGGGAACCTCCACATTCAGAGGCAGTCAACCTCTGAATACCAGTCGCCAGGAGCCAACATCAGGGGGAGGCCTCGGCCTCTATGTCCTGTTGTTAGACCTCTAGAGGAACTGGTTGGCCAGTGTGTGAGACAGGATGCTGGACTAGATGGACCACAGGTTTGATCCAGCAGGGCTCTTTTTATGTTCTTCCTTCTCGTATTTCAAGCTCATAAAACTTTAATAACAAATATATTTTTATGTTCTTATGAATAACAAATAAGCCCTTGCTATCTAAATTCATCAGGCCTATTCAGACAATACGATCATCTGGATTCAGGAATTGTTCCCTTCTCACTGCAGGAAAAAAGCTCAGTTCTTGAAAAACAACAAGATCAGGGACATTTGGCATTCAAATCAACGCGGGATCACCTGATTTTTTTGTCTACTGTTCCCTGCAGAAGATAGAGAGGAGAAGGTATGAGTCTGGTTGCCTGCTCAAATTCTCCCATGGCTGCCCCCCCCCAGTTGAGCCCCCCTTGGTCTGTGGTCTGACTGGCCACAACATGGGTTTGCTCTGTTTTGATGGCAGCTCCAGCATTATGGATCACTCTCCCTCAGGAGGGATGAAGGACCCCCCATGCTATCCAGTGTAAGATCTTTTTTTTTAACAGGTGGGCATTTGTAAGGTAATTTATGAGGAGAGTATTATCTTGAAGGGAAGATAGGCAGCTCTTCTTGTCTATTTTTTTTGGTTTTTTGTTTTAACTGCAGTCTGTGGGACATGAACCACCATGGTTGGTGGGAAAGGCATTAAGTATTTTAATAAATAAGGTAGTGGGCAAACTTAAGACTTTGCTCCAAATTATGATCCTGGGGATGAATTACTGTTTGATCAAACCTACTGTCTTGCACCCTCATGGGAAATTCCACAGAATGTTTTCCCCAGCAAAGTTTACTTTTAAATAAGATATCCAGTAAAGGGTAAGATATATACTACCTGCACCAGGGCATACTTTCAACTGCCAAAACGTACCCGTTTCCACAAAAGTCTAAAGAAGCAAAGGAATGAACTGGAGATGTACAATTGCCAAAAATATTTTTAACACAATACCGTCTGTACCTTTAGATGGCAGTCAGACACCACAAAACTAGTGCTGTCAAGGTGATGAACAGGAAGAAATGTTTAGATTTGTAGGAGTTGAAAAAGAGAGGGTTTTTTGTGATGGGGAATATTGGTAGCTCCTCTAAATATTCTCCATGGGCATTAAATAATCCCTCAGCTCTCCCTGTGCCAGGCCTCACTTTTAGTTCTACCATACCTGGAACCAACCAGCTGTGTTATACATTGCATTAACTCTCTGTAGGGATGACAGGTCAAAAAAATATCTGGTTGCCTGCCATGAGCAGAAGTGCCTATTGAGCTCTAAGAGGAGAAAGCCAGGATCGGGACAGCAAAAATTAGTCATTGCCCAGGTAGGCTCTTGTCTGAAGGGAAGTAGCTGCCACACATAGCATTTGGCCAGCCATCTGGCATTGGGTTGGTCTAGAAGTTTGGGTGAGCCAGGTGGACCTCAGGGAAGACTTATATCTCATGGTCCCATTTTCAGCCCTGGTAACAGTCCCATTTAAGGATGTTCTCTTGAGATGGCACATGGGTCCATTGTCTGCCTTCCAGTTTTACACCTGTAAGCACCAAGTCTAGACAAACAGCATAATCCCATGCATGCTTTCCAGCACCCCTCAGAAGATGCATGCAAGACCAGACATTTAACACAATGGCCTGAAGAATCTGCTTTCCACCTTTCTCTATAAATTTTGCGACATGCAGCCTGATGGAGAGTACTGGAGAGCTTGGAAGCTTGCACAATGTTCTATGTCAGTTTGGTTGGCCCAATGAAAAAGTGTTACATGGATTTCCTTCTATCACATGGCCCTGTATGATACCTGGGGGTCACTGTCCTGTCTACATTTACCTGGGAGTCACTGAAGGACCACCCTCCACCAGTATTGGTCAGCCTGCAAATTACGATCCTTTTGTCTCCTGCTGTAGAGGTGAAGCAAGTGGCAACCAGACAGTGTTTTTTTCCAGTGGTGGTGCCTCACCATTGGAATGCTGTAACAGATGGGCAGAAGTTCTACCCCCTTCTGGTATCTGACAAAGGGATCATGCTCCATCACTATTTCCTCAGTAGCCGAAGTACTATTACCATGAAGAGATAAACAGCCTAGGGGAGGATGCACAGGGAAGTGGCGTTTATGGCTGATGTTCAGATTAAGTCTCAGATAAGCTACAACCCCCCTCCTCCCCCAAGGTAAGGACCCTTTCCATTCAGAATGGAGATACATTTTATTGACTATTTGTAATGTATAAATACAACTGTGGGATTCCAATGATTTGAACTTTTGTGGCTACAGGAGAGGGGAAGAGAACAAGAACCCAGCACCCCTACTAAATGTAGCTTCTCCTCTGTTTCATTCAACAATGCTTCAGTGGTACCTCCAGGGCTGAAATGTCCCTAGAGGCAGAGGCCAACAATTAGTGCAGAACTCTCAGAGCTAATGATGAAAGAGGATAATGGCATTCTACAAGGCAGCAAATATGTCCAACTAATGCCGTATTCCGCTAGATCACCAATAACAACTCAACATATTTATTGGACAATAGCCAAAGGAGAGTTTGTGGTGCATTAAAAATGAGTTGGGGTGTGTATGTGGGAGAGGGTTGCTTCTATCAGCACATTCACAAAAGTTGTCGTATGTGTTCCATCTAGACAGGGTACATCTGGACAAAGAAATGCTGAAGATATACACAAACAGATGACATTTTGATTTAGATTCTACATTCTTCATCTTTAAAAATCTTCTACATTCAGAATCTTTACAATATATTTTCATTACATGGACATTTGTATCTACATCACCAGTGTTTGACTGTTTAATTATACTACATTATCATTGGACTAAACTGAGGCTTTTGTATTTTGGTCACATTATGAGAAGGCAAGAGTCACTAGAAAAGACAGTCATGCTAGGAAAAGTTGAGGGCAGCAGGAAAAGAGGAAGACACAACAAGAGATGTATGGACTCAATAAAGGAAGCCACAGCCCTCAATCTGCAAGACCTGAGCAAGGCTGTCAAAGATAGGACATTTTGGAGGACTTTCATTCATAGGGTCGCCATGAGTTGGAAGCGACTTGACGGCACTTAACACACACACACACACACATCATTGGAATGTATTCTATTACATGTAGTACTGAAAATATGTCTATATAATTTACCATTAAATACTCTGTCAAGTTGCTATTGGTTTTCACTTTGTTTTTACATCTGCCCATGAGGTAGAGTTGTTGTAGTTACTTACATACTGTTGACTCTTACATGGCATTTCTATGCATGTTTGAAGCACATATTACAAGTTACTAATTATTTTGTTAACTGTAGCTATTGCCTGGATGTTTTCTATTGTTACTATATTCATTTAGCCGTATATGCTGTTTGTTCTATCACACTGGTTATTTTCAGCATGGATCCTCTTTTTTGTTTGTTTTGTAAATAAAAGAGATGGGAGAAAATATTTATAGCATCTCCTTTTGGGTCAAAAGAGGGTAACACAATGCTTTAAAAACAGTGCTACTGATAGATGAGTATGATTTTTCCCCCAATTATCAATCCTACACAAGTGCCCCCCCACTGTCTGAGGGGGGGTCCCTTGGCCCCCAACAGCAGAATTTGGGAGGGGGTGTAGGGGGCTGCAACAAGGGTTAAGTCCCATTCTGTGATCTTTGTTCCATTTGTCCAGCTTTGGGTCCAACACAACATCTATAAATCGTTTAGGCACAAGATTTGGGGAACGTTTGTACAGTCAAGCATGCTAAGGGTAACCTGCCGAGTATTAAAAACAAACACACACCCCCAACAAATCGTTTCACCACTAGTTGTTCAACAAAAGTTAAGATGCAGACTGAGATGCAAAAAAGCCTTGAGTGGAAGAGAATTGTGTGGGTTGCATCTGCCAGGAACATATATGCTAGTGCCAACACTAAGGATAGACAACAAGCAGTTGCCTTTTTTAAAAAAACCAATAAGAGCTTGAACATACAGAACAAAGTCTCTGGGTAATTCTGTGCTTTTTTTCTCTCAAACAAGGTTCTACTTCAGGCTGCCAGGGCAAGGAGGGGAAAAGCTCTGCCTTGAGCACCAGATGAGTATCACAGGCAGAGAGACTCTGGAGCTCGGCCAGGGCCACTTTAATTCTTTTTAATGGTAGGCAAAGACCGTATCCATGTTTCCAGTGATGATTTGTGATGCCCATCTCACCCACACAGACTCATAAATACATAGGTTGGCCAAAAGGAAAGCAAAACCCAAAGAATGTCCTGTCCTGTTACCCAAAATCACAGAGTTCTGCATACCCACGAAGAAGGCCACAGTATGCTTTATCCAACAACAATTTTATTGAAGAAAACATTTGTTATCCATGAATAATTTAACACCACCCAATGTGGGTTCTTCTGAGATGCACTGTGCATGTACGGGATTTGCAGAGATGTATACAGTGCAATATTTCTGAATTATTAATTGAACTAAGAGGTTCACCTATTGTGTTAGACACATTCAACCTCTCTTGTTGCCGAAAGTGCCCTTTTCTCATTTATCTAGCAGAGCAGTCAAAGAAGAGGTATCAGCAACTGAAATAATTATTTTGAGATGGAATATAATTAAAAAATAATTCACTCAGAAACTCAAGATAGGACAGGAAAACTAATTACGGTTAGTGATATACGAGGCCCCGCCCCCAGCTGTCAATCAGCTGGGTGGCTGGGGTCTTACTGGCAGTGTCGCAGCAATGACACCAGTGATATGGTGGTGTCACTTCCTGTGTGCACTGGAAGTGACATCATTGTGTCACCGGTGACACAGCACAGTAAGATATTTGGGCAAAACACTATGGTAAAAAGTTGTCTACCATAAGGTAAAGTTTTTTGCCCAAATACCAGAGCATCCCATGTTGTTGGAAACACAATGATGTAACTTCTGGTGTGCACCAAAAGTGAAGTTGCCACTTTGCCAGTGATGTCACAGCAACACCAGCCTAGGCCTCCCCCTGTTGCCAGTAAACCCCCCATCCACTCCTATCAGTTGCCAGGAAGGACCTGATAACCCTTGTATTACAGGCCATTCAAGAAGCACTTGTTAAACTCAAGAAGCCCTTGCAGTATGTTGAACCAGGATCTGAATCCATGATTTGATGCTGGTTTATTAACTACAATTAGTCTCAGCTATTGCTTCGTGTGATATATAGATGAAGACATCCTAGCACCACCAGGAGACATCCTAGTAGCGTAGTGGTTAAGAGCGATAATTAGGAGTGGTTGACTCAAAACTGGTGAACCGGGTTTGAGTCCCCACTCCTCCACATGAGCGGTGGACACTAATCTCGTGAACCGGGTTGGTTTTCCCACTCCTATATATGAAGCCAGCTGGGTGTCCTTGGGCTAGTCACAGCTCTCTTAGAACTCTCTCAGCCCCACCTACCGCACCAGTTTGATTCTTCCTTAAGTGGTAGAGAAAGTCGGCATATAAAAAAAAACAACTCCCTCCTCTTCTTCATAATGGCACATTCCCCAGTATTGCTCTTATCACAATGCAGGCTGAGATATTATTTGGTGAAAGCAACACAGAAACCCACCCCCCAGCTACCTCTAATTTTCTACATAGATACATCTTATCATTCAAATCTCTGTTCAGACACCCTACGGCTTTCAGAAAGGGTAAAGTAGCAACTAGAGTATCACACTAGGAGTAGAGAAACTACAGTTTAAAACCCCATTCATTAAGTTTAAAACCCCCATTTATTAAGCTCATTGGGTGACCTCAAGCCAGTCTCTCTCTCTCTCTCTCTCTCTCTCTCACACACACACACACTCCCTAATGTACCTCACAAGGTTTTTGAGAGAATAAAATGGAGCTGGGAGAGAGAATCATGCACAAGGCTCTCAGACTCTTTGAGGCAGTCACATAAAATTGTGACTGATTTCAATACCCCCTAACGTTTAATGAGAATGCAACACACATTCACAATTCTGAATCCCACTCCTCCCCTCCGTACCTCTTCCTGGTCCATGGCCTACTAATTCTTGGACATTTGTTTCCATGTCTTTATGTATCAATTGGTTTTAATTCTGGAATGCACTGAAGGGGATGGGTTTTTGAAGATTCATAGTTCTTCAACTATCAATTCTTCTTTCATGGTAGAACAAAGTGATCTGTTTATTTACACCTCCAGTTTAAGCAAATAGTTTACGCTAATTTTAGGATTTATCGAACCTAAACTCTTCACGTTAGCTCTCCATGTTTCTAAGAGCCAACTCCCTCTGCAACTGTAGAAAGATAGGAGAGCATGAACACTGGACTACTCCCTTGACAGATCTCGCCGATTTACGACATGACAGCACTTTATAGAAGTAAACTAGGGGATGCATCACAGCTTATGTGGTAATGTTGGCTTGCATCCAACCACTCTGCTCAGCACCTGAGGAAGAGCCATTTCCCTCAGAGGAAGACTCCTTAGGCTGGAAGAAGGCTCCAAACTTTGCTGAGTAGAACGGCTGAAGGGAAGTCAGTGTCTGCTATAGATACACGAACATTACAGTGTAACCTGCTGTTTTAATCATATAAATTGTGAAAGGCAGGTGCACACCTCCAAACACACAGGGGCACACATAGGGATCTGCGAGTGGCTGAGACTCTCTTGTGTGTGCCCACTTCACGTTTGGAGATATGCATCATTCTTTCATACTTTACATGTTTTAACACTGCAAACATTCATGTAACACCGTCATTGCTGAGACAAACATTACCACCACATAAAGCAGTCCTGATTTGCCTCTCTGCAGCAAACTGCTCCCTTGCTGTTGTGAATCAGCTCCAGTGAAGCTGTGCCAACATAATATTTTGTGGATCATGCAACCCTCGCCTTGTATAATTACAAAGGGAGGCTATTAAAGTGATTCAAGGAGACAGATGTGAAACAACTCACAACATAATCCAAGCTGAAGCTGTACCCTATGTCACGATAAGGACAGCCATCTTCAAAATACAGAGGGTGCATCACTATTTCTGTAATGCAATTATATACTTCGGATAAAACACTATTTTTTGTACAAGTGTGATTGAATGAACAGTTTACGGCATCGGTTTCACAGTTCAAACTTATGCTCTGCCCTGATGCTGTTTACAGATTGTTTGTACAAGTTGTGTCCACTTTACATGCTACATTTCCATCTGTATGCATTACGCACACTGAAAGTACAGCATATAAGGGAGGCGTCCGAGAGCTTTGAAATACATGTAAATGAGGCAAGAAGCCAGCACCTGGTCAGAGATCTTTGTGAAATTTACTTTACTTCAAATTAAGTGCTTGTACTAATATAGAAGAGAAAAAGTACATCACAGGGAGCTGTAAAAAAAAGGTAAAGATCCCCTGTGCAAGCACCGGGTCATTCCTGACCCATGGGGTGACATCACGTCCCAACGTTTACTAGGCAGACTTTGTTTACGGGGTGGTTTGCCAGTGCCTTCCCCAGTCGTCTTCCCTTTACCCCCAGCAAGCTGGGTCCTCATTTGACCGACCTCGGAAGGATGGAAGGCTGAGTCAACCTTGAGCCGGCTACCTGAAACCAACTTCTGTCGGGATCGAACTCAGGTCATGTGCAGAGCTTTTGACTGCAGCTGACCACTCTGCACTACAAGGCTCCTGACAGGGTGCTGTACCAACACAAAATATGATGCTTCATGGACAACACTGAGATGTTGTGTTGGTTTTGCACTCTAATTACCCAGTAGGCCTTTGATGCTTGGGTCTAGCATTTTGCGCGTGGCGTGTTTCCTAGAAAATTCAGCTGACCCCTTAGTTTTTTTTCAAAACGCTGGCTCCTCGGGCGCCCAATTTTATTTCAAAATGGCACACACAAATTTTGACACATGGACTCTTTAAAATTTGTGGGAACTCTGCAGCTATTCCTACATGAACCTGCCTGTCAGCGAAGATCTTCTGAGGCCCAGCTGTTCTCTCAACATGTGTTCTCTCCAGCACAGAGTGGTAAGCATCAAAGGCAGGGCCTTCCCAGTCATGGCACCCCTATTGTGGAAACCCCTCCCCCATTTCCCTGCTGCTGAACTTATTCAGTTTTTAGGCATGAAGCAAAGACACTGTTATTCTCTCAGGCTGCTTCTTTTCCTCCCTGCCCTCCTCCTGCTCCTATACACATTTTTGGTGACTCTGAATAAATGTTTCTATCTTCAATTTAGGCAGCATTTATTTAAGTGGATTTTTGTGCCTTGTACTAAATATACAAAACAGTTCACAAACTTACTTGGATAAATGATTGAGACTGTGGTCTATACTGCTGCATAGCCTTGAGCCCTTTTGAGAAAGGCAGAATATAGATGACGCAGACAAAATAAATACATAACATCAGCTAATTGTATAATTCTTTCAGCTCTGGACATATATTAAGGCTTTTGCCATTGTGGCTTCCACCTTGTGGAATGGCCTGCCCGAGGAGGTCAGGAAAGCTCCCACTCTTTCCACAAACTATGCAAAACTGAACTATTCCAGGGGTACTTTTCTGCACAGGTAATACAGTTGCACTGTACAAAATGGTTCACAAGCTTACTTGAATTATTGGGACTGTGTTCTATACTGCTGCGTATAGCTTGTAGTTATTTTGACCATACTGACGGAAGTCATTTTGATAGTGGAAAATGAGAATGGAGGGTTAAAAGTGAAATGAAAAATATATATTTCATTTCTGAAATGTCATAAATATGATCATTTCCATGGTAATAGGCTTGCTTTTTGGGTAAAGCCTCCCTCCCCACCCATATCTCGTTCCCCAGATTCTGATTACCACTTGAAATACAACTACAACCACTAGTGAAGTCTCCACTTTAGGTAAAAAAATGTGACAAATTCCACAGCTATACAATAGATAGGTAGTGTCTAACAATTACTGTGTCCTCTGCTCCTATCACAAGCCTTAAAAAAATGAGAGTAAAAGGCGAAAGATGTATACGATCTGAAGAGAAATCAGAGTTTAAAAAAAAAATGAAAACTACAGCATGTTGCTGATGTCTTTGTGTTCTGTAACTTGCATCAAAAGGAACCTGGCAGGGATCCAGACTCCTGAATCATTCTGACAGATAACATATGGGCTTTGTGTACTGTAGATTCCTATTAAGAACTGAAATAAAAAATGCCATTAGACTGCCATTAGCAGCGCTCATAGGTGGTAACACTCTCTTATTACTACTGATGGAGAAAAGACAGGATAAGGCCACTACAGAGGCATAGCTCTGGCACAGGGGGCTCACGCTGGTGGCAAAGGGGGGCATTCCCAGGGATGGAACTGACTTTAGTCAGCCTGGGAGCAGAGTTGACTTTAGTAAGAAGAGGAAGATGAAGAGTTGGTTTTTATATGCCGACTTTCTCTACCACTTAAGGGAGACTCAAACCGGCTTACAATCACCTTCCCTTCCCCTCCCCACAACAGACACCCTGTGAGGTAGGTGAGGCTGAGAGAACTGTGACTAGTTCAAGGTCACCCAGCTGGCTCCACGTGTAGGAGTGGGGAAACAAATCCAGTTCACCAGATTAGCGCCCGCCGCTCATGTGGAATGGGGAATCAAACCTGGTTCTCCAGATCAGACTTCACTGCTACAAACCACCGCTCTTAACCACTACACCACGCTGGCTCTCCAGCCACTTTAGTCAGCTCTAAGCCCTTTCGCCCCAGGAATGCCCCCTTTTACAGGCACCAACTAGTGCCTGCAAAATTGATGGTGCCGCCCTGTGATACCCTATGTAGCGGTTTCACGTGGGTGTTTTTAATAGCACTTTCAGCTTGCTGCACCTGGCGGCACACCGCTCAGGAGGTGGTGCAGCTGTGCCACCCCCAAGCTTGCCACAACAACCCCCCTTTTAGGATCGCGCTCTTAGTATACAACTTCTATAGTCATGCCATTCCACATTTCTGTAGTTCATACATCAATTCACATCTATTACCTGCGACAAAAAAAGTTGAGTATTTTAGATCTTATGCAGAAGGGATGGCTCTTTTATGACTTCAACGCAGTATGTTGCAGTATATCGGGAATCAAAATAGCAGGAGCCTCTGTGGTCTTTTTAATAAGCACGATTATTGCTATTGATTTAATAATCGCTATAGCCTTGCAAGGTAACAAGTGTCCTTGCTGGAGGTGAAATGGCAAATTACACTGAAAAGATTATGCAAATAAATGCCTTTGTTGGTGAACCAAAAAGCTGTCTAAACCTTGAAGTGAGAAAACAAACATGATGTCAACAAAATTTCCCTGAGTCACGGCATCACATTTGACATGCGTAATGCATCAGCCTGCCTGCAA
Organism: Euleptes europaea; assembly: GCF_029931775.1. Classification (NCBI taxonomy): domain Eukaryota; kingdom Metazoa; phylum Chordata; class Lepidosauria; order Squamata; family Sphaerodactylidae; genus Euleptes; species Euleptes europaea. Next base: position 36,197,238 of record NC_079326.1, read on the forward strand.
AATCATATACTGCGCCATTTCTAATTTCCATGCTTATCTGTGCCAGTTTTGACGGCAGTGTCAGGATCCAGCGGCCACGGATGTTGGAGCTTTAATGGCTGAATGCTATTCAAACTGTTGCTTCTCTGCGTTGTCCCTGATCACGTTGCCACACATTTTCTGTTGTTGTTTTTTTTGCCAGTCAGAGAAGGATCAGTTTCCTCAGAACACAAAAGGGACTTCGGAAAAAACAAAAGGTTCTCACTGAACATGTGGGGGCTCCTGGTGGTTTGGTCTCCAGCTCTTTTTTCCCCTCCTCCACAGACAGAAAAGCCATTCTTGGACTCTATATTAGCAGTGACAGGATCATATGGTCCCAGGGTGCTAATTTCTCTAGTTGCGTGGGACCCCTTTCAGCTTGTCCAGTCAGAGGGTGTGGACTTCTTGGAAGTTCAATACCTCTCACCTGCTTGCATTATCCTTGCCTCTCCTGGCTGCTTAAATCTGCTGGAATGGGGCTGGTGGACTGAATCTGGAAGACAGTAAATGTCCATATGATAGATAAAGTGGTCCCGCCACCTGGAAGCAGGCAGTGGTGCATCCACTCCTAAAGAAATCTACTGTAGAACCAGGAGACTAAAATAATGACTGTACCATTCCTGAGCAAGGCGATCGAATGAGTGGTGGCTGGCCAACTTCAGAGATTCTTGAATGAAGAGGACTGTCAATGGAACTCCAGGCTTGCCAAGAGCTTGGGCGGCCCAGATGGGTTTTGGCTTTTTCTCCAAACAATGCACTCCCTCGGTGGTGCTATGAACAAACTGGGATGTGCCACAGCACTACTGTGCATCTTGCTATCCTGAAATCCCTATAATCTCAAAAGGCAATCGCACTGGAGGTTTCTACCAGAGTTCAGCAGGCTCAGCTTGGACCCCCGCCAACAGCAGCAGGGGCCCTGGAGGTGATGCCTGCCACATCCCATGGCACCAATGGCAAGGAACAAGCTGGGCCTCCGCAGTGGATTGGCTCCCTTCCCATTCTGAAAAAAACACCAAAAGGGGGGGGGGAATCCTGATGGAACTCAACCAAAATGCTAATTACAAACCAAAGAGGTTGAGCTGAAAAATGCTAAAATTACAAATATATAAATTTTAATAAGGTGCATATATAGATTAAAAGCATAAAACTCCTAGTAAAGACAAAAACGAACACATTCAATATATACAAACATGTACAACTGCGATGTACAATCTTTCATTGACCAATATGAGATCCAAAAAGGACCAGATGCGTTTCGGCCTGGAAAGGCCTTCCTCAGGGGATAGTATAAAATTATAACATCATACATCCTAATAATACAATTATATCATTATGGGCAGTAAGAAATATCTAAAAGCCCTTCTAGTACAGTGAAGCTCCCTGTAAATTTCTTTACTTCTTATATGTTAAAACCTGGCTTCACTGTCTCGCCTTCTGTTGTATGCCGGGCTCTTAAGGATGTGGATTCATCAAGCAGTGTATTAAGTCAAAATACACTGCTTGATGTATCCATGGATCTCATACTGGTCAATGAAAGAATGTACATTGCAGTTGTACATGTTTGTATATACTGAATGTGTTAGTTTTCCCCTTCCCATTCTGCCATTGTTTCATCTGCACTGGTATTCCTACTTAAACCACAGTTAGCCTAAACTACAAATGTACAAAGAATTTTCAGATTGTGCTTACAAACTATGGTTTGACACTTACTGTAGTTATCAAAAACCTTGGTGCAAACTCCAAAAATGCCTCCTCAAGAGGGAGGGGAGGATTATGACCCCACCAGTGGCACATTAGCAACTGCGAAACCAAGGTTTGGCAACCAAGCAAGCGATACGTCTGCACTGGATCACTGGCAATTAAGATGAATTAAGACCGACATAAGGAGGGAGATTTAATTCTGGTAAGAGCTTTGCAATGAAGGATAGTTTGGTATGAAAAATATACACATATCTATGAAAAGCAGCAACACAATGAAACCGAGCATCACAGCTGAACAGCAATTTAAAAATGATCTGGCAATGTGACAGATACAGAGCAAATGCATGTCTTGGCTCCGTGTTACCCTCCTATGAGCTATTACTGCTCTTCCTCATCTCTGCACAGCCCTGTTGAGGCTCTGACTGGAACACTTTGTAGTTAGTTCTTGGCATCCAGCAGTAAGAAGGAGCTGCACATGAATCAAATCAGGCATTTAGCAAAATACTTGCCATTTTGTCCCTCATAGTAGAGGTTGAATACAAAATGTCACAGATGAGGAAGGGGGAAAGCCCTTCTAACAGAGATTAGCCCTTTTCCCTTTCCCTTTTGCTAACTGACCTATTGCCCTTACCCCCTTTCTTCATCTCAATGCATCCGCTAGACTGTACTCGGAAACCAATTAAACCTCTAATAGCCCTCCCCCCCTTTTTATCTTGATGTTTTGCTGCCTTAAAAAAAAAAAATTTCCCCCAGGAGAAGCCTAAGTCTCCTAAGCACATTCCTGCTTGGTGAGTCATCACTATTGGGAGGGGGATTATAGATGGCAGGCAGAGGGAGGGAAGGGAGGAGGAGGAGTTCTGATAAAGCAGCACGGACAGCTTTAGGCAGCCGGAGCAGCAAGGCTTTCTGTTGGTCTGTGCTTCTGTGTGAAGCAGACTGAGAGGGGCACTCACACTGAACTAAGTGGTGTTTCTGCATTCGTTCAAAGCAAGCCACAGTTAGCATAAACCACAGTTAACATGAAAGATACACACTGCGGCTTACAGTGCAATCCTAAACAGAGTTACACGCTAGACTTCAGTGGACTTAGGATATAACTCTGTACCCATGTTTAGCACCCGCCAGCAACCCACTGACAAACCAGTTTGTTGGTCAACCTGCATTCAGGCATCAAATCAATCCAGGATCTACATACAGAGGCATAACATGACATCTGAGTGCAGCTATTGTCTTGTGTGGAATAAACTGTCTTAAAATCATAAAACCACCACCAACCATACATCCTTATTTGCACTCTTACTGGCAAAACCAGCATGGTATAGTGGTTAGAGAGTGCAGCTAGGGATCTGGGAGAGCTGGATTTGAACTCCCACTCTGCTGTGGAAGTTTGCGGCGTGACCTTGGGCCGGTCACACTCACCCTCACCCGAAACTACCTCACATTGTTTATTTATTTAATTTCAAATCTTTATATGGCTGCCTTCTCCTGAGCATCTCAGCTATCGTTGTGGGGACAAAATGAAAGAGGGGGAAACATCGTCATTAGAGCCAAGGAATAAGTTGATAATAGCCTCGAGGGGAGCTCGGACCCCTGCTGCGCTGGCCTAACCAGCCAGGAGGGGCACAGATCCAGGAGGCAAGTAGTTGGCTTCACTGCAACCAGGATCCTGTCGATGTCAGTCTGCGAGAGCCAGCTGAATTGGTCCAACGTAGGGCCAAAAGACAGCCAAGGGGCCTCCAGTTCATTTACTGGATGTCAAGATTGGCTGGAAGGTTGTGGTGGAATGACAAGGTTTTTCCTGCAAAATAGCTCACAATAGCCTCACAGCTAAAAGTTGAATTGCTGATCTTTTGGGCATTCCCCGAAAGGGAAGTTAGAGACCGAATTACTCTAAACAATTGAACCAGGTGAGAGTTAGCAGCTGCAACAGAGGTTGAATAAAAAATTGGTTCTTGTAGGTTATCCGGGCTGTGTAACCATGGTCTTGGTATTTTCTTTCCTGACGTTTCTCCAGCAGCTGTGGCAGGCATCTTCAGAGGAGTAACACTGAAGGACAGTGTCTCACTGTCCTTCAGTGTTACTCCTCTGAAGATGCCTGCCACAGCTGCTGGAGAAACATCAGGAAAGAAAATACCAAGACCACGGTTACACAGCCCGGATAACCTACAAGAACCAATGGACTCTGACCGTGAAAGCCTTCGACAATATATTGAATAAAAAACTTTCTTAGTGGCCTTTTCTGCCATCTCATAGGTTTTCATAAACACTCCATAAGACATTCTTGCTGCCTCGTCAAGAGTATGCCGCCAAACTCGCTCTAGCTGTCTAAGCTCCTGTTTTCTATACCATAGGTCTTCAGTATGCCAAGGAGCTAATTTAGTATGGGGGCAAAGAGGGTGTCAGGCGGTGATCCTGTTGATGGCCTCTGGGAGGAGTTGATGCCGATCAGTTTTGAGGGCATCTACAGAATTTCCAGGGGGAATTGGATTCCGCAGAGTATTCTGGAAACCACGTGGATCCAAAAGTCACCATGGGTGAGCCCAAATATGCTTGTTGCCTATGCAGGGGGTGGGGTGTAGTCAAACCCAGACAGGCCTTCAGGACTTCATCTATACTCCATATTTCTCCCCAATAGAGACCCAAAGCAGCTTAAATCACTGGCCTTTCCTCCATTTTATCTTCACAATAACCCTGTAAAGTAGGTTAGGCTCAGGATGTGTGACTGGCCCAAGGTCACTCACAAACTTCCATGGAAGGGTGGAGATTCTAACCTGGGTCTCCCAGATGCTAGCCCAACACTCTACACAGTATGCCACAAATGACTAACATGGCTAGATAGGCTACTACGGAAAATGTTTATAGGGTAGTAGTTTTTCAGTGCATTCCTGAGAGGAATGCGGGAGCCGAGCTTAGGAGGCAACCCAGAGGCGTTGCCTCCTAAGGAGGCTTCAGCCTGGCCGAAACCTCCGCCGGGCGCCAAAACTCCGTGCAACCCGCATAGGGTTGCATGGGAGATAAGCCACCTAAAAGGTGGCATATCTCACTAAAAATAAAAGGGGGTGGCTCATGAGGCTGCCTAATGGCGGCCCCGCCCCCCAGCCGGCGCCGGAACGCTTCCCAGGGCGCAGCCGCAGCCTGTGCCGACGTCCGGATGCCAGTGGGAGGTTCTGGCAGTGTCCAGGCCCAGCGCTGCTGTGGCAGCAGCCGGGGACCAGCAGCCGGGCCTGCACGCCGGCGCTGGGGCCACCAATGCTGACGTGTACCTTTCGAGCACTGGCGCTGTGGGCCCTTGTGCCGGTGGAGGCCATCGCTGGCCTCCAAAGGCCTTTCGGTGCGGCCGCCAGCGCATCTCAGGAATGCGCTGTAAGCGGACTTATTTGGAAGACCGCTTAGGCTTATATGGTATTTAAAACCTTCATGGCACTTCAGCTACACTGCATACATACATACATACATACATACATACATACATACATACATAGACCTTTATTGGCATAATAACAGCTACACTGCATATAAATCTGAGCATCCACAACTTCCTACAGCAAGTAACAAGCACTATACAAGGTCCATGCCTAGTTTTATGATTATGTGACCAAAGACAGCATGGGTGGAGAGACCATTCCAGCCAATCGGTTTATTCTAAGATGACTCCATTGTCTCTGATCCTGTTTCTGGGACAGCAAGCTTCAGGGTGCCATCACGAACAAGATATAACCTGCATGGACAGCCAGTGTTAGCTTAGGACCTGGGAGACCCAGGTTCAAATCCCCACTGTGCCATGGAAGCTTACTGACTGACCTTGGGCTGGTCCCTTTCTCTCAGCCTAACCTACTTCACAGGAAAGAATGAAGGAAAGAATGGTGTTGCAAGTTGCTTTGGGCCTGTACTTGGGGAGAAATTAAGGAAATGAAGGAAAATGAAGGAAAGGATGATGTTGCAAGTTGCTTTGTGTCTGTACTTGGGGAGAAAAGCAGGATATAAATAAACAAGTTCTGGACCTCTGTGCGGATTTACGGTATCACTGGAGAGAACCACAAATTTTCCTACGTTGCAGAAACATTTCAACTAATAGCTACTCTGAGCTAATTCTGCTGTTCACTGCAACATCCACCAGGAAAGGCCTCACATGTTTAAATGAGAAAATACTGTCAGTCGCTAATTTACATCCTAGTCCCTAAAGCCATATTCCTTATGCAACTCTTTGGAAAAATCCATTTTTTCCTGTAGTGCAGACAATACCACAAATGTCTTTTACGGGCAGCAGCATCTGGATTTGCTCGCTTCCTTGTTTGTTCACCTTCAGTGTATCCATGTCACTGGGGATCTACAGAGATCTGGAAATACAATTTGCTAGATATTGGCAGAGATACAGAACAAGGAGGAAGTCTTGAACAAAACCTTATTTAGTGAATGGAAATGTCTAAAACCCAGCGTCCTGTCTGAAATATGGATACTTAAATTAAGAACTACACTGAAGCATTGATTTAAATATTGCATAGGGCTGCCACATAAAAAATGGACTTTTAAAGCACAGCAAAGCGACTGCTGGCATAGCAACACTATTGATCCCCTTACGTTAGATCCTGTTGGTCTTATTGCCAGACCAACAGGCACACAAACGAGCCAAATTCACAATTCACCCAGCATCAACACTTGACAAAGAGATCTTGTACATTATGAAAAGAAAACAAAAATAATAGAATGAATTGGCCTAGCCAGAAGCCTCGCTCATCCAAAAAAAAAAAAAAAATCAAAACGTCAATAGTATACTTGTCACTAATACTTGTCTGTTCTAGAACAACAAAAACATATTTCTCATTTCCCAGAAGTGTGCTTGTCCCATGCAATCCCCAGCTACATCCACCAATGTCCACTTTTATCAGGCAATTTAAGAAACTGCAATAGGAGCTCTCCAGAAGTCCTAGCTGTCCTTCTCAGACCACAGTTACCAAGGAGAGCCTTACCAACCAAGCAATGTGAAATAGGCAGCAGATTCCAGGGGGGAACCACTTTGCTGCTTCTCTCAATGCTATTGGAAATGACGTTTCACCACAAAAATGTCCATTGCTACCTGTAATGCTTCCAGATACATGGCACTTTGCATAACAACTACAACTAAGACACAGGAGCCCCTGTGAAGGATGAAGGATGCTACCATGCTACCATGATGAAGGATGCTACCATGTCGTCTTATGTCAACACTGGTGATTATTATTTTCCCTGTTTCAAAACTGTTGGTTTAAGAAGCAGGATTTAGGCAATTATCAATGCAATCCTAAACAGTGTTATGCTGTTCTAAGCCCAATTACTTTACCAAACTTAAAAGGGTGTAACTCTGTTTAGGATTGCACTGTGTATTTATTAAAACTGAATTCAAATGTGAAATGAACTGCTACAAATAACTACGTGATTCTAAATACAAATTATTCTAAGTCATTGTACAAAGAATGGGAAAATGGTGGTGGAAAATGCTGTCAAGTTGCAGCAGTAGGGTTTTCAAGGCAAGGTTATTTAGAGACACAAAAGTGGTTCACATAAAGTCATGTAGTAGTCAAAAAGGGCAAGAGTCCAGTAGCACCTTAAAGACTAACAAAAATATTTTCTGGTAGGGTATGAGCTTTCGTGAGCCACAGCTCACTTCTTCAGATACAGCTAGATAAAGTCATGTAGTCTTGATCTAGAATTAATGAAGAGGCACATGCCAATGTAGTCAACAAGGACGACTCATCAGCTGAGTAGATAGCCTTTCCTCTAAGCAGTTTGTCTTCAGACCATTCCACTTTTCTGTCTCTAAATAATGAGAGATTACAGTAAGAGAAGATTTCCCCTCAAAACTAGTTACACCCTGGAGCTTTGCCTGTTTGTACAGACAATACAACCTTCAGATTCTTACCAAGTGGTCATTTCACAGCAATTGTAACTTTCAGTCTTGTAATCCAGATATATCTACTGTAATCAAGTTGTTTCTGTGATATGATATTGATATTGGCACACCAATTTTCTACGTTTATTTATTACATGTTATCCTAATTAGTGTTAATTTTTGATGAGGTCTTGACTTCATATCGTTTCTTTTGTTGTTGTTGTTGTAGCATCAGAAACCTCTGTTATTTAAAGTGAACACCAACATGAAGCCTCCACTCCTCCAACTGGGCATGCCAGGGCAATGCACCTCCCCACTGGTAGCTAGGGTGCCTCAGACATGGAATGCTGCCAATCTCCCCTTGCCCAGCAATATGTATCTACTATATACTAGCTTAACGTCTCCCTCAACAGCTGCTAGCAGGATCTTCCACACAGGAGGCCTAGGACCCCTCAACCCCCGAGAAATATGCTGGCAGAATATCACTTTGATATTGGTGCAATGTCATGCCAATGTAAGACTCCAATAAAAGTGGAGGAAACAGGGGCACACATGCCCATTTTTGGGAGGCTACCAGCCATGCCTACCATTGCTACCGCTGGCCAAACATTCATGATGCCTTTTGTCTTGCATAGGATCGCCAGGTCCCTCTTCACAACCGGCGGGAGGTTTTTTGGGGGCGGGGCCTGAGGAGGGTGGGGTTTGGGGAGGGGAGGGACTGCAATGCCATAGAGCCCAGTTGCCAAAGCGGCCATTTTCTCCAGGTGAACTGATCTCTATCGGCTGGAGATCAGTTGTAACAGCAGGAGATCTCCAGCTGGTACCTGGAGGCTGGCAACCCTAGTCTCGCAGGACCACAGCCTCATGGAGCAGCTCAAACAGAGCTGCTGTTAGTTCCAGTGCTACATTTTTTGGGGGGAAACACTCCAGATAATAGGGCTGTCCACTATTACATGTTAAAGCAAAGTTGCTGTTAGTCTCGCACTGGCCCACCAAGAATCTTTTCTCTACAGTCACAGCAAAGCAACTTCTGCAGAACACCATCCCCAGTACTATTCAGCTATGCAGAAAGAATAAATTATTTAGTGAATCACTAATCAGGGCAGGACTACCCATTAGCCCAAGCACATCCCTCTCCTCCTGCTTCCTTCAGTCAGTGCAATCTCTAATCTAGGCGTCGCAGAAACGTGAAGGCTTCTTTCAGGTTGCCAGTTTAAAACGCTCATTCTACAGACTAGCGAAAAGAGCTCCGTGGGCCTACAAAGCAAAATTCAGAATATTTCCCTAAATATTAATCTTTGCCAATGGCATGTGCCATAATGATTGTGAGGGGATTCCAGAAAAATATATAAATGCAGTAGCCACAAAGGTAACTGGCAACACTGTTACGAAAGACTAAAACTGCGAGTTTGCTTGAAAGGTGTTGTATAATACAAAATTACTGCGCTGAATAGAAATCAACTTGCAGCATTCGAATTAGCACCCACTAATCATGTGACAGTGAAAAATGCAGATAAATGGGCCAACTGCTTTAACTGAATATTTTTATTTATTTAGAAGATTTACAGGCCACCTCTTCAGAGACCTGCTTGAGGGTGCTAGCAAAATAAAACAATAAAATCACAAAGCACTGTCAAATCCATCAACAATGAAGCAATAAAACCACCATTAAGGGGCATAAAACCCCATGTAAAATAGAATAAAAGCAGCAGTTAAGCAATTTCAGCAAAGATCATAAAACAGGAACCATAAAACAACACTCCAGAAGTATACAGGCTACAAAAACAGACAGCAAAAACAGGATGAGGAGAAACGGCAATGAAAACCCAACATGAAATGTTTTGGCATGGTGTCTCAATAGAGGTGCCACTGGAGAACCTCAAGGTGCCATCACTGAGAAGACCCTACCTTTGGTTGCCACCTGCCTCACCACAGAAGGTAGGGATAGACAGAGGAGGACTTGGGATGATGATTTTAATTGATGGTCTGGACAACACAAAAAAGGCAGAGAGTCTAACTTCACAGTATACAAGAACACATCTTGTAAACCCACAAACTAAATAACATGTGAATGTTTAGATTAAATACTGGATATCTGGAGGATGTATTTAAGACTTTATGATCTATTTCAAGGAATTCATAAGATGCTATAACAGGAGCATCTGTGTGCATGATATATCTGAGAGCACGCTATCAGACAGCGAAATGACTTGTTGTCCGCTTCCAGCTAGGACCACACGTCAGGATGTTTAGATTCTAGCCAAAACAGCAATATTCCTTTGGATGAGGGGGCCACTGCTCAGCTAACTTAGCCCAGCATCCTTGACCGTCTTAACTCATTCATCCACCATCTTCTCAGTTGACTGGGCAGTGTGACCCCCTCCTCTCTGTGCCTTTTAACTCTCAGCTCCTAATGGACTGCAGTAGCCCGTCCACCCATCACTCACCCCCAGGACCCTGATGCTCCTCTTCTCCTCTGCTACTGCCTGTTGCTACTAAGGTACCTTGCTTGTTGCTCAATCCTGGGTTCACAAGCATTTTGCCTTTCCTTCCCCCCCATGCCATTTCCCGGCAGCAGAGTTATGGATGCCAAGGCATTCTCTGAAGAAGAAAATGCTAATGCAAGACTGCTGTGCAAGAGCAAGCGTAGGAATCTGATAGACTGAGGGAAAGTGTATGTCCTGAAAAGCAGCAGCTCAGAACATTTTGCTCAAGATGGTTCTCTCATCAAGCAACTGAGGTGAGATCCTGATGCAGTGGCAACACCAACTCCATTTACCAGCCATCACCATTTTCACAGGTAGACATTGAATGTTTGGAGTTTTTTTCTACCTTACTTGGGTCAAAAAGATGACCTAACCCTATAAGAGATTCAATCAGGAACAAATTCCTCCAGGGGAGTGGGACAATGGCCACCTATTGCTTGAGGGGGGGAGGAAGAGGAGGAGGAGTTGGTTTTTATACACCGACTTTCTCTACCACTTAAGGCAGAATCAAACTGGCTTACAATCACCCTCCCCTTCCCACAGCAGACACCCTGTGAGTTGGGTGGGGCTGAGGGAGCTCTAAGAGAGCTCTGACTTGCCCAAGGTCACCCAGCTGGCTTCATATGTAGCAGTGGGGAAACAAATCTGGTTTGTAGCACCTGCCACTCATGTGGAGGAGTGGGGAATCAAACCCGGTTCTCCAGATTAGAGTCCAGCAAAGACCATGACTGGCTGACCATCATTAAGCAGGATGATTGGTACACACACACACAAAATCACAGAGCAGCATAAAAACATACCATCGGCCAGCCTGTCATTTTGTCCAACTGCATTTCTATTCTTTCAGATCCTGTCAAACTACTCTGGACATTGCTTCTCTTCTTTCCTATTTCACCACTTGAAACCGATGTCAATAAATAATCATATTATCTTAGTGCAGGAGTACCAACCATGAGCATCAGCCCTCAAAGAATGCTGAAAGAGCAAAGGGAAAGAGATGGTTTGCGAGTGGTGCCACAGATCCTCAAGAACTCCCTGACCAGATGGGGCTAAGAGGTTAATGGGATCCTGGGCATTAATCTTTCTTTCTTTGATTTCAGCTCAATAGTCGGATTGGGAAACATTTGCAGCGTAACTGAGCATTTGCAAAACAAGAAGTACCAGCTTCTGCTTAGCAGCATGCAGCGAGCCCTTTTGGGTAGCTGTTCCCTTCAAAGATTAAATTAAATTAAATTAAACTCAGAGTCAGTCGTCAGAGGACGTATTTTTGGAATGGTGTCAGGAGGAAAAGTATTAACTGACACAAATGAAAAATATAGCGCTTTTTAAAAAAAACTCTGAGAATTCCGACTACTGTGATATTTTATGAACAAGGTTAACATGGTCATCATCGGCAAATGCAGAACAAACAGTAATGGGGTAATGAAAAAAGACTGCACGGTCATTAGCTAAGGATTATTATTTATTTTTTTGGTCACTAGCGCAATTGTCTTTATGCACAGGTTTAATGCCATGAAAGGCTAATTTCACTTAACTCACATGTCTTCAGCCTAAGAGATTAGTGGAAGGAAGTGTTGGGTGAAGCGTGCCTAAATCATTCGTACCCTTCCTAGCTGGAAACTTGTAACTGGAGGGTGGGGGTGGGAATGGACTGTAGCTTGCTTGGGACCAACTCCAGAGAACAGAAGAACATACACCCATTGGTACACTACTGACACAGTCTCTAGGGAACAAATACATGGGGTTATCTTTGCATCAGGTCTCCTCTTCCAGTGCATGAGAAGCCATGCCATTCTTCAACCAGGTACAAAAGAACCACCTTTATATAAACAGATACAAGCAAAAACTTAGTATAGGCGGCCAATAGACTGAAAATATGAATATATATTTTATAAATAGTAGCTGGGTGAAAATAAGTATGGATGTTATTTCCTACTTTTGAATAAGCTGTATTTCCATATGATGAGCTGATGTGAACCACACTGAAGAAGTTGCTTATGAAATGGTAGAATTACTCGAGAAGACTGTCTGTGTGCTTTGGAAGACTGCCGTCGTGAGCTTATGAAGTTGTTCCTACAGTTGACAACTACATTGCTGACAGCAAGTTACAGCAAGTTTAATTGAAGAACGATACATGAAAGAATATTTAGGATTTTGTGTATTGTATGGGAATTGTATGTGTATTAGTATAGAGGCAGCCACGTATCACACAACCTGAGCATTCCCAGAATCCTCTGTCACATTTACTTCACCCATCATGTAATATCAGAGCTAAACATGCCAGATGGAGATCCAATCTACACGGTTCTTCCTTCTCAAAACACAATCAAAGTGTGGTCCAAGTGGGACCAAGTGTGGTGTAGTGGTTAAGAGCAGTGGTTTGGAGCGGTGGAGTCTGATCTGGGGAACTGGGTTTGATTCCCCACTCCTCCACATGAGCGGGCAGAGGCTAATCTGGTGAACTGGATTTGTTTCCCCCACTCCTACAGATGAAGCCAGCTGGGTGACCTTGGGCTAGTCGCATTCTCTCAGCCCCACCTACCTCTCAGGGTGTCTGTTGTGGGGAGGGGAAGGGAAGGTGATTGTAAGCCAGTTTGAGTCTCCCTTAAGTGGTAGAGAAAGTCAGCATATAAAAACCAACTATTCTTCTTCAGTGCACGTTCCAGCATCCACCTGGCTTGTTGTTGTGAGAATAAAACAGAGGAGAAGAGAACAATGCAAGCTGCTTTCAGTCCCAATTGGGAAGAAAAGCAGAGTATAAATGAAGGAAATAATAAATAAATAAATAAATAAGTAAGTAAGTAAGTAAGTAAGTAAGTAAGTAAGTAAGTAAATAAATAAATAAAGGGGAAATGGCCAGCTGCTGTTCCTACAAAGAGGAACTCTACCCAAGACCCCGGGGAGCCGCTGCCAATCAGATTAGACAATATTGACCTGGATAGATCAATGGTCTGACAGCTTCATGGGTTGTCTGATGCATGCCCTTCTTTTTTAAAACCCGTGTTTAGCAGCAGCCGTAAAATGCAGAAGAACCCTTACGTGCTCTATCAGCTGTAGGTTTTTTTATCCAGCCTTGCAAATTCCAGTAGTTTAAACCTCTAATAGCTCTTAACCTCTGCATAAGCAAAATCTCGCCAAAGAAATGCACAGGTATCCATTCAAAAGAAAGATTCTGCAGATGTTAACTACAGGAAAGTACTTCTAGATGCTCATCCTGGATAGCAGAATTCTGGCCACGTGTATTGATCAATGTGGATCTGAACCTGAGTGCCCAGCAAAACTGTAACCCATTAAAGACTGTCAAAAACCAGCACACGTCATTCATTGTTAACCAAGACCCAAATCAAATATTTCAGTGCTCCATCTCCCTAAATGTCATTTGGATGATTCCTAACCCTATTCCAGTAAAAGGGAGTTTCAGAGGGTAAAAGGGGTTAGTCTGCAGTAAAAGGGAGGCTCCCAGATTTAAAAAACGATTATTTGCAGGCAATTCCTCCCTTGTAGCTACTTGCGACTCATCAGTTCCAGTATTGCAAGCAATGATAAACACATGCCTATCTCTGTGTTTGACAACAGCATCTAATACATAATCAAATTGAACAAGAGGATTATTATGCCTGTTTAACAGGAAGAAACCTCTCATGAGCACAACATCCTTTTCAGGGAGCGGCTATGACCATGCAAAGAAATGGAAAGCAGAAAAGCAGCAACTTGAGGATTGCTTTAAAGATGCAAGTAGTGAGGAAGCCACGGCCCTCAATTTGCAAGATCTGAGCAAGGCTGTCAAAGACAGGACATTTTGGAGGACACTGATTCATAGGGTCACCATGAGTCGGCAGCGATTTGACGGCACTTCACACACACGCTTCTCCTTTCTGTATCCTATAAAACTCAATAAAAATATTTTTTTTTAAAAAACACACACACAGTGAGGCTGGAAGTATATGTTTAGTTCTGAGAGCACAACGACATGACATGGCATTCGTGGGGACAAGCTGGTGGTGCCATAGCCATTTTACTTCAGGAATTATCTTGGTTTTAAAATGCCATGGAGACTCAATCCTGCTTGGGACCACAGCATGAGGGGAGGAGAGGCTCCTATCTCTCCCCCTCGCTGAGTTTTTCAAGACTTGGCAGTTGGACTCTTGAAAAATGGCTTGGGGAGGAGGAGACAGCAGCCCCTCCTCTATCTGCACTGAGCAGGATTGGGACCTTGTGGCATTTTTAAAGCAAGGGAATCCCTGCTGTAAAATGGCTGAGGAGCCCCTGGATCATTCTCAGGGATACCATATAGTCTACTTGTGCCCTGAGATTATTTATATATACAGCACTTTTCTTCCCAACGGGGACCCAAAGAGGCTTGAAACACCGTTCTCGTCTCCTTCGTTTTATCCGAGCAACAACCCATGTGTCACTTTAGGCTGAGAGTGCATGACTGGCCAACAGCCATCCAGAAATTTTCCATGACAAAGAGTAGATTTGAACCAGGGTCTCCGAGATCCTAGTCTAACATTCCTAAATGCTACACAACGCTGCAGTTCAAAGAGGCAGAACTGCAGGGGAGAGATGTTCAACACTTTCTCCTTGTCCCATCAAAAGTCACCACCCCCAGCTGCTTTTACCCTCGCTAACAACAATTTACAAGTATCTGTAAGAAAGCACAAGTGAAAAAATATATACCCATGATACCAGGAGAAGAGTTCAGAGAGCAAGAACAACATACTAGCGTGTGATTATTGCTAGGTTTTACCATTTTTTACTTATCTTTAATGTTAGGTGTCAAAGATTTTAAAGATAAAGAGAACAGAGCTCAGAGGAATGGTAGCCCTTTGACCATCACAGGCTAGTGAGGTTAGAAATTAATACTATATTGCATGTATTTGTAGTGTTCCAAAACTTTAAGAATTTCTTTCAGTTCTCTGAACCATCAGCATTATAATTATGTAGCTTTTCTTCTTTGAGAAGGTTTGTTTGATTCAGAAACCTTGTTCTTCTGTTGCTTGTTTTCCATCTGTGCTCACAGAACCTCCCGTCTCTGTATTTATCGACTATGGTTAATTTAGTTTGTTATTGGCATAACTGGACCTTCTTAAGTAATGCCTCTGTTCCATATAATGATTCAGGGTAGCTTTGTGCGTTCCTGGGAAGAAAACCTTAGTGACAGAGTGCTTTGAGGTTTCTAATCAAAGAACTTAAAAGAGAGGGAGCAGGGACTTAACCCATATTCATCCCAACAGGTTTGCACTTGGGGTTTGCCTACATCCTAAGAACATAAGAGCCTTGTTGGATCAGACCAGTAGCCCACTGAGCCCATCAACCGTATTCACATAGTGGCCAACCAGCTGAAATGGAGGGCTAGCAAACAGGAAATAAGAGGTCAAGGCTTTCCCTTGGCATGGCCTCCCAGGCCTGCCGCCTCTGTATATAAGAGTTCCCTTTACTCACCGTGGCTAGTAGCCATTGATGGACCTGTCATTCATGCATCCACCCCTCTCCTACCCCTATTCTCCCACCCAACAGACAAAAGTTTGAAGACTTCCTTCAGACCTAAGGAGCCTTCCTCCAATGTAATTGGCTCTTGAAGAGCCACTATGTCGAAGGAAGGCTCCTTAGGCTGGGGAAAAGCTTCCTGGAGGATGGTTGGATCAACCTCACTGTCCTCTGCCACATATACACATGAAGCTGCCTTATACTGAATCAGACCCTTGGTCCATCAAAGTCAGTATTGTCTACTCAGACTGGTAGTGACTCTCCATGGTCTCAGGTATATTGTACATTGCCACATACAGCTTAGGGTACCAACCATGGCTGCAGCTAATCACAGCTTTCCTAAGCACTGAAACCCCTAGCCAGTAAACCCATCTCAGACGACAGGACACGTGGCATGGGGCTATATCTCTCTTGCTTCATGTTGTGCACACTTATAACGCACGTGATGGGGTGGACGTAGGTGATGGGAACCCCAGAGAAAGGGAAATTTGCATACAAAGTTCAGGGGGGAAAACATTGTGGCATATTGCTAACAATGCTCTGCTCCAAACCCTCACAGGTACCCAACTTCCAGACACAAATATCAAATAGAAGCCACCACTCTTGCATCTAGAATCATAGATTTGGAAGGGGCCATACAGGCCATGTAGTCCAACCCCCTGCTCAACGCAGGATCAGCCTAGAGCAGTGGTTCCCAAAGTGGGCAATACCACCCCCTGGGGGGCAGTGGGATTACCTAGGGGGGCACTAAGAGGCAAGGGGGCAGCAGGGGGGTGCTAGAGGTGGCCCCCTTCAACTGTGTTGTTGCATAGGGTAGGGGGCGCTGGGGTTGAGTTTGTGGAACCAAGGGGGCGGTGGCCCGAAACGTTTGGGAACCACTGGCCTAGAGCATCCCTGACAAGTGTTTGTCCAGCCTCTGCTTAAAGACTGCCAGTGAGGGGGAGCTCACCACCGGCACCTGGAGGATGCTAGTAAAGTAAACTCCACACAGCTAAGCAGTGAAAGGGATCTCTGCCTCCAACTGTGACAGCTAGCAAGTTTCCTCACAGAGCTACATGCACCCACCGTATCTTGGCTCAACAACCCTTCCTCTCTAAGTATGTACAAGCAGTGTCTCCCCCACAAGGGGAACAGAGTAAGAATGCACAGTACAGATAGTGGGGACCCCTTGCTGTTATGATGGCACAATTTCAGCATGATGCCAATGCAGTATCAGCATGATGTCATGTAGACGTAATCTTATGCAAACGGGGGACACAGGAATCATAGAATCATAGAGTTGGAAGGGACCGCCAGGCTCATCTAGTGTACCATCCTGCCTGTGCTCCACAGCACCCAAGATAATAGGCATGCTCCTCTGATCTTGGAGTCACTGGGAGTGTGGGGGGTGGGGAGAGAGAGTTGTGAATTTCCTGCATTGTGCAGGGGGTTGGGCTAGACGACCCTGGCGGTCCCTTCCAACTCTATGATTCTATGATTCCTGTGTCCCCCGTTTGCATAAAATTACATTTACATGACATCATGCTGATACTGCAGAGGCACCTGGTTGGTCACTGTGTGAGCAGACTGCTGGACTTGATGGGCCTTGGTCTGATCCAGCAGGGCTTTTCTTATGTTCTTACTGAAGTTAGGATCCAACGAACTGTTTCTGTTATGGTTGCCAAATCTAGCTTGGGAAACCCCTACATGCTCAGAAGATGGCCAAGATGCCCTCCCTCTCATCATCTGCTTAAGGTCATAGAATCAGCATTGCTGACAGATGGCCATCTAGCCTCTGCTTAAAAACCTCCAGGGAAGGAGAACTTACCACCTCCCAAGGAAGCCTGTTCCACTGAGGAACCGCTCTAACTGTTAGAAAATTCTTCCTAATGTCTAGGAAGCACCACCATGTTTCTGGGTGACTTCCAGCCTCTGCACAGACCTGAGCCCCTGGGCACAGCCCCAGCAGAAGCCACAGACAGAGGCCCCAACTAGATGGGATGGGTACCCCCGCGTTTGCTCTGGGAATGCGCCGCCATTTTAATAAGTGAGTTCCTGCCCATGAACTCCTTGAAACTGTGCTGCAGGGGCCCGATTCTGATTGGGACCCCTGTGGCATGGGAGGAGGAGGAGGGGATCCGGCCTGTCCCTGCCCTGTTTTTCCTCCTTGAAACCGTGCAGGGAAATAACGCCGCTTGGTGAGGGAAAACGGCGTGGAGGGAGACAGAATCTCATCCTTGTATGGCAGTGGTCCCAATCAGAACTGGGCTGCTGCAGCACAGTTTCAAGGAGTTCCTGGGCAGGAACTCACTTTTTTAAATGGTGGTGCAAACCCAGGATACCCATCTCATCTAGTTAGAGCCAGAGTTCCAACTCAACTCGATGTAGAAATATTACTATCAGCCTGATCCGAAGCATAACTACTTGGAAATAGAATGGTAGAACTGAGTTCTTTTGGGGCTTACTTCCAAGTAAATGTGCACAGAATTGCAATCTATGATGTTATATTTGTGGGTATCCATCATGTATAGATTAAAAAAAGACTTATCCAAGGTTTGATCTTTCTGATCTTCCTGTTGAACTTGTGTGAGAGAATCATTGAACAGTTTCAAGTTGCGTACACTGTCTTTTGAGAGGTTTGCACTGTATTCTAATAACGCAAGCCAATTCCAGAGGGAAGTGACACCTTTTGAAAATACCTGCCCGATTTTCTCAGACATCAGGATTCTGGACTATTATTTGAGATGTCAGCTTCCATCCATTCCATTCCATTTATTTACTGATGTCGGCTTCCAAATTCAGATTTTATAATCTTGGTGAAATATTTACTTGTAAAATATTGAAGAGCCCCGTGGCGCAGAGTGGTAAGCTGCAGTACTGCAGTCCAAGCTCTGCTCACAACCTGAGTTCGATCCCAACGGAAGTTGGTTTCAGGTAGCTGGCTCAAGATTGACTCAGCCTTCCATCTTTCTGAGGTTGATAAAATGAGTACCCAGCTTTCTGGGGGGGTAAAGGGAAGGTGACTGAAGAAGGCACTGGCAAACCACCCCGTAAACAAAGTCTGCCTAGGAAACGTCAGGATGTGACGTCACCCCATGGGTCAGGAATGACCCGGTGCTTGCACAGGGGACCTTTACCTTTTAAAACAGGTACCTTTGTAAATGTTGCAACTACCCTGTGTCTTGATGAGAAAGGCAGACTGGTGACGTTGCAATGTATCGCCACTGGGTGTACTTTAGCAGTCCGTATGGTCTTCATTCTGTAACTGGAACAGCTCCTCTGGTTGGCACTTTTATTTATTTAAACTTTTAAAGAGATGCCTTAAATGTTAAGGCTTTGCATTATAGATAGCTGATGCAGTCAGACACAACAGCATGAAATACTGGCGCTTAGCTCAGCCTTAATGTTTGGCAATAGGCAGTTTTATTTGTATACATTGATTCATTTAGAAGTGACCTTTCTCTTGTGCTTCATCCTGCTTTCCCCAGGAAAACAGCATTCTAGATCATACATGCATGAGGGCTGGGTGCAGGATAGAGAATATTTTCCAAGGGGGTGTGGGATGGAGAGACAAAAGGTATCCAAAGCTTTCTTTCCTTTACTGCAAAAATCTTTAGGAGGTTGATGGGCTTCCATGTGATATGGCTGAATATGCATCCTTCCATGGAAACAAATTCCAGTGGGGTGGCTGAGTTAGTCTGTTGTAGCAAAAATTTAGAAGAGGTTGGTGGATTTCTTAGATGCCTGTCCTGGAGAATGATCTTCTGCTTATCTGTTTAACATCTTTTGTACATGCTTGAATTGAATAGACATTGTATAGTTTTTTGTGTGTTTTTTTTTAATGGCTGTGAATTCTGACTTCTTACATCTATATGGTATAGTGGTTAAGAGCGGTGGTTTGAAGCAGTAGACTCTGATCTGGAGCACCGGGTTCGATTCCCCACTCCTCCACATGAGTGGCGGATGCTAATCTGGTAAACCGGGTTGATTTTCCCACTCCTCCACATGAAGCCAGCTGGGTTATCTTGGGCTAGTCACAGTTCTATTAAGAGCTCTCCCAGCCCCACCTATTTCACAGGGTGTCTGTTGTGGGGAGGGGAAGGGAAGGTGATTGCAAGCCATTTTGATTCTTCCTTAAGTGGTAGAGAAAGTCGGCATATAAAAACCAACTCTTCTTCTGCATATGACTTGCAGCAGTTATTCTGGTGATAACTGGATCCTTGGAGGTTCCATTTTCTGATCCCTACAGACCTCATGAAATCTTTCAGTGCATTCTGAACAGGATTAATTCCCAAGTATGTTGTTGACAGAGCAGTTCTAAGGCCAGTGCAGCATACGCTAGAGTGATTCCCGTGTAGCTATCCTCTCCCAGGAGAGAACATGTACATATAGAAAGACCTAGCACCATGGAGATAAGTATATAGCCACTTCACTGGAATCCATAGCAATTATTCTAGCACCCACCAATCACAGAATGACATGAAAACACCCCCCCATCATTCATATGTGGGCCCCAGGATGTGGTGATGGCTGCCAACTTGGAAGGCTTTAAGAGGGGAGTGGACATGTTCATGGAGGAGAGGGCTATTCAATGGCTACTAGTCAAAACGGCTACTAGTCATGATGCATACCTGTTCTCTCCAGGATCAGAGGAGCATGCCTATTATATTAGATGCTGAGCAACACAGGCAGGATAACGCTGGTGCAGTTGTCTTGTTTGCAGCCTTCGTAGAAGCGCCTGGTTGGCCACTGCATGAACAGACTGCTGGACTTGACGGGCCTTGGTCTGATTCAGCATGGCCTTTCTTATGTTTTTATGTTAAGTAGCCAACCAACACACACCAATGCCAGCACACCTCTGACATCTGCATGCCCTCACCCACATGCAAAACACAACAAGGGAAGGAACAGACTGTTCGTGGAGGATAATGCTATCCATGGATACTAGTCATGATGCATCCTTATTCTCTACAGTATCAGAGGAGCATGCCTATTAGCTGTTGTGAAACAGAAGCAAGATAGTGCTGCTGCAGTTGTCTTGTTTGTGGGCTTCCTAGAGGCACCCGGTTGGCCACTGTGTGAACAGACTGCTAGCCTTGATGGGACTTGGTCTGATCCAGCATGGCTTTTCTTATGTTCTTACTGAAGTTAGGATCCAAAGAACTGTTTCTATTATGGTTGCCGAATCTAGCTTGGGAAATTCCTGGAGATTTGGGGGTGGTGCCTGGGAAGGGTGGAATTTGGGGAGGGGAGGGAGCTCACAGTGGATGTAATGCCACAGAGCGCACCTTCTGAAGCTGCCATTTCCTCCAGGGGAACTGATCTGAGCAGTCTGAAGGTCAGTTGTAATTCTTGGAGGACTCCTGAGCTCTATCTGGAAGTTGGTAACTCTGGTTTCCACTAGCCCACTGATAATCATGAAATATAAAAATCTACTTTGAAACTTCCTTCTGTTTTAGAAAGGCACTGTGGTCACTGCAGGGCAACCCACCCCAATACTGAAATTTGTCTCCAGCTCATGGAACAAGTCTCACCCAACTTCTGGTATTTCTCTTCAAATAAAGTGCTTTGCTTATTGCCCATGCATATGCATAAAAAGAGCCAAACATAAATCTATTCATTTCAAAATTGTTCTCTTGTGTCTTAAGCAGATACAATCCTGTAATGGAAAATCAAAGATTTTGGCATATGCTCTTAGATAGCAAAACGACTTTGTTTAGTTGGACGCAACATATTCTAATTGCTTTAGCAACCGTGCTTGTTCAAGAAATCAATTTTTTTAAGTCACTAACAGTACAATCCTATATAGAGTAATGCCAGTCTAAACCCATGGGGTTAAACTGGAGGAATTCTGCAGGTAATTTGCATCAAACCATCCTTGACCACAATGGCCTACCAGCTGACAAAGGGGGCTGCTTTGAGTTCATTAAGTATGGCAAAGTTAGCACTAGTTTCCTATACCTTAACAATTCTGCTGGGGCACCATTCCAGGAGATGGGTCTATACCTGTGAAGTCATATGAAGGTGACTTAGGTTCAGCCAAACCACTGCTGTATCAAGATCAGTGTTGCCTACTCTGAATGGCAGCAGTTCTAAACCAGGGCCCCAGGTGGAGATCTTTCATATCACCTACTACCTCCTTGTTCTAACTGGAGATGATGGGACCTTCTGCATGCAAAGCAGACACTTGGCAAATGAGCCATGGCCCCTCCTGTAGTAACTGCACTAGAATCATTAGTAATTATGCTGACATCCACCAATCAGACAGGTACGACAGTGCCCTACCAGCCATATATGGAGATAGCCAGTTAATGATGCCAATGCCAACACACATCACCATGCCTTCATCCAAATATAGAACTCAACAAGGAAAGAAACACAAGAAATACAGCAAGGGTCCGAAACACGGTAGCCGTGGGTGCCATGGTGCCTGCCAACACCTTTTCTGGTGCCAGCCGAGTGTTTTTAGGGCAATTTTTAAAAAATGTTGCTTTGGCAGAAGCTGTCACCATAGCACAGGATCTGCACTGAGCTACTAAAGTTAAGCTGTGTCAATCATTTTGTGGCTGGCTCCGCCTCCTGTGGCAGCCATTTTGTTCCTGCGCCCACTGTGCCATGTCAGAATTCCAAATGTGCCCGTGGGCTCAAAAAGGTTGGGCCCCCCCTGAAATACAGCATGGTGAAGTCTTTAGAGGGTTGCACCAGAATCCAGAAAACCTAGTTTTAAATCCCCTTTCTGCCTCTGAGGCTCACTAAGTGACCTT
The DNA here is from genome assembly GCF_029931775.1 of Euleptes europaea. Taxonomy (NCBI): domain Eukaryota; kingdom Metazoa; phylum Chordata; class Lepidosauria; order Squamata; family Sphaerodactylidae; genus Euleptes; species Euleptes europaea. Next base: position 36,219,542 of record NC_079326.1, read on the forward strand.
GGGCATGTCACTCTCTCTCTCTCAACCTAACCTATCACACAGGGCAGTTGTTGAGAAGTTAAAATTGTGGAGGGGGAAATGATGATGTAAACTGCTTTAGGGGCCTGGCCCATGGGAGGAGGGAGGGGGTTATAAATAATTAAGAAAATAAAATACTAGTTAAATCCTATAACTGGAGATACTGTGGGTTGAACCTGAGATGTTCTGCATGCAAGCTAGATGCTCCATCACTGGGCCCTCCCCTACAGTATAAGTCTTTTTCTGGATATCTGCCAAAACCTGAGCATGAGGTTCTATTGGAATCATTGGAGTGGATCCAACCAGCTTTCCCACTAATGAAAAAGGGAGGAAGGGTCCCACCTGACAATCCCACAAAGGATATGCTGCAGATTATGGGGGCTGCATAGACAGAAGCCATATAAGACAAACACTGAATGGAAAAGGTGTTTGGATCTGCCCCAACATAAGAACTTGTTGGCTAGAGTTTGGTAGATGGGAGAGTTGCATTTTACATTGCTGTACTTTTTGGTATGAATTCATAAATATGGCTATGCGAGAGGGTTTTCTTTGAAGAATGGTGGATCCTTGTCATAGCCAGCGTGGTTAAGAGCGGTGGTTTGGAGCGGTGAACTCTGATCTGGAGAACTGGGTTTGATTCCCCACTCCTCCATGAGTGGCGGAGGCTAATCTGGTGAACTGAATTTGTTTCCCCACTCCTCCACATGAAGCCAGCTGGGTGACCTTGGACTAGTTGCGCTCTCTCAGCCCCACCTACCTCACAAGGTGTTTGTTGTGGGTGGGGGAAGGGAAGGTGATTGTAAGCTGGTTTGATTCTTCCTTAAGTGGTAGAGAAAGTCGGAATATAAAAACCAACTCTTCTTCTTCATAGCAGAGGATAAGGGATTTTTAAATAATAAATCAAACTGGACTTTCTAGCCTCTCCTCTCCTGCTGCAGCCCACTACTCTGGGAAATGCTGACAAATCCCAAAAACATCCTCCAGTGGTGGGGAGGGGGTAGCAGTTCAGGCAAGAAAAATGGCACCAATTTAGGTGGGATCTTTTAAAAAATGCACACCTCCACCCAGCCCCTGCCCGCATGGCATGCAAATATGATTTGACTGCAATCTTTCTAAATCGATATCAAACCAGATTTGGGAAAGCAAGGGAAAACCCAGAGAGTGGATGATTTTCTTGCCTTTCCCTGACTCTATCTAGAAGTTTCCCTGATCAAAGAAATAAGCATTTGTTAGGCAAACCAGGAACCAAATAGTCACCTGTGAATTGAATCCTAATTTCACTAATAAACTACAGTTAGGATGAACCATGGCTTTATGTTTTGTCTGAATCAAGAAATATCGTTAGTTGGGGAGGGGCTGTGGCTCAGTGGTAGAGCCTCTGCTTGGCATGCAGAAGGTCCCAGGTTCAATCCCTGGCATCTCCAGTTAAAGGGACTAAGAAAGTAGGTGATGTGAAAGACCTCTGCCTGAGACCCTGGAGAGCTGCTGCCGGTAGGAGTAGACAATACTGACTTTGATGGACCAAGGGTCTGATTCAGTATGAGGCAGCTTCATGTGTTCATGTGAACCCCACCCAAAAAACAGAAAGCAACAGTGAGGTCCTCTATTGAGATCTGTGTGGTGTCCTGACAAGATGCTTGCATCTAATTGTCAGATGTGTGGGGTAGCAGTCAGTGTTGAACTAGAGCAGGGGTCCCCAACCTTTTGCACGAGGACAAAATGGCTGCTACAAAAAGTGGAGCCAACCACAAAAATATTAGGAACTTTATATATATATAAACTGTAATAGCAACTGATCAACATTACAGACAGAAGCTCTGTTCCGCAGCCTGCCTTTTAAAAAGAACATATTGTTCAAAAACGTTTCCTCGCACGCACGCACAGTATTGCAATGAAGATTCTTGTGATGTGGTGGCAACTGTTGCTGAAAAACTTTCTAAAAATCTGCACAACCAATCAGTTGTCCAGTGGCCAATTGGAAGCCACACCCGGCCCCGCGTAAGAGGTGCCATGTAGCAGACTCCTGAACTAGGGTCCAGGCGACCTGGGTTCAAATCCCAACTCTGCCACGGATGCTCGCAGGTGGACTTTGGGCCAGTCGTTCTCTCTACACAACCTTGTGAGGATAAAAATGAAGAGGGGACCAATGACATTGTAAGAGCCACTCTAGAGTACAAATATTGAAAAAACTAATATAAACAACCTATGGCCATTAGCTGAGACCAAGCTCTCTGTCACCATCCCTGACTTCCATGCACAATGCAAATTACTTACAGTCCTTGCTCCTTACCGGTGACGGAAAGAACGGATCAAGACAAATTAGATTAAAAGCCCATCTGATTCTGCGGGGGTAGCATAGCTTTACTGATCTCCCCATCAAACTATCTATCATTTCTACAATTGAGCCAGATGACAGGCCAAGCCTATGTTTACGCACAAGAAATACTCAGCAAGTTTACTGAAATTTAGTATGCAAAAGATACAGACAGTCTAAATAGCCCAGCCTAGCCGAAGCTTGTCAGAGTCTGGAAACGAAGCAAGGTCAGCCTTGGTCAGTCCTTGGATGGGAGATCACCAATGACCAGCAGAGTAATACTACGCAGAGGAAGGCAGGCAATGGCAAACCACCTCTGGTTGCCTCTTGCCTTGAAAACCTTGACAATTCATGAAGTCACCATAAATTGGTTGCAACTTGACAGCACATATAATTACAATGCAAAAGACCTAGCATGAGGCAGTGTTTCTTTAGAACTGGGGAAGGCCAGGTTTAAATCCCCCAATTGCCATGAAGCTCACCGGGGTGACTTCAGCATAGCCTATCTTGCAAGACTGTTGTGAACGTAAAATGGAGGAGGGGGGAATTCTGTATGTTGTCATGAGCTCCTCGAAGGAAGGGCGCAATTTAACAAAAATGACAGATGAGACTGCAATCGTGCTCGGAGTCTCTGCATGCTTACTCATATTAAGCAAGCATAAATTGGATTACGGTTTTAGTTCCATTCGGACTAAACTGAGTTTTGAGCGTGCTATATTGTATGGCTCGTGCATCGCAAATAAAGAGTTGTTAAACTTGAGACATCAATCCAATACATTTGCCGATAAAATTCTGAAAAGACATAAGTGTAATAAGATCAGCTAATACTGTATTACAGATGAGCAGATATCCCCCCTTGAAGTGTGTGTCGGGGGGGGGTTTCTATTGTGGAGGCAGGCCCTATCTCCCTACTCTTTGAATGATCTCATGTGTAGTGCAATGTTTGCTCAGAAGCACTACGACACACATACGATCCTGTGAAACATTCCACTGGATACATGGATTTTGGGGATGAGCGTGTGGAAAGGGGCAAGGCTTACAGAACTACAGAAGCTATGTGATGGATATTTTACTGGTCATGGACTGTTCCAATAAACTGTATACTGGTATAACTACAGAAGCCTCAAGTTATGTGAAAGGCTCAGGAATAGGTAGCGTCCATAAATGCCACTGCAAACACAGCACCGAACAAAAGCTATCAAAGAAAACAAAATACAGTGTTGACCACTAGGGAAACCTAGCAAAGCAGAAACAGAGCAACTCCTTGAGTAGGACAAAGTTGTAAACACGAAGTCATACGCATGCTTTTTTACGGTGTTTTACCTGAACTCTCCTTCAACAGCTAATCAACCCCCCTTCCCTCCCAGCAAGAGGAAGGAGACAGCAAAGATAGTTGCCTGACATACACACTTGTGCATCGTTGCAACTATCTTAGTGTGGATTTCATCTGAAATAAAGAAATTGCATTTCACACTTGTAACTTACTGGTAAAATCAACCCCCCCTTCCCTCCCAGCAAGAGGAAGGAGACAGCAAAGATCGTTGCCTGACATACACACTTGTGCATCGCCACAACTATCTTAGTGTGGATTTCATCTGAAATAAAGAAATTGCATTTCACACTTGTAACTTACTGGTAAAATCAACCCCCCTTCCCTCCCAGCAAGAGGAAGGAGACAGCAAAGATCGTTGCCTGACATATACACTTGTGCATCGCTGCAACTATCTTAGTGTGGATTTCATCTGAAATAAAGAAATTGCATTTCACACTTGTAACTTACTGGTAAAGATAGGTGGGGGAGAAGGAGAGATGGAGGGAGGTTAAGCCCTGCCTCCTCTTTCTCTCTCTCTCATGTGTTGCTGTCCTTTTTTGCCTGTGTCCCCAGGTCTTCCAGGAAACATAGTCTCTAGTGCTTAGCAACCAGAGAGGGAGGATGAGAAGCCACAGCCATCCTCTCTACCTCTCCCTAGGATACCAAACCAGACCTGACGCGGAGGCTCCATGATCGGCTCTCCTGGTCCCCCGCCCCTTTTAACAAAATTAATTCCTTAAAACTTTCAGTCTTTCCACTTCCCGTTTCCAATCTAAATCTACCCAAGCTACCGGGGAAGGAGGTAGCAGGCAGAGACTGGCAAATCACAAATGGGAAAACATTTTAAGGAAACTTTGTTTTGTTTCCTTTCGAAGTGGGGAGATAGCAGGACTAGTTCTCTTCCCCCCACCCCAAACCAAAAAATTAGGCTGACTTTGGCTTTCTCAGTCCTTGCTGGGTAATCCATCAGCCGGATCTCGAACTTTGAAACATCCTAATGAAGCCAAGCCTTGTCCTCACAGCTGCTCAGACCCGGATTCATCCCCAAATGTCCACGGAAGATGTACTGAAGTGAGAAGGATGCATCAGCCAAAGCACATATACACATGAAGCTGCCTTATACTGAATCAGACCCTTGGTCCATCAAAGTCAGTATTGTCTACTCCAACCGGCAGCGGCCCTCCGGGGTCTCAGACAGGGGTTTTTCACATCACCTACTTGCCTAGTCCCTTGAACTGGAGACGCCAGGGGTTGAACCTGGGACCTTCTGCGTGCCATGCAGATGCTCTACCACTGAGCCACAGCCCCTCCCCAAAAGTTTCACATGAACACATCAAGCGGCCTCAGAATCACACATCAACACATCAAGCGGCCTCTGAATCAGACCTTTGGCCCATCCAAGTCAGTATTGTCTACTCAGACCGGCAGCGGCTCTCCAAGGTCTCAGGCAGAGGACTTTCCCGTCACCTCCTTGCCCAGCCCCTTGAACCGGAGACGCCGGGGGTTGAACCCGGGACCTTCCGCGTGCCAAGCAGGTGCTCTACCGCTGAGCAGGCGGTTGAGTTGAAAGCGTCTTCTCCAGAGGCACAAGCAAGCGTCCCGCTGCAAACGATTCTCCCCCCCCCCGCCCCAAGAGCCACAGAAAAGCACTTATGAAAGCATTTATTAAAAATCTTTAATAATAATAATGATGATGCTGATGATAATGATAAAGATGATGATAATAATGATGATGATGATGATGATGATGATAATAATAATAATAATAATAATAATAATAATAATAATAATAATAGCACGTACTTGCCCCCATGGCCCGCAGGTGGACTTTTCCAACACTGCCCCCACCCGAAGCTTCTGCCCCGGTGCGGGTCCCTTTCCTGCCCCTCCAGCCCCTCCTTCTCCGGAGAGCGAGTGGGGCCGGGGCGGCGGCTGGCTCTGGGCGAGAGAGGCGAGCCCGGCTGCAGGGCGGCCCGACAGCCTCGCCTCCGGCTGCCCGACGTGAGCCAATCGCGGCCCCCTGCGGGGCTCTGGGGAGCCGGGCAGCCCCCGGGCGGCGGGCAGGGCGCGGCTCGGCAGCGCTGCGCGGCTCGGCGGCGCTCCCCGTGCAGGGCGCGCCGGCGGAGGAGCGCGGAGGGGAGCGGCGGCGCCGTCGGGAGGCAGGGAGGCAGGCTGCCCGGGAGAGAGCGGGCTCGGCGCGGAGGGAGGCAGGCAGGCAGGGAGGGGCGGCGAGCGGCCGGGAAGGGGCGGCGGCCGGAGGGAGGGTCATGGCGCGGGGGAGGGAAAGGGGCGGCGGCCGCCCTCCCGCTCTGCCAGGCGCCTGTTGAAAGCGCTCCTTCGCTTAAACGGGCAAAAATGGATCTTACTGTTTTTGGCACCCAAAAAAAAAATGGATTTTACTGTTTTAGTTAGTGAGTTATAGAAACAAGTTTTATTACTTTATTATTATTATTATTATACTGTTAATGGGAATTTTTAAAAACTGTTCAGGCGCTTCTTCGGAAGTCCGGCGAGGGGTCGCTTTTTAAGGTGGGTGGAGGGTCAAGAGGGCATTTTTCTTTTTTTCCTGCATCCCTATTTAATATTATAGATCAATAAAAATATTTAATAAAAAAGAGGGCATTTTTTTTTGTTTTCTGAACTTTACAATTTTGTAATTATGACTGTATTAATGAGAGCATATGATTGATACTCTTTTGTATTTTCTTTTTATTTCTTATTTTTTATTATGATGATGATTGTATTTGTTTGTATTTGTTTGTTTTGTTTAATGTTATAAAAATTAAAAAAAATTATAAAAAAGAAAAGAAAGTTTCCCCTTCGCCGTTGGGGCCCTTTATGCAGGGGAGGTTTTGCTTTGGGTGGGCCGCTCTCTAGATGCACGTTGCCCACAGCCCAATTCCCAAAACTCAACAGGAACCCCCCCCCCCCCCTGTAGAGTTTAGAGAACTCGGATGGGGGAAATGCGCATCAAGAGAGCGGCCAACCCAAGGCAAAACCTCCCGTGCATAAACGCGCTTGCAAGAGTTTTGGGGCGAAAACGCATGGTCGCTTTATCCTCCTTTAATCCCTGTTTCAGCCAGGACTCAGCCAGGATCGGAGACGCGCGCTCGTTGCGCGTTCGAGGAGGCGCTGGGGTTTGGGTGGGCTTGACTCCCCAGGAAATCGGTGTGAGGACTCTAAAGAAAAGAGTAAATCACTTCCGTTCTTGCAGTTTTTGCCCAAGAACTTCTGCACCCCTATTTATCCTAAAGGAAGATGATACCAAAAGAAGAGAGGGTTTTTGTATACCGATTTTCGCTACTGTTTTTAAAACGCATGGGAAGTTTTGCCTTGGATTTGCCGCTCTCTAGCTGTGCATTTCCCCCCGTCTAAAGTCTCAAAACTCTGCATGGGGGCTTATCTTTGAGTTTTGAGAATTTGGTTGGGGAAAATGTGCATCTAGAGAGCGGCAAATCCAAGGCAAAACCTCCCATGCGTTTTTGTCCCTTGAAGGAGAATCAAACCGGTTTATAATCTCCTTCCCTTCCTCTCCCTACAACAGACACCCTATGAGGTAGGTGGGGCTGAGACAGCTCTAAGAGAGCTGTGACTAGCCCCAGGTCACCCAGCTGGCTTCGTGTGTAGGAGTGGGAAAACAAACTTGGTTCATCAGATTAGAGTCCGCCTTTCATATGGAGGAGTGGGGAATGGAACCAGTTCACCAGATTAGAGTCCGCCGCTCTTAACCATCTTACCACGATCCTCCTCAAAAAAGGTTATGCATACAAGTGGTTTTTATTTCTGTTCTGTACATACTTGCAGCGTATAAGCACATGTAAGATCACCCACTTTTCTTGGTGGTGGTGGTGGGGGAACCAACTTGGCCTACACCGTAAAAACCAGCAACTGTGTTTTCTTTTTCTTAACAAAAAGGTAGTCTGTTGCAGCCAAAAATAGCTGGCCTGTGACACCTAGAACTCCTGTCACTCAAACACCTTGCCTACAAAAGGAAGAAGAGTTGGTTTTTATATGCCGACTTTCTCTACCATTTAAGGAAGAACCAAACCGGCTTACAATCACCTTCCTCTCCCTACAACGGACACCCTGTGAGGTAGGTGGGGTTGAGAGAGCTCTAAGAGAGCTGCAACTAGCTCAAGGTCACCCAGCTGGCTTCCTGTGGAGGAGTGGGGAAACCAAACCGGTTCACCAGATTAGCATCCACCACTCGTGGAGGAGTGGGGAATCAAACCCGGTTCTCCAGATTTAGAGTCCACCATTCCAACCCACCGCTTTAACCACTACACCATGCTGGCTTCCTGAAACCCTCTGCCAATGTTCCGTTCTTTATGTGCAAACCAGTAGCCCACCAGCTGAGCATATTGGACTCTTGATGTATGTGGTCACTGTCATGTCAACACTGTAGCAAGTTACCCAGTTCACAAAATATGGTGCGCGCACATATCACACTCTTGATACATGCAGCAGGCAGGCTCCCAGTTTGCATGAGCTGAGGAGAATGGCTGGAGATGGCTTGACAGTCTAAACAATTATCAGGATCCAGGAAGAGTCTCTTTAGAAGCGGACTCGCAATTGCCTCCTTCAAGGTAGTCAGGGCAATTCTGTCTCTCAAGGAGACATTTATACCTCCTCGCGGACCCAACTGGTCCTCCTCCTTTGGCAAAAAATCAACCAAGGAGAAGGGTAGACCAAGCCGACTGGCAGGCTGAACCTCTCCCAAGCACTTCGTCAACATCCTTGGGCTGCAACTGCTGAAACTCATCCAAGCCAAAGGGTTAAATCCAGAGCTATGGGGGCAACTGGCAATTATACAGCATCCATAGTTGCATCCAGACCATATCAAATGCAAAACATTTTAGCCACAGAATACCCAACAAACCTATCAGGCTGTTGAGGACTCAATAAAGCTGTCCCCAGAGCTCCACAAAGCAGGTTTTCCAGCAAGTTTTCCTTTCTTCTTTTAATCCATGCGGCCACATTATAAAATAGGTGTTTTTACCATTGCAGACTGGGCCAGCAGGGAAAGGGAAAGTGGCTAAGACAATGCCGCTTGTCTAAAGTCACCCAATGAGTTCCTGGCAACAGCAGTGTTTATTTCTTTATATTCCACTTTTCTCCCCCCCCTCCCACCCCGTGGGGACCAAAAGAGGTTTTCAACAGCATCCTCCCCTCCCCCAGTTTGTTCTCATGACAACCCTGTGAGGCAAGGTTAAGCTGTGAGAGTGACTGGCCTGAAGCATCCCTGGCAGAGTGGGGAGATTTGAACCTGGGGCTGAATTATTCATAGCTCAGTCGATGCGTGAAACCAACTCTCTTTTTACATGCATGGGTACAGTTATGGAGGCAGCCTTACCTATTCCAACACAAGTTTATGTTTAGAGGAGTGGACACACGTTTTGGTAGCCGTGTTGTGTCCATCCGTCTTGATTGTTGTTTGCGGCAATATCCAAGCAACATGGAAAGCCAGATTAAGTTATTCAAAGAATGGAAACAATATGTATGTTGACAATATGTTTTCTGTGCCTGGATTTGATGGGTTTGTGTTTTTTGTTATGAATTCTACAAAGAATTTTCAGATTGCGTGGATGGGCCAGATATGGGTGATCTAGCTGACCCACAAACAAGGGATATGCATGTCCAGGTTGACAACTTCAGAATATCAAACACTACCAAACTCCTTCATGGTTTTCTCCAGCTTTGGAGAGACACAATTCATTTATTTCCTTATTTAAAATATTTATACTTTGTGCCCTCAATCAATTATGGTTCCCGAGGTGGCTTACAGCAGGGTTCATAAATAAAAAAAAAAAACAGCTCAATGAAATAAAACATAAAATTTAGCAATTAAACAACAACAACAGCCAAAGAGTTTAGTATACTTAAAACAAGCAGCACTCTAAAAACTCTGAATTACACTTCAAAATCTTTTAACAGAACCAGAAGATGTGATGAAATCAGGTAACAATAAACTGAGGTCCCCAGTATGGTGCTAGAGGGCACCATAGTACCCACCTACTCCTTTCCTGGCACCTGCCAAGTGTTTTTAGAAAGTAGGCAGGGCTAGGTGAAGCCTCTGCCCAGCAGGACTTCTGATTGGCTATTGGAGATAAGATTGGCTGTTTTTTAAAAGTAGAAAAGGGCAAGAGTCCAGTAGCACCTTAAAGACTAACAAAAATATTTTCTGGTAGGGTATGAGCTTTTGTGAGCCACAGCTCACTTCTTCAGATGCTCATACCCTACCAGAAAATATTTTTGTTAGTCTTTAAGGTGCTACTGGACTCTTGCCCTTTTCTACTTCTGCAGACAGACTAACACGGCTACCCACTGTGTTTTTTAAAAAGTACATTTGGCAGAAGCTGCCACCACAGCACACGGATCTTCACTGCATGAACGAAGGTAACCTGTGTGTACACAAGAAAATATTTTTAAACAATATGTTGATTTTAAAAGCCATCCTGTTAAACAGAGCTCTGCCTGAAATGTGAAAGAGTTAATATTAGAGTTTTTTTATGGCCTCCCTCCTGGTCATTTGGGTCTGGCTCTGCCTCCTGCAACAGCCATTCTGTGCTTGCGCCCAAGGAGCTCAGGGTGGTGGGCAGAGGTTTTCCCATTCTGCATTTGCCGTCACAACATTTTGCCCTGTGAAATACTTTAGGGTGGAAAAGACTGAGTAGCCCAAGGTCCCCTGGCGGAGTTGTGGATTTGAACTCGGATCTCCTAACCATTACACACTAAAAATAGGCGGGATCTTTCCTGCCTTTCCATTTCCCTAGCAGCCTACTGTGAGTGCCAAAAAAGGTGATGCCAGGAACTGGGTGATCGGCGTTGACAAAAAGCCATGAAAGGCAGGTGGTTAGTCAGGAGGTGGGGGGAAGGACTGTGGTTCCTCTCTTTGCTTCTTATGCCAATAAAGCTTCTTGTGCCAGAAGCACCACTAATGGAACACAACACAAAACAGAGGCAATTTCACCACCCTCCTCCTCACTGTGGCCACCCAAATTACATGACTTCAGTCATACAATCCTCAGCACTGCCTTTCGAGGACTAACACGGGACTGCTAGGGAAGGAGGAGTGAGGGATTTACTTCTGCCCACAGCTTTATGCCGGCCGCGCATAGGATCCATCCTATTATCTTGAAACAGTAAAGCAATAATAATATCCAGGCAGTATCAAGAACAAATAAAATATAAGGAGGGGACAGCAGACCAAATATATAAGGTTGCCTGGTCCCTCTTCACCACTGGCAGGAGGTTTTTGGGGTGGAGCCTGAGGAGGGTTGGGCTTGGGGAGGGACTTTAATGCCATAGAGTCCAATTGCCAAAGCGGCCAGTTTCTCCAGGTGAACTGATCTCTATTGGCTGAAGATCAGTTGTAACAGCAGGAGATCTCCCGCTAGTACCTGGAGGTTGGCAACCCTACACATACACAATATAACAAAAAAACCCAAGGTAGACAAAAACGAGGGGAAATGAAAGAAAAATCAACCACATGCCTGGGAGAATAAATATGTTTTGATCTAGCGCTGGGACCTTAGAAGACTTGATATAAGATGGGTAGACGTGAGGAGGGAATTTCACAGCCATAGGAAGACAACCATGAAGGTTCTGTCTCACATAACATCAGATGTACCAATCTGAAAGAACAACTTCTCACATTCGTCTAAGGGTTATTTGAAGATGAAGGTCCCTGAAATGTTGTGCTTCCATGCTGAGAATCTGTCTACAGTGCCACACTTTATGCCTGTAAAAACAATGACATTGCCAATAGGATCTTCCTACCCCACACAGGCCTTCCCCTGATGTTGCCCCCTAGCACTGGTATTCAGAGGTTTACTGCCTCTGAACGGGGAGGTTCCCTTTAACCACCACAGTTAGTAGACACTGATAGACCTATACTCCATGAATCTGTCAAATCTCCTTTTAAAGCTGTCTACACCTGTGGCATAGTGAATTCCTCTACAGTGAATTCCACATTTTAATCACTTGCTGTGCAGTATTTGCTTCATTGGATGCTGCTGAGTTCTAGTATTTTGGGAAAGGGAGAAAAAGCTCTGACAGCTTCCTCCACCGCATGCATAATTTTATAAACCTTAACGGCAGCATGATAGGAAGACCTATTCAGCCCATGTAACTTTTCTTATGAGAAGGCAAGAGTCACTGGAAAAGACAGCCATGCTGGGAAAAGTTGAGGGCAGCAGGAAAAGAGGAAGACCCAACAGATGGATTGACTCAGTAAAGGAAGCCACAGCCCTCAGTTTGGAAGACCTGAGCAAGGCTGTTAAAGATACAACGTTTTGGAGGACATTGATTCATAGGGTCACCATGAGTCGGAAGCGACTTGACAGCACTTAACACACACACAACTTTTCCCAGGATGGAGATGATGAAGAAGAAGAGTTGGTTTTTATATGCCAATTTCTCTACCACTTAAGGCAGAATCAAACCAGCTTACAATCACCATCCCTTCCCCTCCCTGCAACAGACACCTTGTGAGGTAGGTGGGACTGTGAGAGTTCAGAGAAAACTTTGACTAGCCCAAGATCACCCAGCAGGCGTCATGTGGAGGAGTGGGGAAAGCAACTGGGTTCACCAGATTAATGTCCGCCACACACGTGGAGGAATGGGGAATCAAACCCGGTTCACCAGATTAGCGTCTCCTGCTCCAAACCACCGCTCTCAGCCACCAAACCACCCTGGCTCTCCAGTACAGGGGGTCTCACTTCCAAACGTTTGAGAAGGAGAGAGCTAAGAGAATTCTTGTTCTGAAGGGCCAGGAAAGACCAGTGAGACTCTGGAGAGAGGCGGCCAGCCAGGACAGACAGCAGAGTGCTAGATTGAGCTGTGCTCTGAAAGGCAGCAGCAGCAGCATCTCCTGTGATCTGGGGAAAAAATCCCCCCCTGGGAACCCAGAAAACGTGAATCTACCCTGTGTGTGTGTTAAGTGCCATCAAGTCGCCTCCAACTCATGGCGACCCTATGAATGAAAGTCCTCCAAAATGTCCTATCTTTGACAGCCTTGCTCAGATCTTGCAAATTGAAGGCCGTGGCTTCCTTTATTGAGTCCATCCATCTCTTGTTGGGTCTTCCTCTTTTCCTGCTGCCCTCAACTTTTCCTAGCATGACTGTCTTTTCCAGTGACTCTTGTCGTCTCGTGACATGACCAAAATACGACAGCCTCAGTTTAGTCATTTTAGCTTCTAGGGTCAGTTCAGGCTTGATTTGATCTATAACCCACTGATTTGTTGTTGTTTTTTGGCAGTCCACAGACTCCGTAACCCTCTCCTCAAACACCACAGTTCAAAGGAATCTACTTTCTTCCTATCAGCTTTCTTCACTGTCCAGCTTTCACACCCATACATAGTAATAGGGAATGCGATGGCATGAATTAATCTAGTCTTGGTGGCCAGTGACACATCCTTACACTTCACAATATTTTTTAGCTCCTTCATGGCTGCCCTTCCCAGTCTCAATCTCCTTCTGATTTCTTGGCTGCAGTCTCCCTTTTGGTTGATGGTGGAGCCAAGGAATAGAAAGTCTTGAACAATTTCAGTTTCCTCATTGTCAACCTTAAAGTTGTGTAATTCTCCTGTAGTCATTACTTTTGTTTTCTTGATGTTCAGCTGTAGTCCTGCTTTGGCACTTTCTCTTTTAACTTTCAGCAGTAGTCGTTTCAAATCTGCTAACTTTGCATAAAGTCAGCGCGGGGATCAGAGAGCTGGCTGCAGACGGGGGCTGGAGGTGTGTGGGGGTTCTTGCTTAGGGTTGCTAGGAGGACCCTCGTTGCCATCAGCGGGAGGTTTTGGGGGCGGAGCCTGAGGAGGGTGGGGTTTGGAGAAGGGAGGGACTTCAATGCCATAGACTCCAATTGCCAAAGTGGCCGTTTTCTCCAGGTCGACTGATCTCTATCTGCTGGAGATCAGTTACAATAGCAGATCTCCGGCTAGTACCTGGAGGTTATTACAAAATTATCAGCACATATGACCAAAAACAAGTGCTTTTCAATGTAGTTATATTCTGGAAGCATATAACATACAAACTTGCAGCCTACAGTTGCTCATGCATTCTGTGATGCCAGTTGCTTATGCACAATTATCAGACGTACAATGTTTTTCGTACATGAAATTCAATATTCCATCAAAACAGATATAGCACCATTTGATTTTGTCTGTAGCAGTCACAATGACAATGGAATCCAAGGCTTAAGCAGAGACTAGCTTCTGGTATTGTCCCATTTCGCTTTGCTGCTTCATCAGTCTTGGAAATTCATTATGCCAGTTGAATAGGTGCTGTTTCTATGAGATATATAGATATTTACAGTGATGCCATTCCCCGTATTTAAATAAACACAAATAATACATATAATACATCCATGTTATCAACTCTAATGCTTGAAGCACTAGGCAATTTTTTAAGCATAAACATTTTTTAAGAAAAGAACATTTTTGAGAACTAAATATTTTTTAGTTGGCAACCCTATTCTTCCTGCGGGGCAATGGTCAAGGCAGAGGGTGATGCAATATTATGGAGAGGATGCCCGAAGGAGGCTCTTAGCTGTAGGGTTGCCCAATCCAGGCTGGAAAATTCCTGCAGATTCGGGGTCAGAGTCTAGGAAACGTAGAGTTTGGGGAGGGAAGGTAGTTCGTCAGGGATGTGATGCCCTAGAGCCCACCCTCCAAACCAGTCATTTCCTCCCTGGGAACTGTTCTCTGTCACCTGGAGATGTTGCAATTCCGCTAGATCTTCAGGGCCCACCTGGAGGTTGGCAACCCTACTTATCAGTGACAGGTGACAAGAGAGTGGGGGAAAATGGGAGGGGGCCAGACTTGCGTGCAGAAAACCAAACGCCCGGAAAATAGACTGAATAGGGGAAACTACAATGTATACCGTTCTGTTTTAGTTTCTTCAATAGCATGCCTTTGTTCAAACAGTCCCTCCTCTCTAAGCAAATCCTGGGTAAACATTTTTCTGTGCTGCAGGGTCCTTTGCACCTGGTACAGGTGCAGCCTCCACAAGGGAAGAATCTACAGACACTGCCTGCCTTTCAAACAAAATAGGAGTTGAGGGTGATGCACTTATGATGCGTAGGGTTGCCAACCTCCAGGTGGTGGCTGGAGATCTCCCGCTATTACAACTGATCTCCAGGGGACAGAGATCAAGGCCAAAGATGTTCAAATGTGGTTGGCCATTGTCTGCCTCTGTGTGGGCCGAAAGAGCCCAAAGTCACCCAGCAGACTTCATATGGAGGCATGAAGAATTGAACTCAGTTCCCCAGAGTCCGCTGCTCTTAACCACTATACCACGCCATGTCCTGTTATCAGTCCTATAAATTCTCCTAGCATGGAATGGACTTTTTGATGACTACTCTGTTGCGACATGGTTAATTTGAAAGTGTCCTCTAAAAAACGGCAGATTCAAAGATGTTGCTCTCCTCTGTTATCTTCATTATATCTTTTCAGAGCTGGCTTCTTCCACATTCTCATGCTTTGTCAAGGACAGGGTATATTCTTCTTTTGTAAGGAGCACCTGCAAGCCGATGTGCTGGGGCTGGAGCCATACAATCCTGCTCTTTGCGGTGAGTTTCTATTGTTGCTAGTGTGGTTAAAAGCAAATAAAAACACAATGAAAGAACACCTGTTAGGGCAGGCTGCCTATAATCAGGATAATTTTGTTCATCTTTGGATCAAAATACTAAACCCTTATGCATTCAGTCACTTGCTCCTGATTTGGTGAACCTGCTACATTTAACAATTCTAGGAGATCCAGCAGGGTACTATTGGCTGGTTAGTTCAAAACAAGGTGTCAGATTGAGAAACCAGCCACATCAATGCTTCAATCTCATTGACCCCTTAAGATTACTGGGGCATGGCCATAGGAACAACTGTAAGAATGATCTGTCTGTGCAACTCTTAAAGACATAAGTGCTTTCAGAGAGTCTAAATCTCACAACTCTAAGGCCCTCCCTTAAGAAGAAGAAGAGTTGGTTTTTACATGCCAACTTTCTCTACCACTTAAGGGAGACTCAAACCAGCTTACAATCACCTTCCCTTCCCCTCCCCACAACAGACACCCTGTGAAGTGGGTGGGGCTGAGAGAGTGTGACTGGCCCAAGGTCACCCAGCTGGCTTCGTGTGTAGGAGTGGGGAAACAAATCCAGTTCACCAGATTAGCGTCCGCCGCTCATATAAAGGAGTGGGGAATCAAACTCGGTTCTTCAGATCAGAGTCCACCACTTCAAACCACCGCTCTTAACTACTACACCATGCTGGCGCTCAACAGTCTCCAGACATTTTCCTCAGATATTTGTTTCTTCTACCTGCTCTCTTATGTATCAGCACTCCGCGGTATCCTCTGCCCCTATCACGTGAACTGGCCTTATACTGGGTCAGTCCATTGGTCTGTCAAGGTCAGTTTTGTCTTCTCTGATTGGTAGCAAGTCTCCAGTCTCCACATCACCAAGTACCTATTCCTGGAGGTGCTGAGGATTGAACCTGGAACCATCTGCATGCTGAGCAGATGCTCTACCACTGAGCTATGGCTTCACCTCAAAACGTTCCTTTGGTCACCCTATACCTGGGACCACTAAAGTGAGGTTGTCATACCTTGGTCAAGACAAGTCACTGGAAAAGACAACAATGCAAGGAAAAGTTAAAGGTGGCAGGAAAAGAGGAAGACCCAACATGACATGGATTGACTCTATAAAGGAAGCCATGGCCCTCAGTCTGCAAGACCTGAGCAAGGCTGTTAATGACAGGACATTTTGGAGGACATTAATTCATAGGGTCGCCATGAGTTGGAAG
Source organism: Euleptes europaea (assembly GCF_029931775.1). Taxonomy (NCBI): domain Eukaryota; kingdom Metazoa; phylum Chordata; class Lepidosauria; order Squamata; family Sphaerodactylidae; genus Euleptes; species Euleptes europaea. The sequence continues at coordinate 36,235,983 of NC_079326.1, forward strand.
AGACTTGACAGCACACAGACACACACACCCTGGGGCCTTATTCCCATGAGCTTTTTAAGCTTTAGTTGGCCGCACACAACTGTCCCTCTAGACAGCCTTTTATGAAGTTGTCACCCCAGGCAAATGTAATCCCTTTTCACAGAACAGCTCAGCCAATCGGTAACAGAGAAGTCATTGCCACAAGAGAAATGCAATGGAGATGGTGGTGGTAATGAGATGATGGAGTTCTGATGAAATAGAAAGGACTGAATCATTTCAAACTGCAGGTTGTAGAAAAGTTGCATTTCTAACAGCACATTCCTCAAATGCACCGGCAGCCTGACCCAAAGGCATTAGGAGGCTGACAAAGGCCTCCGCCGGCACAGGGGCCCACACTGCCGGCGCCCGGAAGGTGCACACTGGTGTGAGTGGCCCCAGTGCTGGTGTGCAGGCCCAGCCACCGGTCCCCGTCTGCCGCCTCAGCAGCACTGGGCCAGGATGCTGCCACAGCGTACCACTGGCCTCCAGCCGCCAGCACAGGCCGCGGCAGTGAGCTGTGAGCCGTTTCGGCTCGGGAACGCCCCTTTTTTGGGGAGGCAAGATACGCCAGCTTTTTGCTGGCATATCTCCTGTGCAACCCTATGAGGGCTGCATGAGTTTTTTCCACCGGGCGGAAGTGTCGAAACCTCCTTAGGAGGCAACGCCGCTAGTTTGCCTCCTAAGCCCGGTGCAAGCATTCCTTTCAGGAATGCGCTGTACATCTCCCTATGGAAAAAATGCATCATACCAGACAGACTGTACCAGAGGGAAAGGGCTGTTTTTTTCATATTACAGCAACTGGTATTATCCAATACTTTGCCAGCGTATGAGACAGATATTCATAAAACCATATTTTCTTAGTATGGGTTGTTGGTCAGTGGTTCTTACAACACAAACAGCAATTAATGGATGTCTGTGCTTCCAACATTCTTGTTTTAGAGACCCTGAGGTGGATCCTACCCTGCTCTGACCAGTCCGTTAGGCAAAGTTGGAAGCCTTCCTCCGGCTCAAGGAGTCTTCCTCCAACTTAAGCGATTGTTTCTTCGAGAAGTTGAAGGAGGGCTCCTTAGGCTGGAAGAAGGCTCCCAGGAGGATGGTTGGATCCATCCCTGTGTATTTGCTCACATATAATACCAAATAATGATTTGACATTATGTGACTGATCAGGACTTCCATGATTCTTCTCTGATTCGATTATGCCTTGCGCAGATGGCCTGTCTCCATGCTGGCTCGTTGCAACTGCCAAGTCATCTGCACAGTGCAGGCATGCAGACCTTGCGCATGCTCCTTCCCTGTGAACAGCAATGTTTGGAAACCACTGTCATGGCCCCCCTGTGGCTGAGTCTGAGGCCTCAGATGCAGAACTGGAGCAGTTGGCCGTCCCATCGGCAGCTGACCCTCCTGGGAATGCAGCCGAAGAGCCTTCTGAACCAGATGATGAATTAAAGGGGCCATCAGACCCTTCTACGTCTAGCCAGGCTGAGGAATCCCAGTCCCCCTTGGAGGCCCGACTGCCAGAGCCAGCCAGAGACTCAGAAGAAGAATCCTCCCCCATGGTTCACCGAAGACAGACACTCCGAATTCTGCTGAATGAAAAAAGATGATCGGCTCGGCTACAAAGCCGGAGAGGCATTCCAGCTGTAGAGAATGACAGTGAGTGATGACAGGACCAACCTCACTCTGATAACTGGCCAGATTTAAGGAGCAGTGAAAATCAGCCTAGGCATGGAAGCAATGCTGAATTCCAGTTTCAGCCAAGCTCCACTCTGTTTGCTATCTTGCCAGAGAACTACCTTGGACTGTTTAAAGATGACGCCTACCGCCTTGCCTGTGACCCAGACCTTGGACTGATTAACGACGACCCTTGTTGCCTAGCCCATGATACGTAAGAGACCCTGGCCTGATTTCTTGTACTGCTTCCTAGACTTTGCCTTACCACTGCTGACCCAGCTATTTCTGTGCAGCCGCCCAGGCTGCAGAAGCCTTGGCTTCTGTACCCTCCACTGCTTCCTGCCACACACCCCCTCTCAGCTCCCTCTGCACCATGCTGCAGTAGCAGCCCCCACCAGCCTGCCCGGCCAGTACACCAGTGTCATTGATCAAGGAGTGGGGCATAGGCATGGGCTCTTGCAATGTGCAGATGGCTTGGCAATCGTGCAGAGGTGGGGGGTGGGGGACAAGGCCAGCACACCTGTGCCTGATCTCCCGCTCAGCAGAGTGACTTAACCTGTGGAAGAGTCATCTGCACAGGGCTTTAATTGATTCATCTTTGCCGTTACCTCAATGATGTCAAACTGTGGTTTCTGGTTGCCTTTCACACACCATGGTTTGAAGCTGGGTAACCGGCCTTGCTTGATGTGGGAATACAAATCATCAACTTGTAGAGGCAAACAGTGGTTTTGCACTAAGCAGGAAGTAACTAAATGAACTGGAGAATGCAAGGGGAAGAGGGAGCAGGGAAGCCTGAGGCAGTCATATAAAGGTACCTTCAGTCAATATTTATTTTTGAACCCTGATTACTTTGTGGTTTACAAATTGCAGATTGTGCTCTGAAGCAACGTGCACCTCATTGTCTTCGCAGGAAGTCAATTAATGGCTACTGTCTCTAGCAGTGCCTTCTAGGAAACGCTTACACAAATTAATTATGGCCTATTCTGCATTTCTGCATTACCTGGACATACTTTATCCCTCTGTCCTCCAAGAGGTAACTTTCAGGATAATATTAGCCTTGGCTTCTGAGAAAAAGAACAGTCTTGGAAGGATGATACAGGTTCTCCTTCCAGCGAGGATAAGCCATGTATGCAATTTATTGGTCACGTTTTATGCTTCATGTATGTTCTGAGGCTGTCGTATTTTGGTCCTGTCATGAGACGACAAGAGTCACTGGAAAAGACAGTCATGCTAGGAAAAGTTGAGGGCAGCAGGAAAAGAGGAAGACCCAACAAGAGATGGATTGACTCAATAAAGGAAGCCACAGCCTTCAATTTGCAAGATCAGAGCAAGGCTGTCAAAGATAGGACATTTTGGAGGACTTTCATTCATAGGGTCACCATGAGTCGGAAGTGACTTGACGGCACTTAACACACACATGTTCTTAGGCTCCCCATCTTTTAATAAATGCTGTTAGAGAAACACTGGGCAATGGGTTGTCATTCTGTGCTTGCAATCTTATGTGCGCTTAGTAGTGAGTCAGCTCCACTGAATGTGGTAGGACTTGCTTCCCAGTCCATAAAGATTACCAGAATTTATTTATTTTATTCATTTTGATTTTTATCCCGCCATCACTCTCCAGCCAAGGCCATGCTCAGGGCGGCTTACAACATGACATTCAATACAATAAAATTGCAATATTGAAGAATAAAAGGTAATTAAACAGCCCCATAAAACAATGAATTAAACAAAACAGATAACTGGCGCTCCTTATTGAGACATACAGACCACTGCAGGACTCCAGCAGTAGAGTCTGATCTGGAGAACCGGGTTTGATTCCCTTCTCATAAGAACATAAGAAAGGCCCTGCTGGATCAGACCAAGGCCCATCAAGTCCAGCAGTCTGTTCACACAGCAACCAGGTGCCTCTAGGAAGCCACAAACAAGACAAGTGCAGCGGCACCATCCTGCCTGTGTTCCACCGCACCCAAAATAATAGGCATGGTTTGGAGTGGTGGAGTCTGATCTGGTGAACTGGATTTGTTTCCCCACTCCTACACATGAAGCCAGCTGGGTGATCTTGAGCAAGTCATACTCAGCTTCACCTACCTCACAGGGTGTCTGTTATGGGAGAGGAAGGGAAGGTGATTGTAAGCCGGTTTGAGTCTCCCTTAAGTGGTAGAGAAAGTCGGCATATAAAAACTAACTCTTCTTCTTCTTCTGATAAGACAGGGGCCCCCATACTTTAGTTGGCAACAGCTAAACAGAGGAGAAGAGTGGGGAGGCCAGCGCTGAAAACCCGTAGCTGCCCTCAATTGTAGGCCTGGCAGAATAACTCTGTTTTACAGGCCCTGCAGAATTATTTAAGGTCCTGCAGGGCCCTGATCTCATTGGGGAGGGAGTTCCACCAGGCCGAATGTTCCAACCCAATTGCACGCCATAGCATCTACCACTGTGTGAACAGACTGCTGGACTTGATGGGCCTTGGTCTGATCCAGCAGGGCCTTTCTTATGTTCTTATATGTAAAAGCATCAATTATCACTGTAACCTTATGAATGGCTTATAGGAAAAGGTTAATATGTAGTTTTCACACGTGTAGTGTGTCTCCACCCTGGAATTCGTGAATACATTGTAAAACAAGGCTGAAGTAAATATCCCCCTAGAAAAATCTCATGGATACAAATTATTTTTCGTCGATACAGCCACATTTGAGAGTTTCAAAACAATAGAGCCAATTAATTTTTGTTCCCCTGCTAACTACAGAGGTCTGTTCTGTTCAAAACAAACAAACATGTTTTTCATCATTAGAGATTCAGACAATTTGTGCCGATAGAGGTGAACTCATGCAAGGCAAAGGATAATTTAATAATTAACGACTAAGTCCAGCGAGATGATATGGTTCATGGAGCACAAAATGAAATATCGTGTTTTTTTTTTTCTCATTTAAAGAGTCAGGAATCAAATCTGTGCAAGAAGAACTAGCGATAGTCACAAAAATAATTGTCCACCACCCCTTAGTGTTCATATGTAGTATTGCATGAATTGGAGAGGGGAGGTTCTTACTCACTCTGCTAGCTAAAATGAATAACTAGCATGCCTGTGTGCTGGACAGCAACTCTAGGCAGGAAGGGGTCACTGGTGATAGAAGGGTTCCCCTGCCTGCTGTAAATTGATACCTCCGCAGTTAAGTTAAGCGAATTGCCTGCTTTCATCTCACCAGGGATGCCTGCAATATCAGGTTGCAGCATGATGGCTTGAAATATCTTTGTCTCTTTGTAAATTTGTAACTTCCAGCCTAATGCAGAGGCCTGGTAAACTTGGAAGCTTGCACAATGTGTTGTGTTAATTTGGTTGGTCCTAATAAAAGGTCTTACATGGTGGTAGAGCCAGCGTGGTGTAGTGGTGTAGTGGCTAAGAGCAGTGGTTTGGAGCGGTGGACTCTGATCTGGAGAACCGGGTATGATTCCCCAGAATCGCTATGCAGATGCAGGCAAAGACCAGCCACCTCTGTTAGTCTCTTGCCTTGAAAACGCCACATGGTTTCCATAAGTCGGCTGCATTTTGATGGCACTTTACACACACATACAATATGGTGGCACTTCAGAGCTATTCAAGCAGGCCACTGTGGCTGACTCATTGTGGGAATAGCTTGTTGATACCACTCTGTGTTGACTGTGAACTCTGGCTGCTTCTGAGACTATGGAAAGTGGACCCTGTCCCCTTGTTTGGACTATGCTTTTGGTACTGCTGCTTGGAACCTGAACCTAGAGACAACCTCTGGCCCTCAGACCTGCCGCTGTACAGTCTTGTCATCTGCTTTCTCCCATACCTGCTATGTGGCAGATATCAGGCTTTGACACAGTACAGGAGATGAAGAATCATTATGCACAGCCAGGTGCATAATGGGGAGGGGCCGTGGCTCAGTGGTAGAGCATCTGCTTGGCATGCAGAAGGCCCCAGGTTCAACCCCCAGCATCTCCAGTTAAAGGGACTAGGCAGGTAGGTGATGTGAAAGACCTCCACTTGAGGCCCTGGAGAGCCGCTACCGGTCTGAGTAGACAATACTGACTTTGATGGACCAGGAATCTGATTCAATAGAAGGCAGCTTCATGTGTTCAGGTGGGAACTGCTGCAGCTGCTGCATCTCTCTGTCTGGAATACAAGGGAGCTTTGGGATTGATTGACAATATTTGACCAGTCAATTGATGCCATACTATTCTCAGCACAATGGCAAGAGTTATTAATGGAAACTTTTTCTCTCTCACAAGTTAAATATCAGTGAATGTTTTTTCATTAATGAAATGCGAAGGCCGAAGCATGAGTGATGAAAGAACTCTTCCAAATATTAACCAGATGTGCCCTAAGAAGCTATCAAATTTTGTTACTGTAAAAGCAAATTTAGAGTTGCCACTGAAATGCGTAACAGAAGTTAAACTTAAAATGAATTTGGATATTCCTCTTCAGGCAAAGCTCTTGAAGGATTTTGAGAAAGAGACGCTTTTAAAAAGTACATAATAATATTAATAAGCATGTATCTGGCACATTTTCCAGAATATCAAAAATGCTCTCAGTGCTTCAGAAATCCTCACATCAACCCTGCTCGACACATCTGGCTGCCAACAACCATCCCTCTTGCAATAATTGCCTTCCCCGGAGTTGGACAATGCCCCCAAAATACATCCCTGTTCAAGGACTTACTAATTATTTTATGACCTTTTAACCTCTCCTTTCTAGGCCAGATTTTCAAGGTTGCCATGAGCCGACCTTTTTTTGGGGGGGGGAAATAAAGCATTCCTCCTACAGATGTATTTAGCCTTTGTGCATGTAAAGGGAAGAAATGGAGCTTGCTGTGCTAATGCACATTTCCCCTAGAGCAGAGGAGCCATTACAGACCAATAGGACCAAAGTGCTTTGACGTTGTCAGTCATGAAGCATTGCTGGGGTGCCTGGGGGTTTGGCAGCAGATGGTGTACATCCATCTTATACCAGCTACGGTCATTTCTTTTGGAGGTGAAAATAAAGTAATCTTTTGGAGGTGAAAATAAAGTAATCTAGGGGAATCCTAGGCCAATGCTTTTTTCTTGCAGTGATCCTAATACAAAGGCCAGGTCCCTTTCAATGCAGTCAGTATGACTTTTAATTTGCAACATTAGGTTTATCATAAGCAGAGAAGAAATGGTGCCTTTGTGGGACATTCACACATGTTCCTCCTTCAACCATGGCAAGCATTATCCAAGTATCACCCACACAGGCAACAGTACCCTTCCCTCAGCTCTCTGGGGCTGCCATGTGCCCCACTATTTTCCAGGACTATTTTCCAGACTTTTAACAACATTGATCATTGCTACATCGCTACAGTGTTATAATGATCTAGTATCACAGCTTACTGGTTTCTATGAATCTCCAGCTTTCATTGTTTTAAAAGTTAGTTTTTAGTCCTTTCATAGCAAATACACACCTTTCCCCTTATACCTCTACAATGAAAAGGGCTAGAAACAATTTTTTAAAAAAAATGAAAGCTGGGGATTCACAGGAACCAGTACGTACCACTTTGAACACCTTGTGGAGACTTATACTTTGGAATGTTCCCCTATGTTAATACTTCCTACATAGAAAACATAGAAAACATACAGTTGAACAAAATAGACTAAGATAAGTATATAGACAGAAAGAAGAAGATGAAGAAGAGTTGGTTATTATATGCCAACTTTCTCTATCACTTAAGGAAGAATCAAACCAGCTTACAATCACCTTCCCCTCCCCTCCCCACAACAGACACCTTGTGAGGTAGGTGGAGCTCAGAGAGCTCTAAGAGAGCTGAGACTAGCCCAAGGTCACCCAGCTGGCTTCATATGTAGGAGTGGGGAAACCAACCTGGTTCACCAGATTAGAGTCTGCCGCTCATGTGGAGCAGTGGGGAATCAAACCTGGTTCACCAGATTAGTGTCCACTGCCCCAAACCACCACTCTTAACCACTACATCATGCTGTGCCCATTCGTCATACCGCAGTTCAGGTCTTTTACAGAGCAATCCTAAACAAAGCCACAGTTTTGTAAAACCAATCCTGTTTAGGATAGGACTATTAATTTACTATGTTTACCTCCAGTTTCATGTGTATCTCCATATTCGCATCCACAATGGCTGGAAATGCAGACACTAACAAGGAATGGATAATATGGAACATTTATTGTACTTTGCTAGTGACCAAATTGTTTTACATACATTATCTCAGCAGTACTCAAAACAGGTCTATGCAATATAGCCCATTATTATCACCACTTTTCTTACTGCAGATGGTCAAAGAAGGCTTGACATGAGCCCCATTCACATGTTAACAGTGAGTGCATGTAGATCCTGCATGCACATCTGTTTATAAGAAGCAGCCCACATGTTTTCAGTTCAAAAATAAAATTGGGACTAGCACCTGGATAAAAGCAGGGGTCAAATATCAGCTGTACACACATTAAATGTAACACAAGAATTACTCAGTGCACACATCCCAGACCCTCCCCACACACACATGTACACTGTACACAGGTTGGATGTAGCCGTGTGCACATGGCCACTCTACATGTTAACCGAACACGCAGAAAGGCAGAGTAAGCACCAGTGTGCTGATCCTGCATCCTGTCTCGGGATGATAGCCAGGTTTTGAACGCAGTGCCTACGTGCAGAGAAAGTGTCACTGCACATATTCTCACTCCACATGATTTGCAACAGTTGGAAAGCAGTCTCCGGTCACAGGGAGTAATAGGGTTGCCAGCTCCGGGTTGGGAAATACCTAGAGATTTTGGGGGCGGAGCCTGAGGATGGCGGGGATTGGGGAGGGGAGGGAATTCAATGCCATAGAGTCCAATTGCCAAAGCAGCCATTTTCTCCAGGTGAACTGATCTCTATCTGCTGGAGATCAGTTGCAATAGTGGGAGATCTCCAGCTATTTCCTGAACACATGAAGCTGCCTTATAATGAATTAGACCCTTGGTCCATCAAAGTCAGTATTGTCTGCTCAGATCGGCAGCGGCTCTCCAGGATCTCAGGCAGAGGTCTTTCACATCACCTCCTTGACTAGTCCCTTTAACTGGAGATGCTGGGGATTGAACCTGGGACCTTCTGCATGCCAAGCAGATGCTCTACCACTGAGCCACAGCCCCTCCAACCTGGAGGTTGGCAACCTTAGGGAGAAAGCATGTACATGGACACTTCCTCCACACTCTGTGGATGACACACTGATGGTGTGGAGGTAGGGGCAAGGGCCATGCATTCAGCCAGTGTGCAGCAGGGCCAAATGTACAGGGATCATCTGTTCACTGTAACATGAGAACAGGGCTGCTGAAGACCCCTCAAGGCTTATGGCTAAGGAAGGTGAGAATTCATCTGAAGGCTTTCTGGCTCACGGCTCACATATTAAATGTGCGGGTACCCTCTTTGCATGAATACCTTACCACTATGAGTTGTTGTGTATTTAATGGACTTGGCTACTTACAAAGCTACACCAGCCCCATTTATTCTTAACCCTTCATATTTAAATATTTGAACGAGTCAGGGACACGATGGTGATGGATTAATAGCTTCTTTTAGCTGTGCTACTGTTTTTAGTTTTTAAGAAGAGTTGGTTTTTATATGCCGACTTTCTCTGCCACTTAAGGGAGAATCAAACCGGCTTACAATCACCTTCCCTTCCCCTCCCCACAACAGACACCCTGTGAGGTAGGTGGGGCTGAGAAAGCTCTGTGACTTGCCCAAGGTCACCCAGCTGGCTTCATGTGTAGAAGTGGGGGAAACAAAAACAGTTCACCAGATAAGCCTCCGCTGCTTATGTGGAGGAGTGGGGAATCGAACCCGGTTCTCCAGATCAGACTCCACCACTCCAAATTACATTTTAATTGTTTAGGCTCCCTTATCTTCCTTGAATTCCTGGATATTCAGATAATCTGTATTTTTCATACTTTGAACACTGGCTGGACTGCCTAGTTACACTGGTAACAATTTGAACATGTTTTGCAGCGCGGTCCTAAGCAGAGTGCTGCCCTTCTGAGTCCATTAAAGTCAAGTTGGTATAGAAAGGCATAACTCTGCTCTGTTTATTTCAGCCAGAATAAGGAAATTGGAAAGTTTTATTGGTAACATCCACAAGAGGGCATCCATGTATTAGACAAAACCCACTGAATAACCAGGTGCCTGGAAATTTTATGGAGAATGTTTCTGGGTGTCAAAGACAGTCTGTGCTGATAAGGTAACTCTTGTTTGTCAGGCTATTGGCAAATAAATGACATTGCTATATTTTTGTAAAACACTACAATTTATTCAATTTTTGTTTTGCTTTGTTGTGATGTTATTTCACCTAAACGTGTTGTCATGTTACTCCACCTAAACATGGCAGCTACACAGATTAATTGCAAACTTCTCAACAGTTTCAATAACCGAAATGTGTTTTGGTACTGGTATGCTTACTGTTTTAACCCAGATGTTCCCGGTGTTAGACAAATCATAATTTTGAATCCAAACCTGCATAAAGGTATTCCCAAGGTCAGTTCGGAGCCATGAAACTCATATTTGACAAGATCATTAGTTGTGACTTGCAGGGTAATTACTGCCAGTATATCTGTTACTGACGACAACATTAACAAGATCAGCAGTGGCAGTATAAGTTGTCAGAGATTATACATTTTCATCGTCACAAAGTGTCTATCCATTTACTTAAATGCTGGGAATGAACGAATGCATCATTTAATATTGTCAGCCTAGCAATTACGACACATTTTATATCTGCAGTAAGTCATGAATTATTCACAAGATGTGTTAAAAAAAACATGCCCGGTCTTGATCCTAAGTAGGGCTTACACAATGAGCTCATGTTACAAGGAATGTGTTTCTCTTATCTTAGGCTTTCTTAACAATGCCTCCCGGAGTTCCAGTTTTCATTCCTTGACTGCAAATGTTGGTTAGCTTCTAAAGAAGGCAATCAATATGTATATAGCTTAGGCCATATTAACTGACAGTCTACACAATCTTGAGCACAGTATTTACCTTCAGTGTCGCAAACAGCCCAAACCGGACAGTATTCAACTTTCAGATATCTGAAATCCATACTTCAAATACAATGGAAACTGTGTATCTTACCTGAAACACATTCAGAAAACATTTTGGTATTTGCATCACTTTCCCCTCTACTGGTATCTGGTATTTTTGTATTCCGTGGGGAAATGTGAGAAATACAAGCAACAGGTTCTTGAGCCTGAAAAGAAAACACAGTAGGAGAAAGTTTTAGTGAGGTTGGAGTATCCCTAGACCAAACAGTCAATATACATATTGACATAGCGTTGACATAGTGCCCAGCTGCAACAGCAATAACTTGTGACCATAGTTAACTTTTACATAGATATAGTCACAGACTGTGCTACTTGCATTTCCAACAGTGCATTCCTGAGCGGAAGGCCTGTGCCGGGCTTAGGAGGTAATGTGGCTGTGCTGCCTCCAAAGGAGGTTTTGGCCCTGCCGAAACCTCCTCCCGGTGCAAATAATATGTGCAACCCTCATAGGGTTGCACGGGAGATACACGGCAAAAAAAGGGGGGGCATTCCCAGGCTGAGACGGCTTAGGAGGCTGCCAGAAGACCCCGTCAGCATCCCAGGGCAGCGCTGCCATGGTAGTGGCAGGCTACCGGCGTGCGGGCTACTAACGCTGGTGTTACTTGCTCGGGCACTGGTGTGGGGGGGCCAGACGCCGGCACGGGCCCTGCCCTGCCTCCTAAAGGCCTTTCGCCCTGGATGCCGGCATGGCTCAGGAACCGTCTGATCGTCTTTTAATTCTGCTCTTTACATTTTCCCCTCTATGATTGTATGTGGAGAGAGCCATTCTGGCCACAATCCATGCAGCCCTCTCCTCCCCCACCGCTGCTGTATCAATGAATTCTGGCCCTAGTAGGATACCTTTAAAAGATTAATAAATTTACAAAATCGCTGCACAATAGAGAAAATGGTCCCTGATGTATTGGGTGCCTTTCAGCAGTGTCTACGGCCCAATAACCCACATTATGATTTCAAATGAAGATTCTGCTAATTATACCCTAACCAGGCATCAGAACCTCAGTTTGGGGACAAAATGGGCTCTACCCAGTCCACAAAAGCTTATGCTAGAATTTTTAAAAAACTTGGTCATCTTTAAAATGTGATGTGTCCTATTTATTTTTGCTGCAACAGACTAACATAACTGCTTCTCTGGAACTAGTACCTATTTGGGCATAGAAGTCAACAGAGATAGAGGGCAGAGACGCTGGGAAATGTACAATTCCTAGGCTTTTTTACCTGAGTTTGTTTTTTCTGTAAGACATCACCCCCTCCAGAACTGAGTCTCGGTGTGGCTGAGGACCTTCTGCCTCTCACACCTTATCTACTTACTTCCAGCAGGCTCAGGCAATTCATCCAGCACAAGAGACCTGAACCTGATATCGCCCTCCCTACAGCACAAGTGCCAGCCAGACTCAATATCACTGGCCTGGAACAAGCAGGAAAGTATACCACAAAACTTTCAACTCCAGGTCTGTTGCTGGGGCTACTGAGAAATGTAATTTTATTTGAAGTAGAAGGCAGAGGCATTCAGCTCCTGGATCTATTCTAGAACAAGAGAAGCGTTCAATAGAGAGCCAGCGTGGTGCAGTGGTTAAGAGCGGTGGACTCTAATGTGGAGAACCAGGTTAGTTTCCCCACTCCTACACATGAAGTCGCCTTGGGCTAGTCACAGTTGTCTTAGAGCTCTCTCAGCCTCACCTACCTCATATGGTGTATGTTGTGGGGAGAGGGAGGGAAGGTGATTGTAAACCAGTTTGATTATCCTTAAAAGGTAGAGGAAGTCAGCATATAAAAACCAACTCCTCTTTTTCTTCAATGATCTCTGAACAGTTAGAAAGCATACTTCACATTGCCCCCTAGAGCTAGAGCAGATCAACACACCCTGTATCAGAATCTACGGTCATCTATGCATGGGTACTTTCACTCACGTTCGCCCCTTGTCTGTCTCAGTTGTTCCTTGGAGTTAAGCATGAATTTTCCATCCATTAGAGATGACCTTGCTGCCAGCCCTCACAAATCCCGGGACTTCCCATTCCTTTGTCAACCTGATTCTTCCCTCTCCCCTGAGCTCAGCCCAGGTGAAATTCCCATGCATAATGCAAACCGCGGGACACCCAAGCTTGGTTTCCATCACAGAAAGCATGCAGCCAATGACAAAGCGGCATGTAAAGAGGCGGGGATTCAAATGCTTCCTGGGAACTCTTTCTGAGCAGAAGAAAGGCTTTTTAAAAATAAGGTTTGGATTTCTCTCTCCCCCCTTTCAGATTGCTCAGTTTTTTGTTTTTTCTTCTTAAAATGCTTTTTTATTTGGCAATTGGGTGGGGTTTTTTTGGGGGGGGGGAGATTTTCGCTCACAGTAAACACTACAAAGTAAGCCAGTTACAAAGAAGCATTTAAAGGGGCGGGAACTTGATTTGAGCTTGGAGACTGCTGGTGCGTAGATTCCCAACTGGAAAGTGTGGGTCCAGCGAGCAACAAACCTCAGGTAAAACTTCCAGGCATAAAGGACCTACAATGATCAAACTGCTCAAATGCTATTTGTCTAACCAAATGTTCATCAGTGGGCCATAAAGGAAAAGCAAGAATCCAGGAATCAAGCCAAGATACAAGCTGCAGGACCTATTCTATATCCCTAGGAACTCAGGCAACATTGTGATGGATCACTCAGCATCCCCCCAGAAAAGCAAAGAGCTCATTCATGAATCACACATACATCTTTAGCGGAATATATACCATTGCCTGTGACAAGATGAGAACAAGCCAAACAGATATTTCAGTATTTACATCCTGCCGCATAGTCCTAAATGGGCGCTGAAAGCGAAACACTTAAAGACTTTTCATAGAGCCGTGCTCTAAGATCAAAAAGCAAATGGAAGCATTCTTCTATTCAGTTTGTAAATTCTAATCTAGACATCTCGCGCTTTAGCTTGCAGGCAAAGGAGGTAATTAAGGGGATAATTGGGAATAAAGCAACTTTTCTGCTTGAAGACCTTGCTCCGAGCTGTCTAGCAGCTCACATTTTATGAAATAATGTTCGGCAGCGGCTGCCTGGAGCAAATCCAGCCAATCAAAGGATGGCATCTGACACTTCTTACTCTTTGCTCCTCAAGGGCCAGAACTGTGGGAAAGGGCAGAGAGAGGCACCGGGACTGCCTTCGGCAGAGTTCAGCTCAGGGTTTCTGTACCTTCTCAGGGGATCCCAGAATGAATCTCTGTCATGCCGCTTTTAGGCTTGGCTGATGCTGTCCTCTGCTGAGTTGTAGTGCATTGCAGTAGCTCAGGGGATTCTAGAAAGCATACCAACACTGCACAGCTGGTGCTACTGCACAGCAGAAAGTTTGAGGGTATCCCAAAATGGTGAAGACGTGCAGCCTGCATTTAGGGTTGCCAACCTCCAGGTAGTGGCTGGAGATCTCCTGCTATACAACTGATCTCCAGCCGATGGAGATCAGCTTACCTGGAGAAAATGGCTGCTTGGGCAATTGGACTCTATGGCATTGAAGTCCCTCCCCTCCCCAAACCCCGTCCTCCTCAGGCTCTGCCCCAAAAACCTCCTGCCGGTGGTGAAGACGGACATGGCAACCCTATCCAAACTTCACCCTCCTAAGGCTCCACCCCCTAAATATCCAGATATTTCCCAGCCAGGAGCTGGCAACCCTACTGACACTTCATGTAGGGCAACAGCATTTGTAGGGCCAAAAATAGTTTCTGACCTCAGGATCTTGGGGTTCACTTTACTCTGTGTACCCTGCCTCTTCTCAGCTGTATCTGTCTCCACTGTCCATGACAGTGTGGTGGTGAATGGTGCTGTTGGATACCTTTACTTCAGGGAAAGGGGGCAGGTGACAGAGGAGGGGATTAACTTGCTACCATCCATTCAAAGTAGCTGACAGCCAAAGCTAGTTGATGACCAGGGTGAAGTCTGTATAAAAATGTACTAGCAAGAAATGCAAAACTAACCACGCTGAGCTGCATGCCCAGATTTTCCTTCTCTATGCTGCTCCCAGGAAATTTAAATAAAAGGCACTGTTTCAAAACTGTATATTTATTTAGTGTTATATATTTAATGGCATCCACAAAACAGTGCTGCAGACCTTAACTGTGTCTTTCCTGCAGTCCAAGCTAGTTTGTTAATATGTCCTTGGATTCAGAGGGTCCTAGATGGACCAGAGGCCTGAGTTTCCAGGAGAAACCTGAACCAGGTCTATCTGCTGCTATTCTTAGCACCTCACTGTTGTGCCAGCTTAGCTCTGCAACATCCCTAGTGGTGAGGAAGGGTCATTGCAGAATGGAGGGTATGCTACCAGGTTGCTGCTGCTGCAGTTAGAGAGGGATTTACAGGCATGCCTTGTTTTATTGCGCTTGGCTTTATTGCACTTTGCAGATATTGCATTTTTTTTGCAGTCAGCAGCCATCAACATCAAGGCAAGACCCTCAATCAGCAAAAAGATTACAACTCGCTGAAGGCTGAGATGATGGCTAGCATTTTTTTAGCAATAAAGTAGGTATGTACATTGTTTTTTTCTAGACATCATGCTATTGCACACTTGCCAGACTACAGTATAGTGTAAACATAACTTTGATATGCACTGGAAAACCAAAAAAATTGTGTGCGACTCGCTTTATTGCAACATTCTCTCTCTCTCTCTCTTTTTTTGTGTGGTGGTCTGGAACCAAGCCAGCAATATCTCCGAGGTATGTCTGTATATAATAGAACAGTAACAGATGCCTAGAGCAACCCCCCTGGAGCCCTGAGCTGTCCTATCTTATCGTAAAGGTACTACTGTAACCCCCAAGAGCTAATTGCTTTTGCCCAGTAGGAGCAGAGTCAATGCTTAGCAGAAGAAGATGCTCATTGCTGGGACGCTTGATAAGATTTTCTGGGCTCTAATCACCTCATTCATAATTGGAGAACTTGGTATGCGAAAGCTAATTAGTAAAGGGAGGGGTTAAATTTAGTTTGCTTGGTGATTATTGTAGCAATTATACTGTTATTGCAGGGCTTTATCTTTCAAGCTGCAGATTGCAGTCTGGTAACTGTGTGGTCCAGTTTGTTGGAACTGAAGCCTTTTGAAAAAGAAGTGGATGAGAAGAATCCTGCACCTTGGTGGCCTTGAGAAATAGGGCTTAACTCACCACAAAAAGTTGCGAGCAAGAACCAGTTGTTTAATAGAATTCAGAGAGACTATCTGGTGCCGTTTTCTGTTCATTGCTATATCCTTGTGTTCACTACATTGTTTTTGTTGCATTGTTCTGTAAAGTGGAAAGGCTGAGTTAAAGATTTATTTTTAAAAACATTAAATCCATTTGTCTTGCAAGTTCTGTTCCTGAATTAGCCCCCAAGAACACACACAGAAAGGGATTATACTAGAATGGTGGAACAGAGGCTGGGAAGTTCCGTTCCGTGGCAAAGAGCTTCAAAGAGAGCTGATGTGAGCAATGATCTAGTGAGCTTAGTTAGCCTCTTGGATAGGGTTACCAACCGCCAGGTACTAGCTGGAGATCTCCCGCTATTACAACTGATCTCCAGCTGATAGAGATCAGATCACCTGGAGAAAATGGCCGCTTTGGCAATTGGACTCTATGGCATTGAAGTCCCTCCCCTCCCCAAACCCCACCCTTCTCAGGCTCCGCCCCAAAAATCTCCCGCCAGTGGCGAAGAGGGACCTGGCAACCCTGCTCTTGGACAATATGCTGTATCTGAAAATATCATTGCTTAGGAAAGCATAATGAAGTGGGGAACTAACTACAGTACAGGCCACACTGAGAGAGCAGTTTTCCGAGTGCTGGCAGGGAGAGGTGCAACTTAGAACAGGTTATCTTTGATTTAAATCAAGACTGTGGATAGGGAAGAAGAGAAGAAGGATAACAAGGCTTACATGCCTGCCTCTGTGTAGCAACCCAGGACTTTGTTGGCAGTTTCCCATCCAAAAACTGACCAGGGCCATCCCTACTTAGCGCCTGAGGTCTGACAAGATCAGACTAGCCTGGTCAGGGCATGATTTTGCTTACCCAGACAATGACAGGAAAGGATGAAACAATGTGCAAAGAGCACGAGATCCAAACAAAGAAGAATTCTCTAACCCCCCAATTGTTCAGTATGCCGTACCAATATATGTTCCTTGCTGTTTTGTTGATGAGCTAAGCTGGTTAGGCGACTGGAAGGGAATGAAGGCAGGAGTGTGCCTCTGCTCATGAGTACAGCTGTCATCTTCTAAAACCAATTGTCTTTGTCAGGGCCACTTCAGAGGCTCTGGCAGGCAGACCAGAAAGAAGAGAGTCAATGCATTTTTATTAAAGTTGTCACACCGAAAATGAATGAAATTGGAGAGTGATTCTTTATTAAAGCCACTCTGATCAAAAATTATAATTGCTACCTAAGTCAGGCAGGTGTTGGAACAACAACAACAAAAAAACCCAATGCTTTCATAATGGCATGATTAAAAATCCCTTCCTCTCTTATTTGTTCAGCTTTCCTTCTTTCTAAGCCGTCGAAGCGTTTTAAAGCATCACTCGTTCTTCAAAGGAAACCAGATCAGAATATATAATCCTGCAGAAGTGACCAGCTATATAAAGGCGTGCCCACATGTAAAGAGAGAGGTTATATCTACTGAGTTCCTGTCAGACAGCTGATCACAGTGTGATTAGAACAATCAAATGGAGATGGGTACACAACGGCATGGCTGAAAGGAATCATTAGACCCAAACGCTTGACAAATGACTGTGGTGAATTCCACGGGATGCAGAATAGAAGGTGGCAGCTCTTCCTTTCATAAGATAAGGAGAGAATCTGATTTGTAATAGAAGTGGCACATGGAATACAAACACCCGGTCAGAAGAGATATCTGTGCCATCTCTTCTATTTAAAGGGGGGGGGGGAGAGTATTGGCCATCCCTTCACCCTTGGCAGGACTTTTCCAGAAACAGAGCCATGGTGCTCTGTGTTTGTTCCGTGGTGCATGCATTCAGCCTCCTGAAGTTTCCAGGTTTAATGCCCAGCCTCTCCAATATAAACGATCTCCAGGCACAGATGTTTGAAAGATCTTTTTTCTGCTTGAGACCCTGCTCGAGGCCCTGGAGAGTCACACTAGTAGGGCAATACCTACTCCGATGGATCAATTGTCTTGCTTGGGAGAGGAGTTTTTGCATGCTTAGAGATGGGTTTGATTTTTGCTTTCTATCCCGCTATTCATGGCAGCCATAAAGCCTTGGGCCAATTGTAAAGCCTGATAATTCGGGACAAGCACCCAGCAGGGTCAGCTTGGCACTGTACCAATTGAGAAAGCCAACAGTAGGAAATTGCATAGGTTTTTCTCCCATCACTAGCTTTCTGAGTGTAGAAAGTTAGCATGACAGGGAGCAGGTCCCCGTTAGGCTAGACCCAATTTGAAAGCAACGCATAAACTGCAGTAGCAATGATACTCTTCCTTTTTCTTGCTGAGTTTGCAAGTTGAACGAGAGATACACCTCTGTTTTGATCATCCTTTGGCCATTACCACACCATTGACTTGCATCTTATTATCCTTGTGGTCGATCTACAAGGTTTGGCTATGAATTCAAAATTTCTGACCGCATTTCACCACTTTCACCGCTGTTCTACCCAAAAACCTTTTTTTCCCTGTCCGCACTTCCCAGTAAAAAAAAGATGTTCCATGCGGGAGCGTGGCATCATTTGTGATATCACAAATGCCCAAGATGCTCCTCCTTCTTCCTGTCCCCCCTTTTTTGTTTGTGAGCATGCACTCTAGCCAGTGCCGGATTTACGTATAAGCTAAACAAGCTATAGCTTAGGGCCCCACTCTCTTGGGCCCCCCCCAAAAAATTTAAAGGAAAAAAAAACGATGTACATTTCCAAAATATAAGATAAAAAACAAATAAAATAAAACCTACATACATCAACAGTGTTTTGTGTTGTGTAGGCTCCTATGGTGTAAGTAACGGGCCCTGCCTGCTCGCCTGCTCCCTAAAATATCACTAGTTTGCTAAAATAAAAAAAATCATTTTAAGTTAGAGCTTAATAATTATTTCACTATTAATATACTTCTTAATTGTATTTCAGTTCAACAATTACTTTGATAAAATACATATTTTGTTATGTGCAAATGGCTTTAGATACCTATTAGGTCCATAAATTACCATATAGCATATATTCAACACAAAAAACAGCGACAATTTGTTGTTGACAAAGGACAGCTGGACATATAAAGGGCCCCATTACCTTCAATAGCTTAGGGCCTCATCAAACCTAAATCCGGCCCTGACTCTAGCGTTGGTGTGAAGATGCACTGTGCTTGGCTGGGTTTCCTAGTTCCTCAGCTAGTTTTGAGTGTTGCTTGTATTCGTATGCCATTTTAAGAATCACCTCATTTGCATGGCATATTGAAAGACCCTAACCACAAGAGCGTCTTACATCAGGGGAGGGTGCCTTCCGCCAGTGGAAAGTGCCTCTGATAGTGGAACAGACCCATGGGGTCCAACCCAGGGGCTGAGTCAGAGCATACTTTGAATAAAATAACCATTTTGCAAGCCAGGGAATAATTTGGCCCAATAGGACATGTTAAAACAGCAAGCTGCCCTTTCCCACCAATGCTCAATTATAGTCCTTACTGCTTTACACCCTTGCATTATTGTTAGGGCCATTCTGGTTAAAAACGAAAATTAACCATCTTTTGTATCACTGTCTCTCACTGCCGTGTGCACTTTAACCCATGAAAGCCCAAACTAAGCCCCTTAAATTGACACTTCTGCCGTACCATTCATGACAAGTGGTTTCACACTGGAGTCCTTGTTCGGAAGCGATCAGAAGAAGCCGCTTTTGAATAGCTGCAGAAAATTTTCATATGAACAGCCGCACTTCAAAGAAAAAACACTCCTGATTTGGAGAGAAGTGATAAAATAACCATTTTCTCTAGGCTTTTGGACACAGACATAATTCACAAGAGATAAAGCTTCAAATGACTTATGTAAATGGAATGACAAGTGGGTTTGGTGTTATATTGGAATCAGATGGAGGAGAAAGCGGGACGATTTGACCTTGGAAGAGGAATTTTTAAAAAAATAATACATTTATTGCAACTGATTTTTTTTGGGGGGGGGGGGGAGGATTCACAGTCTACCTGATAACACTTATAAATACGCAAAGCTGTTAGGTCCTAAGAGAAATATCGCTGATTCCAAACACTTTATTTGTGAGTTATTAATTCCCATAAGCGGCAACTAATTGCTGGGGAAATTAGTGTTTGAAGAGCACATCCATCCTAGCCGATGGCCTTGCTTCTTATTTACGCATTTGCAGATATTAACAACTCTTCCCCTTTCCACAGTCCTATGGGATTTATGTATTTATTGAATGTGTTTTATACCTTGTTTTGCAGCTTGGTTGACTCCCAGTGCGATATACAATTCAGATTGGTTACATGTTTTAATTAAAGCCGGTTGCTGAGATGCGCAGTTTCATTGTGGGGGTTCTGCCTTCTCTTCTGCAATTGAGGTAACTCCGTTTAAAAGCAAGGAAGACATTCCATGTGCCTGATGTCTTGTTTGAAGAAGAAGACGAGTTGTTTTTTATATGCCATCTTTCTCTACCACTTAAGGAAGAATCAAACTGGCTTACAATCACCTTCCCTTCCCCTCCCCACAACAGACACCCTGTGAGGTAGGCGGGGCTGAGAGTGTGTGACTAGCCCAAGGTCACCCAGCTGGCTTCATGTGTAGGAGTGGGGAAACAAATCCAGTTCACCAGATTAGCCTCTGCCGCTCATGTGTTGGAGTGGGGAATCAAACCTGTTTCTCCAGACCAGAGTCCACCGGTCCAAACCACTGCTCTTAACCACTGCACCACGCTGGCTTTCTTTTGAAAGATGCTGCAATGTGCAGCGTTTGCAGAGTTGCTGTGTATGCTTCACAGATTGGTGGCATGCTAACACTGCCTGCAATTTTTCACAATTTAGATGGTTATATCCCAGGTCCCCCCTCCCATGGGGACCCAAAGCAGCTTACAACATTGTTCTCCCCCCTCTACTTTGTCCTCATAACAGGCACACTGTGAGGTAGGTCAGGCTGAGAGAGTGTGACTGGCCCAAGGTCACTTAATACTAACAGAAATAAAACATGTGCTGTAATATGAGAGCCTCTACAAAACTCAACAGCATGCTGGCTAATCTCTAAATGATGTAATAGTAGCAGATTCAAATAGGTCACAGAATAGAAAACTAATAACAATATAATAGAATATAGAAATAATAGAAAACAGTGGGCCACTTGGCTGGTTAGCAATTGTTTATTTTTAGTGTTATATTGTTATTAGTTTTCTATTCTGCAACCTATTTGAATCTGCTACTATTACATCATTTAGAGATTAGTACTGGTGTGTTTTGCCAAGGTCACTTAATGGCAGTGGGATTTGAACCTGGGTCCCCCAGATCCTAGTCTGATATTGTAACCACTACACTATGCTGAGCCAGTTAAAAGGAGACAGTAGCTATATAGGACACTTAGATGGGTTTGTTTATTGCCACAGCACCTTCCACTTTAACTTGGCCTGGGTCTCTAAGAAAAACTCATGTCTAGACTCGAAGAAAAGCTCCTTCTAGCCTACCATGAGAGGCAGCATAGTGTAGTGGTTAAGAGCGGTGGACTCTAATCTGGAGAACTGGGTTCGTTTCCTCACACCTGCACATGAAGCCAGCTGGGTGACCTTGGGCTAGTCACAGTTCTCTTCGAGCTCTCTCAGCCTCATCTACCTCATAAGGTGTCTGTTGTGGGGAGAGGGAGGCAAGGAAATTGTAAGCCAGTTTGATTCTCCTAAAAAAGGTTGAGAAAATGGGCATATAAAAGCCAGCTCCTCCTCCTCCTCCTCTTCCTGAATCAGCGCTGTCATTGTCCTGTACAGAAACACATGTCATCTGAGGGTTGGTCATAGTGAGGTGAACTATAAGAAATCTTTCCCAAGGGAAGCCAGGAGAGTACAGCTACACACTGCAAGCTTATATTACACTACTGTGGACTGCACAAATTGCACACTAAACATTTAATTGGGTGGGAAAGCAGTCTACTATTTAAAAAATTTCAGTCAGAACAAAACTTCTAAAAAAGCAAAAGCTGTGGGCTTCAATCTGTGGGCCTGGAACCCCACCTGTGCCATCATGACTTCCTACAGAGCTGCCATGTTTATTGTGTTACGGTAGGATCTGCTGCTACTGTGCATATGCTTCGAGCAAGAGTACTGAAGTTGCTAGGTCTCCCACTGTGATGGGAGATGCCCTGCTGGCAACCGGCTGTTGGCCGCTCAGAGAGGCAGCAGGAGAAAAATTAAAAAATCCTCATCGAGCCAATGGCATGACATCCCTTCTGGGGTTTCCCATCCTATCTGGCAACCCTACAGAGTACCATACCTCTTGTATGTCGGCATGCACCCTATAAGTTAGGGTTGCTAGCTTTGGGTTGGGAAATACCTGGAGATTTTGAGGGTGGAGCCTGAAAAGGGTGGAATTTGAAGAGGGGAGGGACTTCAATGCCATAGAGTCCTATTGCCAAAGCATCCATTTTCTCCCGGGGAACTGATCTCTGTTGCCTGGAAATCAGTTGTAATAGCAGGAGATCTCCAGTCACCACCTGGAGGTTGACAACTCTAATTTAAATACAGGACCCACCAAGGCTGGGTGCTGCCTCATCCCAGAACACACAGGGTGAAGCATGCTGTTTGCACTTGAAATAGCACCTAGCTGAAGCGCAAAGCAGCTGCTGTTTTGTACTTGGGCTTGGTGTTGCCTCTTCCCAGGAGAAACGGCACAAAGCATGCTGTTTGTACTGGGAGGAGCACCAAGCCCCAGTGTGAAGCAGCCACAGCTGCTGCTGTTTCATGCTTGGGCTTGGCACTGCCTCCTTGAATGTCTGGTTTTTTTCCCCCCAGTTTTTTCCCTGGGCAGTCTGTGAATATACCAGACTGTCCAGGTCAATACTGGATATCTCGCAATCTTAATGCATGCTGACAGAAGCAGAAGGTTAAGTAGCGGTAACTCAGGAATGGAAAGGATTAGCGGTGGACTCTCATCTGGAGAACCGGGTTTGATTCCCCACTCCTCCACATGAAGCCTGCTGGGTGACCTTGGGCTAGTCACAGTTCTCTCTCAGCCCCACCTCCCTCACTAGGTGTCTGTTGTGGGGAGGGAAAGGGAAGATGATTGCAAGCCGGTTTGATTCTTCCTTAAGTGGGAGAGAAAATCAGGGTATAAAAGCCAACTCTTCTTCATCATCATCTTCTTCTTTACCACAGGTAGGTTCAGAGACCCTGACTCCTTTTCTTCCTGTCATATGATTATAGCATCATATTAATTTATGCTACATGGGTCCCACGATCCTGCCTGAGGTTAAATGAGGGTCTTGGGTCTGGAAAGGTTGAAGACCGGGGCATGGCTGTCCAGTCTCTAGTTAGTTCTCATCTTTGAGACAGTAACATTTTATTAATACTTCTGTGTTTTAAATCTCTTTTTAAACAGAGGATTTTGACTTTTTAAATATTTTAAGACCCTGTACTTTCAGCATACAAATTAGAAGAGACGCCACTGAAAAGAAGGTGGGATTAATTTAGGAGCCAAAAGCTTCAGACTTGCTTGTCTTTGGGTTTGAGCGATGGGGTGACGGTGAGTCTGGGGTTGTCTGAAAGGTCTTTTCTAATAATAATGCACCTTTGATCATGCACTGAGTCTAGCAGGCACTACTGCAATATTGATCCTTGTTAGAATGCTCCAGTAAGTGATGATTAATAATAGCAGTGACATATTAGCATTAACAAAACAATTTTCTGAACCATGAGCTTTGTGAACCATGTTCATTGAAGATAACAGGCCATGACTGAAAACTTTAAACAGAAAATACCAGATTCCTGAATGCCAAAAAAAAGGGAGTGATTTCCCCCTTTGTTTCCTTAGCTTCTCATGGCCTCGTTGGTATTCAGTATTTTTCTTTAAAAATGTTCATAATGTGTAGCAGTCACATTCCTGGGAATCTTAGCTGTTAAGTCTGGCATTTCAAATGTCCTTGGAACAAAAGTAACCAACCAGTCATTGCAAAGTTTTTTTTAAAAAATTAAGAGAAAATTAGAATATAACAATAAAAGAAAATGGAAATATAACCTTACTAAAATACATATACTACAAATTCTTGAAAATAAATTAAAACCGTGCTGCTAATATAACTAAAATATCCATACCAGTGAACCAATCAATACGCTATCTATTTATCTAAAATCCGATGATTATTACATCACTCCCTCTCTGCGATTTACACATTGGAGTGTTTTTTCCATCCTTGAGATTGTGTCATTCCAGCGAGCGTCCAGTTCTTCCGTATTTTTGTCTTTGTTATAATGTCAATGTAATTAAAGCATAGGTTTCTTTAACCAATTATTAGTCATTGCAAAGTTTGTATCAATGAGACTGAAGTAGAGCTTTTAGTCAGTATGCTTGAACACCCACCATTTGGCTCACAGCCTGTTCACCTGTTGCAAACAGGGAGCCAGTTTTTCAACAGACTGTTTGCTGGCCAGCTTATTTGTGCTGTTAAGACAACTCGCTTCACTGTATTCATTTCTAACAGCACAGTACAGCTTAACCCGCTTTTGCACATGTGCATTCTCACACAGCCTGATTGAATCATACACATTAAATCTGCGTCATGATGCATATTAGAAGAAGAAGAAGAAGAGTTGTTTTTTATATGCCAGCTTTCTCTACCACTTAAGGGAGACTCAAACCGGCTTACAATCACCTTCCCTTCCCCTCCCCACAACAGGCACCCTGTGAGGTAGGTGAGGCTGAGAGAGCATGACTAGCCCAAGGTCACCCAGCTGGCTTCGTGTGTAGGAGCGGGAGAACAAATCCAGTTCACCAGATTAGCCTCCGCTGCTCATGTGGAGGAGTGGAATCTAACCTGGTTCTCCAGATCAGACAGGATTCCCTAGCTGAAAAGGCAATTGACAGGACAAAACCAGATTGATTCAATTGCCATCCATGACTTTGTGGCAAGAGTGGGGCTTCCCTTATCATTGCTTCCTTGTAAAGTAGGGCTGCCAGCTCTGAGCTGGGAAATACCTGAAGATTTTGGAGGTGGAGCCTGAGGAGGGTGGAGTTTGGGGATGGGAGGGAATTCAATGGGTTATAACGCCATAGAGTCCACCTTCCAAAGCAGCCATTTTCTCCAGGTGAACTGATCTCTGTCACCTGGAGATCAGTTGTAATAGCAGGAGATCTCCAGCCACCACCTGGAGGTTGGCAACTTGTCACAGATTGAGGGGGTGAATGATCTTTCAGTGAAATTATGTCTGCCAGAAATTGATGTGAATGAACCAAAAAAATAGCACTAATGACTAAATGGAAACTACACAAGCAATATATACATGCATGTAACCATAAATAAATGGTATCTCAAACCACAATTGTGTGTGTATTTTTTTATCAAAAAAATAAATAAAAACAACAACCAAATAGGGTAACCTGTGTATTTATATTTGTAAATTCTTCAAGAATCGTAACTGACTTGTATGTAGGGTTGCAACAGCTAATACATAAGAGTGCGTAAACTACACAAGCCAAAATATAACATCAAATTTTGCAATACACAAATTGAGAATGAATCAAATAGCAATAAATAGCAATAAACATGCAACCGATAGCCCAATGGGTTCCTTGTGTCAGTTCAGTAATCCATGATTGGAAGTTGAAGCATGCAGCAGAAGTTGAAGCAAGCAACAAATTAACGAGAAGGGGTTCCAGTGAAATCCCTTTTCACCGAGGTTATTATGCCGTCCGTTCAAAGAGACTGACACTGGACTTCTGTTGGAGTGTTATTCTTGTGCAAGAGCATGGTTTTGGCTTGAGTTGAAGATTACGACCAAAGAAACCTCGGTGAAAAGGTGAAAAGCCGTGAAACCCTGATAAAAAAAGCTCGTGCAACAGGGCTGCACTCATATACAGTTAGAAAACTCTCCTCACACCACTGAGAAGATAGACTGGAAACACGGTACATATAAATCAATCCAGATGATTCAACCAGTGGAAACACTGGCTAAATTGTCTGGCTGGATAACATCCCTGTGAGAGACATATCAGGACAGTCACTTTGTTCCCTTCCCTTCCCTTCCCCACTTGCTACTCTGTGCCATGTGGAGCCAAATAGCATCAGCAGGACATCAGTGAACATGCAGAGTCTTTCCTTATTATTTCTGGATATCATTGATTTTCCTGTTCATATGATGCCACCTTATACTGCCATTGGTTTATCAAGGACAGCAGTGTCTACTCTGATTGGCCACAGTTCTCCAGGGTCTCACAAGTCTTTCATATCACCTACTACCTGATGCTTTTTTTAAAAAAAATCTAGAGCTACCATACATTGGCATGCAGAAGGTCCCAAGTTCAAACAAATGCTTTACTACTGAGCAACAACCCCTCCCCTTAGATGAGTTATAACAACTGTATTAATGAACAAATTCTGTTGGGGGTCAGATTTTGATTAGTTACTATTTTTTTTTAACAGTTAGAGTGGTTCCTCAGTGGAACAGGCTTCCTCGGGAGGTGGTAAGTGCTTCTTCCCTGGAGGTTTTTAAGCAGAGGCTAGATGGCCATCTGTCAGCAATGCTGATTCTATGACCTTAGGCAGTTCATGAGAGGGAGGGCATCTTGGCCATCTTCTGGGCATGGAGTAGGAGTCATTGGGTGTGTGTGGGGGAGGGAGTTGTGAATTTCCTGCATTGAGCAGGGGGTTGGGCTAGATGACCCTGGTGGTCCCTTCCAACTCTATGATTCTATGAATAGACACCTTTAAGACTTGGGCTGTATGTATTTTTCAGAAATTGCTCAATAATGCTGTACTCTAAAACTATTCAAAATGTAGCTGATAAGCCCCTTGGGGCAGGGAACTGTCTGTTTTGCTTATGTTACTCTATAAAGCACAATGCATATTTGGAAACTCTGGATAAATAATTAATAATAATCTACTAATGTGTTTTTCTCGACTCATTGCGTAGGGATGTTGCATTCCCTTGACTTATCTGAACCCTTTGAAGAAGGGAGCTTATTTCTGGCAGACTGCACTGAAAAGATGATTCTGATTCATATAGTCATAAGAATCAGGTCTAGGGACAGTTCCAGCATGCCATCCATCATTACACCCTGTGTAGAATTACTGTATACAGTCTATTTCCCCATGCTTTGTTCCCGCCAATGTTAAACTAAGTGAATAGTGGGGCTTCCACCCTTGGCTATCAAACAGATTCTCTTTGTTTTTTCTTCCATGGATTCTGGACAAGTCCTTTGAGGAAAGGTTGAAGGAGCTGGGCATGTTTAGCCTGAAGAGGAGAAGTCTGAGAGGGGATATGATATCCATCTTCAAGTACTTGAAGGGTTGTCACATAGAGGAGGGTGCCAAGTTGTTTTCTGTTGCCCCAGAAGGCTGGACCAGAATTTCCGTCTAGACATTAGGAAGAATTTTCTAACAGAGCGGTTCCTCAGTGGAACAGGCTTCCTTGGGAGATGGTGAGCTCACCTTCCCTGGAGGTTTTTAAATAAAGGCTAGATGGCCATCTGTCAGCAATGCTGATTCTATGACCTTAGGCAGATGATGAGAGGGAGGGCAACTATCTTCTGGGCATGGAGTAGGGGTCACTGGGGGTGTGTGGGGGAGGGAGGTAGTTTGGAATTTCCTGCATTGTGCAGGGGGTTGGACTAGATGATCCTGGTGGTCCATTCGAACTCTATGATTCTATGAAGTTTGGGGGCTGACAGAATTCCATTTATATAGACCTGATGCTATATGTACTCTTCAGTCAATGCTTACATGATGTTTTCATTTTGGCAATGGTATGTTGTTTTTTTCTGTTTTTTTTTTTTTTAACCAACAGGAGTATGGAAGTACATTCTTAATCCAAGTTTGTTCAGCAACGTTTAGCTGAACAAACTTTAAATTGGTTCTTGTAGGTTATCCGGGTTGTGTAACCATGGTCTTGGTATTTTCTTTCCTGACGTTTCGCCAGCAGCTGTGGCAGGCATCTTCAGAGGAGTAACACTGAAGGACAGTGTCTCTCAGTGGCAAGTATGTAGGAAGAGTAATATATAGTCAGAAGGGGGTTGGGTTTGAGCTGAGTCAACCCCCTTCTGACTATATATTACTCTTCCTACACACTTGACACTGAGAGATACTATCCTTCAGTGTTACTCCTCTGAAGATGCCTTCAACAGCTGCTGGCTGAACGTCAGGAAAGAAAATACCAAGACCATGGTTACACAGCCCGGATAACCTACAAGAACCAATGAACTCTGACCATGAAAGCCTTCGACAACATTTTAAATGTTTACCCCAAAATGTTCCAATGTCTCTATGCATACATAGGAGACTTCATCTGTTACTAAGGACTGTTTTTCTAAAAGCCCTCCTCCCCCTATTTTTAATTATTGCAGGTAAATATGCAAACCTGGAGGCAAAAATATCAAGGTCCCTCTGAAAGCATAAAGTAAACCTGAGCCTCCTGCTTGCTTCCTGTTGCCTCATCAAAGAGGAAAGCAATTTCTGAGTAAGAGGCTAAGTAAACATAGCAGGTAACCTCATTCATAAAACCTGAGCACCAGTGGACAAAAACGTCATTATATGAAATAGTTATTAACACCGGCGTTCGAAAAAGTTGTTATAGGCATTAATACAAAGTAAGCATAAAGACTGTTGCGTAAATATAGCACAACACATTATCCCTCAAACTAGGCCATGTCTTCTCTGCTTGGATTAGGTTGGTCTATCAAAAAAGGCACGCGTGTGCCATGAAAACACTCCTGGGGGAACATGCCCAACCACAACACCCTGTAATCTATTTTCATGGCATATACTAAATGAACCATCTATATGACAAGTAATTTTTATTTGAAGCTGCTATAAAAATGTACAGGCACCACCAAAAGTCCACGAAGATTTTTAACATAGCACCATTGGGCAAAATAACCATGGAAGGGTGAGGTTTTTAAAATTAGAAACTAGTGTCTATCAAGTGCATTTTTACCCCTAAGGAGGTTCGAACAGTGTGCATGGTTTTCCACAAGCTGGCTTGGATCTATCAATGTGCAAGCAGAAACATAAACAGATCAATTTCTGGGCACTATAATATATAGAGGAAAGTGCCAGCTGTCACCTAGACATAGGAGAAGATACTTCTTTTGAAGTCAGATCATGTCACATGTTTCTGAAGGACGTTAAGATCTGTACTGAATGTTTCTGAAGAAGAAGGCCCAGAGAGTTTTTGAAGCTGCTGTAGAGTGGAAACATCTCTAGTTGGTAACATCATTTCTGAAGTGATAAAATATCTCAGGACTACGGCTGTCAGTCTCCAGGTGAGGGCTGGAGATCTCATGGAATTACAACTGATTTCCTGACCAGAGAACAGCTCCCAAGGAGAAAATGGCTGCTTTGGAGGGTGGACTCTATGGCATTATACACTGCTGAGGTTCCTTTCCTCCCAAACTCTTGCCTCCCCAGGGTCCACCCCCCATATTTCCAGGAATGCCCCAACCTGAAGATGGTAACCCTACTCAGGACTGTCAAAATGGAAGGATAAATGGGCCAACATTCTGAGGGCCCTGGCCACGCATGGAGCTAGGTAAGTCATGTGATTTGCTTTTGTATGATGTTTGGGTTAGGTTGGGTTGGTATAAGGGGGGAACCTGGAAAGAATTAATGTCTGGGGTTCAATGGTGATTTCAGCAGAACTGTCAGGGGGCAGGACCAGACTCGTAGATAAATAATATTGTCAAGGAACTTAGCTTTGGAAAAGGATTTTAGTTTTAAGGTCAACAGGAAATAGGGTTGCCAGCTCCAGGGTTTGGGGTGAGGAGGGACTTCAACGGGTATATTGCCATAGAAACCACCTTCTGAAGCAGCCTTTTCTCCAGGGGGAACTAATCTCTGTAGCCTGGAGGTCAGTTGTAATAGCAGGAGATCTTTAGCCACCACCTGGAGGTTGGCCACCCTAACAGGAAAGCTATCAGGAGAAAAATTAATACCAATGAGAAGCAAGCTATGAAGTCACAACTCAAACAACAGGAGGAGGCAACATTATCATATTAACTGCTGTTCCAGTGCAAGGAACGAATCCATGCTTAAACAGAAACTGGTAAGTCCCCACTGACTACTGTAGTCAGCTGATACTCCAGTAGTTTCTTGTCTAAACAGCTAGATTTGCTTGAAATTACACAGGTGTTGTTAGGCATATGTGAAGCCCACTGGAGGTATTTTGTTTTTAAAGGTTTGTTTCCCAATCCTGAACAGCAAATTGCAGTAGAAAATCCGGTTGCCGATCTGAATGTCAGCCGAGTCCAGTTGCACGTCAGTAAGCTCAACATTATTAATTCTTCAATTCAATGGAAAGCCCTGGAAGTTTTGGTGTATGCACAAGCATTTTGATTGCACTGTTTCATGAGATTTGTACTTGTAAAGCTTGTCCATATATATTATCATAGACACACACACACACAGATGCATATATATAATCATCTACATACATATATATGCATATATATTCATACATATGTGTGTGTGTGTGTATAAGAACAGAGCTGTACATTTTATCACTTACCATTGTCTATAATGTGTTAATTCAATATCAAAAAATCTAAGTATTCCAAAGAACACTTTTGCTCCAAAGAACACTTTTGTTCTTTGGAATACTTAGATTTTATGATATTGAATAAATACATTACCGTATATACTCGCGTATAAGCCGAGTTTTTCAGCCCAAAAAAAGGGCTGAAAAAGCCGGCCTCGGCTTATACGCGGGTCAATACGGTAGGGTAGGGGAGGGGGGAGCAGGGAGGAGGGAGGGGGCAACTTACCGCCACCGCTGCCGGGCCCATGCGGCTTCCCCCGGCCAGGAGTGCCCTGTGAGGGCCTCCTGCGGCCGCTGCAAGGCCGCACGGCCGCTGCTGCCGGGCGCCTGGCTCCCCCCGCCCTGGAAGCCTCCTGCGGGGGGCCCGTCACCGCCGCCTTCGCCGGGAGCCCTGTCAGGTAAGCCTGCGGGGGGGAGGGGTTATAAGCCGACCCTCGGCTTATACGCGGGTGCCTAATTTTTCCGCATTTTTGGGGAGAAATTAGGCACCTCGGCTTATACGCGGGTCGGCTTATACATGGGTATATACGGTATATACAATGGTAAGTAACAAAATGAACATCTCTGTTCTTAGAGAGAGAGAAAACGACTAACAGTGCAGTCTTAAGCAGAATTACACCCTTCTAAGCACATTGTCTCATCATAGGGGAGGCTGGGAAGGGCAGCCATGAAGGAGACAGAAAAGATTCTTAAGTGTAAGGACTGGCAACCAAGATCAGGTTAATTCATGCCAATGTAATCCCTATTACTATGTACGGGTGTGAGAGCTGGACAATGAAGAAAGCTGATATGAAGAAAGTCGATTCCTTTGAAATGTGGTGTTGGAGGAGAGTGTTACGGATACCCTGGACTGCCAAAAAAACAAACCAGTGGGTTTTAGATCAAATTAAGCCTGAACTGACCCTAGAAGCTAAAATGACTAAACTGAGGCTGTCATACTTTGGACATATTATAAGAAGACAAGAGTCACTGGAAAAGGCAATCATGCTAGGAAAAGTTGAAGGCAGCAGGAAAAGAGGAAGACCCAACAAGAGATGGATTGACTCTGTAAAGGAAGCCACGGCCCTCAATTTGTAAGATCTGAACAAGGCTGTTAAGGATAGGACACTTTGGAGGACATTGATTCATAAGGTCGCCATGAGTCGGAAATGACTTGATGGCACTTAACACACACACAAGCACATTGACTTCAATGGACTCATAAGGATGCAACTGTACTTAGGACTGCCCTGGTAGACACCCTAGAAAGAGTGATTTTGTGTGCCACTTAAACAGACCTGCTAGCAATCTTATGCACCAACTCTGACTGAATTCTATCTATCTATCTATCTATCTATCTATCTATCTATCTATCTATCTATCTATCTATCTATCTATCTATCTATCTATCTATCTATCTATCGTTGGTGTACAAGATTGCTAGCTGGCCAGGGGAAAAAGTCCTATTCCTTTAACAGAGGATTGAACACACCTTGTGTGTCGTACCAGGAATGATCTTGCATTCCTTAATACTGAAATCCTCCGTCAATAAACTTTTATAAGGAGCAGTAGCAGTTTATTTACATCTGTTGCCAGATTACTCATGGCAAGTGTTTGTCATAGGACTGTAGGCAGCATACTGTCTCATCTAATGAACATGGATTTTAAATAATAATGAAGCAACACTTGTAGGACCATTTTTCTGCCTCCGGTGTTTGAAAAATGTTCACATCATAGAGAATACACCCCATCAAGTGTAAACATCTCAGTTTTTTTTTTAAGCATTGCCATTCAGTGTTGAAATAACAAAACAAAACAAAAAATGCCTTACGTTTGGAACTGCATTTTCTGCTCTGGAGCTAGACGTGTGTTGTGATGCACTCATGGATCACTTGATGATCCACTGCATTAACAAGGGAGCCTCTGGAATTAGAAGATCTCTGAATTGTGGTTAGATTTCCATATATAAGGAGAGTTTCCTGTTCATTAAGACAAGAAACATACTGTCATTGTAACATCCTACTGTCCAGAGTGCTATTTCTAATTCTAGAGAGAGCCAGTGTGGTGTAGTGGTTAAAAGTGGTGGTTTGGAGCATGGTATAGTGGTTAAGAGCGGTGGTTTGGAGCGATGGAGTCTGACCTGGAGAACCAGGTTAGATTCCCCTCTCCTCCACATGAGCAGCGGAGGCTAATCTGGTGAACTGGATTTGTTTGCCCACTCCTACACATGAAGCCAGCTGAGTGACCTTGGGCTAGTCACATACTCTCAGCCCCACCTACCTCACAGGGTGTTGGTTGTGGGGAGGGGAAGGGAAGGTGATTGTAAGCTGGTTTGAGTCACCCTTAAGTGGTAGAGAAAGTTGGCATATAAAAACCAACTCTTCTTTTTTTTTCTTCTAAACTGGTCCAAATTGCCCACAGAATAGAGGATGCCAGGAATCATGTCTAATTTCTTTCTCCTTGTCTTTGAAACACTATACAAATGCTAGGTTGGATCCAGATTACTACGGAAGGTGCAGATTTTTGTCACATTCCTCTTCTTCAAGTGGCTTCCCAGGGTCCTGGGACCTTTATGGGCTAGCCTGGCAGAGCTGTGCTGATGGAAGAGTGAGGAGAGGGAGATTTTGCCCCTTTCTCAACAGAGCCACCTGACACACCCAGTCCTAAATTGTTAGACATGATGAGTGCATTCCTAAACAGAGTTACTCCAGTCTAAGCCCATTCATTTCAAAGGGCTTAGCCTGGAGTAATTCTCCTTAGTAATGCACTGGATGTTTCACAATGGGTAGCCATGTTAGTCTGTCACTAGCAGCAGAAAAGAACAAGAGTCCACTTCTTCAGAAGAGAAAGCTCATACCCTGCCAGAAATTTTGTTAGTCTTTAAGGTACTACTGGACTCTTGCTCTTTTCTACTACTAGACATGATATCTGTTAGGTTGGAATTATGCTATGTGGATAACTATGTCTTAGTATGCAAATAAGATATTAACATTGCTTGCAACAATTACGCATTTCCACACTGATCCTGTGTGTATTAAGGTCAAAATGTTTGGTTTTTTAGAGTTGTCAAAATGGACTTCACTTACATTACAAAACAAAAAAGGTTTCACATTATCCAGAAACTTGTCATTCCAATATGCTGTATGCAGAAATCATTTTTTTCAACATTCTGGACTGTTACCCTCCATTTGCAGTGATACTGTTTCTTTTTGGTGAACATGGCCATAATAATTAGGAAGCCAGTGGCTAGAAATCCAGGAATTACCAGGAATTACCTTCTGGGCATGGAGTAGGGGTCACTGGGGGTGGGGGAGAGGTAGTTGTGAGTTTCCTGCATTGTGCAGGGGGTTGGACTAGATGACCCTGGTGGTCCCTTCCAACTCTATGATTCTACCTGGATTCCAGACACAACATCCAGCTCCCAGGTTTTTCAGATGCTGCTCAGTTTTGAAACATATTAGTTCTGGTTACTAGGGTGAACTTCAGTGACCTATGATTCATACAATTAAATTAACTTTTATTGACAGGTACCACTTGCAGGTGATGAACGAAGTTTGTGTGGGATGATGACAGGTTCACTGTCCCAATTATCAAGTGTGAAAACATGGTGTTAGCCCTCGAACAGTCATTTTCCTATTGATAGTTGGTGTGAGAAGATGAGACCAGCAAGTTTTGGAGTGGATGGGGAAGAAAGAATACTGAGGAGATCTCATAGAATCACAAAGTTGGAAGGGGCCATACAAGTCATCAAGTACAATCCCCTTCTCAATGCAGGATCAGCCTAGAGCATCCCTGACAAGTGTCTGTCCAGCTGCTGCTTGAAGACTGCCAGTGAGGGGGAGCTCACCGCCTCCCTGGCCCGATCCAGCAGGCAGCGTGGAGAGAAAGGCAGGAGCCTTCTGGTTGTTGCTGCAGGTAGGCTCCGTGGACTCTACATAAACTGCCTGCAGTGAGAATTGGAAGGCTCCTGCCTTCAACTCTGTGCTGTCTGCCGGATCAGCATGGAGAGGAAGGCAGGAGCCTTCTGATTCTCACTGCAATGCAACCTGCGCCACTTCTCTGGAGTCCAGAGAAGCGGCGTGACCTAGATTGCACTTAGATCCATCCCCCTGGCTTCTCTGGACCCCTGGAGAAGCCCAGCGGGGTGGATCTGACAGTATCAGGTTTTCTTCCAGTATTTTTCAGGTTCAGGTTTACCAAACCTGAACAGTTTTTTTAAGAATCTGGGTTTCCTGGATTTTTTTTAAATTTTGGGTTTGATAAAGCCCAAACCTGAAAAATACAGGATTTTTTTTTTTTGCACAGACCTAGCTGAAACTCTCAGCAGGGCCGCTTGGAACAGATCCTTCTCAAAGCATTTCAAGCTCTTGGGGCCAGCTCTGAAAGGGGCATCAATTGCACCATGCTCAGCTGTAGGGTTGTCAACTTCCAGGTAAAAGCTGGAGATCTCCCGCTATTACAACTGATCTCCAGCCGATAGAGATAGTTCACCTGGAGAAAATGGCCTCTTTGGCCATTGGACTCTATGGTGTTGAAGTCCCTCCCCTCCCCAAACCCTGCCCTCCTCAGGCTCCACCCCCAAAACCTCCTGCAGGTGGCAAAGAGGGACCTGGCAACCCTACTCAGCTGCCAGCCTCCCATTGTTTAGCACTTTGCTCACTCGCTGTCTGAGCCTGGCTCCTCTTTCCTGTAGTTCACTGGAGCGCTGTCTGTTGCCAGTCCGTAGCACTCTTCCACTGATGGATGAAGCTGCAGTTCTTCATAGCCTGGAGTTACGTCCACCACTTTCTCATTAATTAGATTTTGGGGAAGACAGGCTCTCAGAGCGACGAGCAGCAACCGCTGCCATTAAAAGGCCTCCTCAGCTTGAAACCAATACTTTCTACAAGCATGGACAGATGGAAATGCCAAGGGGTATATAATTTATTATTATTATTATTCAGCTAGTTGGTCATGCATTGTAACTTGAGAAATACAGTACTGTTCCTTATGGAGGATCTGGAATCCAAAGATCTGTAATGAAAATAGCATGCATTTATATCCCTTAGAAGGAGCGGCCTCTGTAAAAATCGTCAGAGGGATACATCGAACACGGTATGATTTCTTTTCCCCGTCTCTCAACGTTCATCACAATAATGAGGCATCTTAAATGTTTAATGCCCGGCATGGTGTAAGTAGCGTTCTGCACTCCTCTGACCTTTACTATTCTCCACACTTGGATTGACTGGTCATTACCCGGTGCCCCATTTAGAATCTCAAAGGCTGTTCAGGGAAATCTGAAATACGGAAGGTTTTAAAAAAGAAATTCGGTGTACGCGGAGAAGAAGCCAACCTGATTTTCATGCTAACCTTAGTTGTCATTTGGGAGAGAAATGGAGCTTTTCCTAGGTGCCGCAGAAAGGATAAAAGCAAGTACCCTAGGAATAAATATGTACCCAAGCAACAAACATGCATAATTTGCTATAGATAAAGTAAACAACAGTCTAACAAGACAAACCTATTATGAATGAAATTCTGGGAAGTTTTATTTAACCTTATGTAGCTATATTTGAGGCCAGAGAAGGCAGTTTACTATTGGATCAGGGATGACTGTCATATTGAGTCTTCATAACTTAAGAAATAAATCACCAGGCCTAGTTATCTAATATAGTGCAGTGGTCAGGGTTTCAGACCAGGACTTGGCAGACCCAGGTTCAAAAACCCCTTCAACCATGAAGCTCATTGGGTAAACCTCCACTTTCTCTCAGCCTAAGCAATTATGCAGTGTTGTTGTAAAGATGAAATGGAAGGACAAGAGTAACATGTGTACCAGACTGAGATCCTCTGAAGGATGGAATAAAAATATGAAAGATGGGCTGTGATGGAAAAAGGAACAAATTAGTGGGGGCACCTCTCTCACACAAAATGTATTAAGTAAGCAGGAACCCAAGTGCCTGTTTCAGGCAACAGAAGGCAAGAATCCATACACAGATTGTGATTCTTAGTCACCAGTGGTGGCACATACAAAAGATATTACTGTCAGGAGGCGGGAGAGGAAGGGCAGAAGTAAATGTGATCCAAAGATGCACCAGGAAAAGGCCTGTGGCACAGAGGTAGAATACATGTTTTGCATGCAGAAAGTCTTTTGCCATTCCCAGTCATCTTCAGAGAAAAGATCTCAGGTGACAGGGTTGGAAAAAACCTTTCTCTGCCTGGAGAGCCATTGTCAACATTGAGCTATATCAAACATAGTATGTTTCTATAAGCACCATCATGCTGTGCCTCTACAGTCTATTGATCAAACTATATATTGTACTGGGAGCTGTGGCTGAATCCATCCATCCATCCATCCATCCATCCATCCATCCATCCATCCAGCTAGCTAGCTAGTTCCCTCCCTCTGTCCCTCCCTCCCTCCCTCCCCAAACTTCCTCCAGGAAGCTGAGTGGCACATATTGTCTTCCACTTTATCTTCACAATGACCCTGTGAGGCAGATTAGACAAAAAGAGAGTGGCCCAGGGCACTAAAGGATCTCTGTGGAAGCATGGGAATTCAAATGTGGATCCTTGAATCATATCCATGAAAAACAACCTTAAAACATTTGAGTTTGGATCAGGGCTTAACTAAGAATCTACAAACTTGGTGAACATGCTCCAGAGGTGAATGTACCATGTTTGGCAGATGCAATCACCCATGAGCTGAACCTCCAATCTGTTCACATGTCCACTGTTCCCTTTGAATGGATGTTAAACAGCTTTGCAGCTATGCAGCAGCTGTGGTGGTGATGAAGCTTTGTTTCCTTCTTAGTAGGGGCTTTTGCATCTGCACAGTAAGTATGGAGATTCTACCCAGGGTCATGAATGGCCAGATGATTAAATTACGCCGGAGGAGAACTAAATCTCCCATAAGGCTGGGCAAAATCTCACATACAAGAAATAATGTTAACGTGGACTTAAACAAACACAAAATGGTAAGAATTTGAAAGCCCCCCCCCCCGATAAACTCCCCAAAGAGCATTGCACTCAGCCGGTAACAACTTACTGGTGGTCCCCAGCCTGAAAAGTATCCAGCTGTCCGCGACCAGGGCCAGAGCCTTTTTAGTTCTGGCTCCCGCCTGGTGGAACTCTCTGTCAAGTGAGACCTGGGCCCTGCGGGATCTGGTTCAGTTCCACAGGGCCCACAAGACCGAGATGTTCCACCAAGCCCGCTGTTGAGGACAGCGACAGTTTCATCCTAGCTGGCCTCCCTGCCCTGCCCTTCTCCTTTCCCTGTCTTCCTTCCCCTTTCCTCCCCCCACCGGAGTTGTTTTCTTGTTTGTTCCCTTTGTTAGAAAGGGTGCCATTTGGAATTTTTATGTTAATGCTAGAAATAATTTTAAATGTTGACCTGTACGTATAGTGTATCTATTTTTAAATTGTATTTATCTTGGTTGTTAGATGCCCTGGGCCCAATTTTGGTTGGGAAAGGGCAAGGTAAAAAATTAAATAAATAAGGATATTGGTTAACTGATTGCTTTGCTTTATATGAATGGCCACTGAGTAGCACACAGCAACAACAGGGCCTCAGGAGAGAAGCAGACTTTCTGCGAGACCTTCAGGTTCTCAAAACAACTGAAGGGGCAGGTCTACACCTAGGGTTGCCAGGTGCCCGCTGGTGGTGGGCACCCCCCCAGCAATTGAGCCCTCTGTCCACAGCCCACCTGAAATGTGCAAATGTGCGCATGTGCATCACTTCTGGTTTAGAACCGGAAGTTCCGCCTCGCAAGGGGCCTTATGTCTCTTAGTTTAAGTGGTAAAGCGGCCCTTTACCACTCAAACTAAGAGGTAAAAGCCCTTTGCGAGGCGCTATCCGAGACCAGCCTCCCGCCGGAGGAGAGGAGGGACCTGGCAACCCTATCTACACTTGACCTCTATCAAAAACTTAAGAGAGCACATGGCACATTTGTGGGCATTAATATAGAATATCTAAACCTACAGACTGTCATTTTATTGTATATCTGGGTAATTTTGTATAAGAATCACATTATAGCTGCCCTGGAGCAAGGCAAGAATGCTACATCTTTTATAAAAAGAACAGATCACAATTTTATTGTAAACCTAACAAAACCTATAAGAACATGGCTGGCAGACCTAGAAGTGATAAAATTCTACTTTATTTGACTGTCAAGATCACAGTCAAGCTTCCAGTTGGACTATTGTGGTTTTCTTCTCAACCAAAGTACATAAGGCCATTCAAACACATTCAAACAATGTTTGATGGAAGAATCTCTCTGGTTTGTGGCTCATTTCTAAAGAACCTTGTGCGCCTGTGTTTGGA
This sequence comes from Euleptes europaea, assembly GCF_029931775.1. NCBI lineage: Eukaryota > Metazoa > Chordata > Lepidosauria > Squamata > Sphaerodactylidae > Euleptes > Euleptes europaea. The sequence continues at coordinate 36,274,638 of NC_079326.1, forward strand.
AACTTTTGGAGAGCTGCTATCCCCTATCAGACAAAACATCAGTGGCAAGATAATTCTTGAACTGAGTGAAACAACAATTTATACCAGGAAATTACTTTTCACGCTGCCAATGGAACACACATTGCTTTAAAATGACTTTGATATATATAACAAGGATGAAATGTGGAATATGCCATTTTTGAGAGTGACAGATATGTGAAAACAGAAACACTGATACTTAGAGGTGCCAGCCCAGCTCCTGCAAATAGTTAGCAGAAGTGTTTTTCTAAGGATCAGCAAAGATACCCCCTTTGTATCAAAAGAACTATTTCTGCTTGTGCAAGGACTTAGCGCTGGAACGTTGATCTGTTTTTTTAAAAAACTTATATTTTAAATTTAATAATGCTGTTATTTAATTTAATAATGCAGTTGGGTTCCTGAGGGGAGAAAAGCAGGGTACAAATACTTCAATAAATATGAATAAAGTTAAAGGATGGTATTTCAAAGGAGGAAATTATAAGGCCTCATAATTGTGCGAGAATTGTGTCATGTCCAGAGCTACTGTTTACGCAACGATCCATTGTTTAACAGAGCACCGCTTAGTTGGAGATGTACTCCGATGGCATTTTGTTGGACACACGCCATTTTTTTTCTGTTGACACTTACACAGATCTGTCCAGTCCATTTTGATGTTCTTCAGAGTTCTCAGTGGCAGCAACAAAAGGCTGATGAAATGAATGCAGAACTGGTAAGACTGCTGCTGTGCTTTCTTTGGCAAGGTACCCTTAACTGTTTGGGGGAGCCTGGTGTGTTCCTTTCCATTCTCGAACGGCTTAGAGGCTTAGTGGTAGAGCTTAGTGGCAGAGTGTCTGCTCTGCAGGCGGATGGCTCTCGGTTCAGTCCATCTGGCATCTCCAATTTAAAATGGACTGGGTACTAGATGATGTGAAAGACATCTACCTGAGGCCCTGGAGAGCTGCTGCTACTCAGAGTAGACTATGGTCTGACTCAGTAGAAGGTAGCTTCATTTGTTCACCAGGTGCATTGGAGAGGGGACTCCCAGTAGCTCCAAATGATCAACAGATGATCATAGTTCACTCCACTGCCTGTTGGGCATGACTCCAGTGCATGGGTCCTTTGGTGCAGAAGATCTCTTCCAGTGTCTTTTTAACAATCTGCTCCAGTGTTTCTTGAGAACGATACAGAATACTCACAGTTCACTACCCATGTTACACATCTGATGAAGCGTTAGACTTCAACGTGCCACAAGAGACATTGTTATCTTTACCACCTGCATTTGGCATCTTCAGCCCCCAATAATTCATTTAAGAACTACCTTTCAGTTTGGGGAGTGGGTTCACGATATAGCATTCACCTGGAGTTTGTCAAAATAACCTGCAATATTTAGTTCATTTCTAATAATTTTTATTTCATTTGAATTCATGCAAGAGCAATTAATAGATAAACTATTTCCTCCTTGCCAAGTTTCAGCAGCAATTGTTTCTTTAAATTAGAGTTGACATCAAGTTTATTTTTTTTAGGTCTTTTAGAAAGTAGCAATAAATGAATTACTGGGTACGTGTGATGAGAATGAAAGAATTATAATGCTCAGTGATTAGATATTTAATCTCTTGTCTCATTCTTCTCCTTGGATGTGATTATCCAATAGATTATACTAAATCTACAATTATTACTTCAGTATATACAACATGTCCTTGGGGAGGGGAGTTATCAACACATGATATTGAGACTCAAACAAGCTGTCTGTTTGGCTTTACACAATTCATCTAAAATGTACTAAAAGCCTTATTTGTTCATGCCCTTTTCTACTCTGCACTTTACCATAAGTCCCAAGGCATTATTCTCATTCAATTAAAAAGCTTCCACAAAATTATGGTTCTACAAAAAAGAAATCTATAGGGGGAAACAGTTCTACAACTTGCTTGAAACAAACACAATGTTCTCCACTTGTAGGGTTGCCATCCTCCAGGTACTAGCTGGAGATCTCCTGCTATTACATCTGATCTCCAGCCAATAGAGATCAGTTCACCTGGAGAAAATGGCCGCTTTGGCAATTGGACTCTATGGCATTGAAGTCCCTCCCCTCCCCAAACCCTGTCCTCCTCAGGCTGTGCCCCCAAACCTCCCAGTGGTTGTGAAAAGGGACCTGGCAACCCTACCCACTTGCAAAATTTGTCAGGTTGCAGAATATTTTTGTGCAATTTTCCAAATGCCCTCATGATAGAACATCCATTCTTCAGGATGTGTCCTGAATTCCTGCTTATCTATCCCATCTTTTGCCATCTTAAACTGAAACCTAAGAAGTCAGCTAGCCATAACTTCCCATCTTCATTTTCAATTAGAGAATAAATATTATTTGTCAGTAGCAGTATCAACGGCTCTCCCAGAAGCTCCGGTAACCAAGAAGAATGGATCCATTTTGCTTTTCTTACCAGCAGAGAGAAGGAGGTTCAAATAAACTGGATGAAGACCACACATCTCAGGCCATCTATAACATGCAAATTGAAGATGCATATGGCCTCGGTTTGCTTCGGGGGCCATGCAAGATGGGAGAAGGGCTTTAACCCTTTAACCTCCAATTTGTTTTTCTATTTGAAATTGCCCACCCCCATTTGTGAGTATCTTAAAGGAGAAAAGATGTGTAAATAGTGAAATTGAATGGAAGTTGAGCCCTCTCTCACTTCCCTTGATGGTCATGACACAAATTAGGACCTGCAATTTGTACGTTATGGATAAACCAAGATGGGTGATCTTGATTTTAGTTGTCGATCTTACAGATGCAAGCAGACTAATATATCTACACTGGTTATGTGCCAGCAGTGCTATGTATATGTGCACTTTTTATCAGAATGTGCACAACTAATGCTTTAATGTTTCTTCAGTTTTGCTTTCAATAGCTCTGATGCTAAACCTCACCAAATATTAAAAACTTAGGGGGAAGAGGGAAATCAAGAAACATCTGATATATGCTTGGATATGACACACATTCACCTTGTGATGAAGCCCACTATATTAAACTACATTATTTAATGGATGAAAACTATGCTCTTGCTGTGGAAGCTATGGTACTCAAACTGTGAAGCGGACCTCCCTACTGCAGATAGTTGTTAGGAAAAGTGTGTGAACTATTTTCTTTTAGGCAATGGCCACCCTGACCTCCCTACACGAAGGGATGGGACAAATTGGCATTTGCCTGAGGGGTCTGGAGACCAAGTCCTATGAGGAAAGGTTGAAGGAGCTGGGTATGTTTAGCCTGAAGAAGAGAAGACTGAGAGGGGATATGATAACCATGTTCAACTACTTGACGGGCTGTCATATAGAGGAGGGTGCCGAGTTGTTTTCTGTTGCCCCAGAAGGTCGGACCAGAACCAACGGATTGAAATTAAATCAAAAGAATTTCCGTCTAGACATTAGGAAGAATTTTCTAACAGTTAGAACAGTTCCTCAGTGGAACAGGCTTCCTCGGGAGGTGGTAAGCTCTCCTTCCCTGGAGGTTTTAAAGAAGAGGTTAGATGGCTATCTGTCAGCAATGCTGATTCTGTGACCTTAGGCAGATGATGAGAGGGAGGGAATCTTGGCCATCTTCTGGTCACTAGGGGTGTGGAGGGGGGAGGTAGTTGTGAATTTCCTGCATTGTGCAGGGGGTTGGACTTGATGGCCCTGGTGGTCCCTTCCAGCTCTATGATTCTATGATTCTATGACATACTTAGGGGAACTGACAGTGCACAGGTTCAAAAAAATATATCCTTCAGATCTGATATCCTTCAGGACAAATGTCCAGATAAGTGGGTCCCAGCCATGTAGGGCTTAAAAGGTTTTCTGTAGTTGTCCTCTGGAATGGCCTTCCAGAAGCATTCAGATAACCACCTTCCCTGGAAGCCTTCAAGTCATCTTGTAAGGCCACATTATTTAGAAAGATTATTCATGGAGTTTAGTATATAGTGATTGGGTTGTGTTGCCAGGCCTGATTTGATTCCTATAATTTTGTTTCATGTATGCTGTCTCTTTTTGATTTGTTTTTAAATTGGTTGGCTCTTGGTGGTACATTGTTCTTGGTGGTACATTGGTTGGCTCTTGGTGGTACATATTCCTCGTTGTGCCTTATGTTTTGTTTCAAGACTATTTGAGTCCCTTTGAAGGGAGAAAGGCAGGATAGAAACAGTTACATAATCAAACAAACAAGTTTGACCCAAGCAGCTGCTTCATGTGCCTCTGATTCATTTTCATGGGAACTGGGGACTAGGGTTGCCAACCTCCAGGTAGTAGCTGGAGAGCTCCTGCTATTACAACTGATCTCCAGCTGATAGAGATCTGTTCCCCTGGAGAAAATGGCCACTTTGGCAATTGGACTCTATGGCATTGAAGTCTCTCCCCTCCCCAAACCCCGCCCTCCTCAGGCTCCACCCCAAAAACCTCCCGCCGATGGTGAAGATGGACCTGGCAACCCTAGTCATTACATAGGAAGTCGTGGTAAGCATTGTTCATTGTGTAAACTAATCCTCAGAATTCATATGCTAGTAATGCTTTCCAAGTGTATTTCACCACAATGGAAACAATGAGCTTTTTTCTGAAGACCCGCTTTGCTTCTTGCATACATTCTGCATGCTCTGTGTGCCTTTTGAATAATCTGTTTCCCTGATTTATTACCAGAGAGTCAATCGGATGTCATCCGCCCAAGTGTTATTGTTGACGCATTAGACACCTAATGCACTTTGAGTAGTCTATATGAGATATGTAAGAATGGTGCATTTAAAAAATAAATAAAACTATTCCCACAAAGGAGGGGAAATGTAAAAATGATAGCTATGTTAATTCATTCATATCTTCAAGTCCTCCTAACTCCTTCAGATAATAATTCCATTTATTTCTCTCCCTCTTTCTCTCTCTGACAGCCTGATGGAAACACTGCTTATTGAGTTTTTCAAAATCTGTCACATTTTAGACCTGTCTGCAGATCAAATCTTCTCCCAGCTTACTGCCAGACTCACACCACAACCATTTGCAATGGAGACGTAAGCATTTTATTGAAGGCACTAAGGGAGGGTCTTTTTCTCCGTTCCCTTTTCCTTTGAAGCAAGGAACCCATTAAGCTGCTTTTAGAGTGAGGTTGTTATAAAGAAACCTGTCATGTTTGTCTTAGTCATGCCGTTGTTTTTTTCCCTTTGCCATTCTCAGTGGCAGATCACATACTTTGCTTGAATAAGGTCCCAGATTCAGTCAATGGCATCTCTTTGTAAAGGATCTCAGCAGGGCTGGGTAGAAAACTCTGGAAGAGATCCTAGAAATTGTTGCCACCCACTCTGGAATAGATGAACCACTGCACTGACTCAGTATTACGGAGCTTTATAGCTTCATATATGAGTCATGAGTGTTTCTCCATGCATATCATAATAGTGAATGACTCACCTCTTGAGATGAATTGAGTTCTGTCACAATTTAGCTCTATGGGTTGGCTCTTGGAATACTCCCCAAACATGTGTCCACATGGAAAATTGTTGATGGAATGGGTCGTCTGTGCATGGTATTCTCTCCAAACCCTTGGGTCTCCTAGTTTCTGCTCTGCCTCCAGATCCTACAACCACCTTGCATCATCAGCAAGTGCTTCCAGCATGGTCTTTGGCTCTGGCCCACATCTCCACAGCCAGCATGGTGTAGCGGTTAAGAGCTGAGGACTCTAAACTGGAGAACCGGGTTTGGTTCCCCACTCCTCCACATAAGCAGTAGACTCTAATCTGATGAACCAGGTTTGATTCCTCACTCCTACCCATGAAGCCTTCTGGGTGACCTTGGGCTAGTCACAGTTCTCTCAGAACTCTCTCAGCCCCACTTACCTCACAAGGTGCCTGTTGTGGGGTGGGAGTAAGGGAAGGTGATTAAAAGCCGCTTTGAGACTCCTTATGATAGAGAAAAGCGGGGTATAAAAACTCTTCTTTTCTATACTCACTTCTGAACTTGGAGTTCTTCACATAGTGCATCTATGGACTTGAACAAGTTGGTCTTTGACTTAAGCATTGGCTGCCTCTTTCGATGAATCCCTTAACAGTGTGCGATGTTTTGCTTGGCTCTCATGCTTCTTTGTCTTTTGGAATCTAGATCTCACTTGGACTTGATGGACCTTATTTTTTTTCAAGTGCTACCTCCAAATCCACATGCACCACTTTATGATTCCAAACATGTATCATTTTGCACTTAACTAGCACTGGCATTCTTTCCCCATATTATCTAGCTACTCTTTGAGCACTTGTGTGAGCCTTCCATAAGTCCATGATGTATGCTTTATCTTGATAAACCAAACTGTAATTTATATCGAGAAGATAGCACAGGGTGGGTGGAAAGGTCACAGCTTTCTTTCTCAGCTCCATCTACACACAAAAACCTGGAGCATTTTTCTTGGCATATGCGGCAGGAGTTACAAAGTACTGAATCATGAGACAGCACAGATGTCAAGGAATCACAATCACCCAGGCTTTCCCATATGGTTAAGCAATGGGAGGCCTCTCAGAGAGAAAGACAGTCCATTATTCAAACCGAGCAGAAACTCTGATAGAGATGTAACAATGTCATTGTGGATTTACTTCGAGAAGTAAATTATGTACATGCGGAAGGCCTTAACAAAGTCTTTAAAATTAATCTATCCTGGTTCAAAATCAAGTAAAACAAAGGAGCAGTCTTAAACATTAAAAGGAGCAGAGGTTATCCCTCATAGTAGTTAAAGATACTATAGAAAACCTCCCTTTTTTCAAATGGGCCTAATAGGTAGTCTTTACAACTACTTTGTAAGTCTACTGCAGTGCAATAGAAGCATACAATACAGTGCGAGTGAACTATGTGGTATTTGTGAATGTGTGAATGTGTGTCGTTACAATTATCTGGCTTTCTAGAGATGGACCCCAAATATTTTTTGCTAATTTAACACCTGTAAAATAAGTGAAGGGATGTGTGCGTGTTTGAGTGTGTGTTGGGTTGTATGCAAAAGTAATGTTACAGTCTTCTGCCAGTGTATGGACTCTTGCAGTGGAGGAAGAGGTGTGCTCTGCTGACAGAAAAATCTCCTACCAACAGAATGGAAACTGTGGATCATCCCAACCCAACCCAGACCAACACAGTCACATACATTATAGCAGGGTGGATTTGATTTAAATCAAATCAATTTAAATCATGATTTAAATCACTAGTCAGACTAAAATCATGGTTTTCTACGTAATGACTCATTCTTGCTGATATAATCTTAATATTTACAACCAGATGAAGGTTTCGTGTTTCGAATACTAACTTTTCAGATTAGTGTTTGGCTGTTTACGCATGGGCGTGTGCGGATTAATTTGCTCCTCTGAAATAGCACCCTTATACTTGACACAAGCCAGGGAGTTTAGAAGGATAAATGGCCATGCGTAAACGGCCTTACAGTTATATCAAATAATCACTGATTTTGGTTATACTGTGAGAAATACGTAGATAGATAATTATGAAATTATTGTGAGCTGAACTACTTCCAGTTTCATTCAGGCCACCAGGCCTTGCATTTCTTTGTTGCAGTGTTTGCAGCTTGTATGCATGCCTGCCTTACCCATAGGTAGAAAAACTTCCTTAAAATATTCCCAAATTAGGTCTCTTTTATAGCCTGCTGCCATTATAAATTTTCTCCTCCAGGGAGAGAATAAAATGATAACACCACACGCTATATACACAAAGATCCCAAGACTTGTGGAGTATTCTTGTGGAGTATTCTTCTTTTTGACTGCTTGCCTCTCCCTCCTCACACTTAACTCTTAGAGCAGATCTATTCCACTCCATTGATTCTTCTATTCAATGAACTTCTTGAACGTAGCAATTAAGAGGTAAGGGATTGATTCTGTGTACATAGATTTTGCAAAGGAACAATAGGATTAAGGTCTTTTTCTCAACTCTGTATGCTTATTTTATAACATTTTTCCTGTGAAGAAGTGGCATGTTATCTCTGCAGACACAAAATTCACAGTTTTGAGAAGTGCAAAACCAAGCATCTGTGATAAGATCTTCAAGATAGAAAAACTGCCCAAAACAATCTTACAGAAACGTCTGGAAGAGCATGGCATTGTGAACAAATTAATGGAATTCATTTACCAAAAAAATTAAACATTGCATGAATATACCGCCTCATGCTTTATAATTAAAAATGAACATTTCATGATGAATAACCTTTGGACTATAATGTATTTACAATAGAAAACTATTTAATCTATCTTTAGATAGATTTTTCCTCAAAAAGCATTTTATTTAAAAATCCAATTTAAACAACAAAATCTGATTTTAAAAAAATCATTGATTTTTTTTTATTCACCCTGCATTATAATCTTCCAGTAGAAAACTTGCTTAATACATCTGAAGAGGGCTTTAGCCCATGAAAGTTTAAGTTTCAATATAGCTGTTGTTTGTTTGTTATTAAAATATATCTCACCTTTTTTTATGGCAGCTTAAGATTTAAAATATACAAAATACAATAAAACTCCAAATAACTGCCCTTCTCCTGTAAACATGCCTACAGTCTCCACCCCATTAAAAGACCTAGCAAATAAAATGGCTTTTCAATGTGTCCTAAACACTTCTACACAGCTAGGGTTGCCAGCCTCTAGGTACTAGCTGGCAATCTCCTGCTATTACAGCTGGCCTCCAGCTGATAGAGATCAGTTCTCCTGGAGAAAATGGCTGTGTTGGCAATTGGACTCTATGGCGCTGAAGTCCCTTCCCTCCCCAAACCCCGCCCTCCTCATGCTCCGGCCCAAAAACTCCAGCCAGTGGTTAAGAAGGACCTGGCAACCCTATACATAGCACACCTCCTCCGGAGGCCCATTCCATAGGATGGTAGCCACAGAGGGAAAAGTGTAGGCTTTGATCAATGCCAGACCCTTTTAAGGCTGCAATCCTGAGTGGGGTGGGAACTCTCCATAGGAGCTGGTGTGACCTCGTGCTAGTGCTTGGGTTGCCAACCTCCAGGTGGTAGCTGGAGATCTCCCACTATTACGACCGATCTCCTGGCGACAGAGATCAGTTCCCCTGGAGGAGATGGCTGCTTTGGAAGTAGACTCTATAGCCTTATACCCCATCGAAGTCCCTTCCCTCCCCAAACCCCTCCCTCCTCAGGCTCCACCCCCAAAATCTCCAGGTATTTCCCAGCCTGGAGCTGGCAACCCTCTCTGGCATAGGTGCCACTTTATCACAGGATACACGCCGGCGTCTGGGAGCAATGGAGCTCCACCGGCCCACACCGCCAGCGAAGCCAGTCCACGGACTAAGGGGGTCACCACATTATGTATTCCCAGCGATGTATTAAGAGTTTGAAAATGTTATAAAAAAATACTGTTCGCACTTTGTTTGGCCCCTTTAGCTGTGAAGACGTCTTCCAACCATTTTTTAGCCGTGGCATCCAAAACCCCTTTATAACATTTTCAAACTTTTAATACATCACTGGGAATACATAATGCAGTAACCCCCTAAATCCTGGAAAAGAATGGCCACACCAGTGTGGGGGAGGTATTCCCAGGGAACGTCCCCTTGAGCAGCCTTGCTTTTTCCAATGGGGAATTTCCCCTCATTTTATTTTTTAAAAGGCTTCCCCCACCCCCCTATGGTGACCTGGAAGCCCCAATGAAATGTATGGGAGCAGTACAAGCCGAGCATATTAATTGTGCAGCGCAAAGAGTATATTCATGTCAGTGGCTCTTACTGTACAGACCTTCTGATGTTTTGTTCCCATTTGACATCAGAACTACTCCATATTCTATTTTAGAATAACACTATGATAGTAACACAGGAAGATGATCTTCAAAACTATAACATTCTATCTATCTATCTATCTATCTATCTATCTATCTATCTATCTATCTATCTATCTATCTATCTATCTATCTATCTATCCTGCTTTTTTCCTCTGCAGTCCAGCTGTATTTATGCAGACTACCTTTTTCACCTTAATTAATTAAAGATGAATAATGGAATACACTTGAAACATTTCCTGGGACATGATCACTGTACTGGCAGTAAAGTAACTTTTCCCATAATGAATGCATTGGGTTACATTTCTAATCCTTATTTATGCAGATAGATTTCAATTCCTCAGTCATACGTCTCATTTGAATTAATCCCATTTAAGTCCCTATTTTAACTGCACATCTCACAAATGCCTGTTTAATATTAGAGACAGCAAGCAAGAACAATTCAACAATTCTGAAATGAACATATTATTAGAAAATAATCTAAAATTTAATGAAGAAAATATCCAAAAATCATAGTCTCTTTTAATTTTAGAATGAGGAAACTGCTCCATTTTATAATATTTGTTTATTTAGATATTTATACCCCCGCTTTCCTCTTCAACGGGGATTCAAAGAGGCTTACAATATTCTTACAATATTCTCCCCTTCTCTATTTTGTCTTCATAACAAGAACCCAGTGAGGTAGCTTCTTAGAGAGCGTCTGGTCCAAGGCCACCCTGAAAGTTTCGATGGTAGTGTAGGGATCTGAACCTGGGTCTCCCAGATCCTAGTGCAACATTCTAATCATTAACCCATGCTGGCTAACATGACTTTCAAGTTAGAAAATTGTAATTTATGTGTGTTTAAGGAAGATGGTAGCTGGCTAACCTCCTATTTTCATTCATTGTCATCAAAAATGATTGTGCTTTGCCCATGTTCACAGCTAAAGACTGGACCATAAAAAACCACAAACTATTATCTATCTGTCTGTTTATCTATCTATCTGGCTTGTATGCCACCCATTCGTGAGTTTCTGAACACATGAAGCTGCCTTACACTGAATCAGACCCCCTGGTCCATCAAAGTCAGTATTGTCTATTCAGACCTGCAGCAGCTGTCCAGGGTTTCAGGCAGAGGTCCTTCACTAGGGTTGCCAGGTCCCTCTTCACCACCAGTGGGAGGTTTTTGGGGCAGAGCCTGAGGAGGGCAGGGTTTGGGAAGGACGGGCCCTGTGGAATTGATTCAGGCCCCACAGGGCCCAGGTCTCATCTGACAGTGTTCCACCAGGCCAGAGCTGAAAAGACTCTGGCTCTGGTCGAGGGCAGCCAGATATTTTTAGGGCCAGGGACCACCATAAGTTGTTCCCAGCTGAGCATAACTCTCTTTAGGGGGCATATTGGGAGAGGTGGTCCCACAGTTACGATGGTCCCAGACCATTTAGGGATTTAAAGGTCAGTACCAAAAGTTTTAACCTGGTCTGGTACTCAATCTGGTGCCAGTGCAGCTGGTGGAGCACTGGTTGTTTATGTACCCGCCAAAGGGTCCCTGTAAGGACCCGTGCCGCCACATTCTGGACCAGCTGGAGTGTCTAGAGCAGCCTCAAGGGAAGCCCTGCATAGAGCATGTTGCAGTAGTCTAACCTAAGGTTGTTGTTAGCCGAAATTCTCTTTAAATGGGGAAATTAGCGAGCAATCGGTAACCTTAATATTTATAAAGCGGGAGCAACCTTTGTATACCAGAGTCGGTATTCTGTTACCTTTAAAATGACGACAGAGACAGTGGAATCCGAATTAAGAGAGTTTATGTTGTTTCAATCATTCAGTGGTGCAACACAAACATACATAGAAGCTAAGAAATAACAGGTAGTAGAATAAGCACAGATGTCAACGTGGCAGGAGATCGCTTGAGGGGGTAATACTACACCTTATCTAGATGAGGAGTTGTCCAAGTTCACGTAGACTAAGATAGCAGAAAAAGGGGGACATGGGGAATAAACAGGGGGCATGGGTAGCCCCCAGCGTATTCTAGCATGGCTGCTCACTCCGGCAGAGTGGCAGGCTGTATGAAATGGGAAGCCCTAAGGTAACATAATGGCAGTGGGCTACCCCAGATATACTGTTTCTCTGGGGGCGGGGTGATGGGAGTACCCCTTCCAGGTTCCCAGGTGACAAAAAGGTGACAAAGAACTTAATGTCCGGCTGCTGGGGTGAGGAGATTGGAATTTGGAAATCTATTCTAATTCCACTGGCTTATGCAACCTGGGAGGAACCAGGAGATCCTTGCTGATGGACTTAATGATCCTAAAACAATAGGCGCGATTGCTGCTAACGCCTGGGGATCGCTGCTGCATAGCTGGAAGAACGACTCATCACTGATATCAGGATCGCTGCTGATTGCCCATTCCGTTGCTGATGTTGCAATGGGAGGGGGGGTGTTGGCATGACTATGTGACTGTCTGTTTTCCATGAAATGGCTACAGCTGGAACAGGGACGAACAGGAACACGGAGTCTCTCAGGTTCACTGGAGGTTGCCCTTGCCTCTGCTTCCTAGCTGCCGGCAGCATGGAGCGCACAGGAGTGGCCGTGTCAGTTTCAACGGTGCGCGCTGTGGCCGTCCCAGTAGCATTTGGGGCGCGTGCGCGCCTGGAACAGTAGTCGTGTGCCTGTATATAGGGGTTGCCATGCCCAGTCCAGGAGTTAGGCGGCCCGTATGCTTACATTGTGCACCATTATTTTTCCAGTATTTTCAGCACTGCACAATTAATACGCTCAGCTTGTACTGCTCCCATACATTTCAGTGGGGCTTCCAGGCCACCGTGGAGGGGGGATGGAGCCTTTTAAAAAATACAATGAGGGAAAATTTCCCATTGAAAAAAGTGAGGCTGCTCAAGGGGGCGTTGCTGGGCTGAAAGTGCTGTGGAAGCGCCTAAATAAAGCTGGACTTCAGAGGGAAAAAGCAGGTAAAAACAGGACAGGACAGGACAAGACAAGACAAGACCAGGACAGACCAGGTCCCTCTTCGCCACCAGCGGGAGGTTTTTGGGGCAGAGCCTGAGTGGGTGGGGTTTGGGGAGGGGAGGGACTTCAATGCCATAGAGTCCAATTGCCAAAGTGGCCATTTTCTCCAGGTGAACTGATCTCTATTGGCTGGAGATCAGTTGTAATAGCAGGAGATCTCCAGCTAGTGCCTGGAGGTTAAGCAACCAAAATAAACACCTCCGTACTACTACTGAAGTCAGGAAATAAGTACAGATAAGGCTAATGCTTTCAAAGTCAATCACTGTCACAAATCAGTACAAATATATCACAATTTTATCACAATGTAGTGCATACAGTGTAGTGAAAGATAAACAACACACAATTCTATATACAATCCTATTTTAACAATCCTACAAGGTATATATCTCTACAATCCCACTATGAGTAATCATCATAGAGGAATGATAAGAAAGCAAGATGTTCACAGTCCCATATGGGTAAAGTCCAATATTGTAGAAGTCTTCGACTTAGAAGAATAATGAGGGGGACTTGTGAACACAGGTACAGAGAGCAGATGGGTGAATGCTGTAAGCCACTTTGAGCCCCAGTGAGGAAAAAAGTGGGGTACAAATAAAGTAAACCATTAAGTAAACAACATTAGGTGGTATTTCACTTTACATCAGCAGATTTTTTTTTAGCATTCTTTATGATTCTATAACTTGGTATATAGTATTCTATGGAATTGGTCCAAAGTAGTCAGAGCGGACAATTTGAAAAGTAGATTGAATTTGGTCTGTCTTAATTTCTTATGTAATTTAGCTTCAGTAACAAATAAGATGCACAATGCTTGTGATATCAAATTCATTTAAAACATTTCTTCTGGTGGGGAAGGCAGAATTTTCTATCTCCACCCCAGACACTGCTTAATTTATGCTTTCTCTATCCCATTTCCATGGCAGGTAGCTGAATATCTCCTAGAGCGCATAATTTCCTGCTTCTCTGGAATGCATAATTCATGCTGTTTCTCCTCCGCTGTTTCCTTATTTTATAAGATTAAACACACACACACACAGAAAACCTCAGAAGGCTCAAAGGAAGCAATCCTACTTTTGCTTTCTGTCACTGAGTCTCCATTGTATTGGGAGTGGTCTTCAAGACTGGTGTAGCAATCTAAATGTCAAATTTATCCACTGGTAGCATTCTTTGCCACATTGAGCTGCTCTAAATGGCTACTTCAGAATCTCAGAGATGCAATCACATTTTTTATGATATTGCAAAGAAACAGTGCATGTGCATTCCTGAAGGGGGGGCAAAAGCTCTTAGCAGCCAGCATGATCCTTACACCAGTGTCCGTGCCACTTGCACCAAGCAAACTAGCACCAGCATTGGGGCACATATTAGGGTTGCCAACCTCCAGGTGGTGGCAGGCGATCTCCTGCTATTATAACTGATCTCCCGCCTATAGAGATCAGTTCACCTGGAAAAAATGCTGCATTGGCAATTGGAGTCTATGGCATTGACTTTTTTAAATTTCAGATAACTTATGTGGTGGTCTGAAAAAAAAACCAAGGAAGAACTCAGGGGAGAAAAGGAAGAGCAACAACTGGCAAATGACAGTGTGTAAGGGAGGGGAAAACCTGATACAGCTGAGAAGGAAAGTGGCAGCAAAACCCAGTGGAGAAAAGCACTATGCCTGCATTTCATATTGAACACAATGTACAAGATAATGATCATTTCAATGTAATTTAAAACAGTAAACATATTTGTTATCCAAAAACTGAGTATTGACAGTTCTGTTGTTTTTTCCAAATGATTTGTTTAAGCCTCTTCTGTATACAAATTGCCTTTTTTTTAACCAACAAGAGATTGTGCCTCTGTACCAGCACTAGTGAACCCTTACTCCAGAGTATTCCCTTTGGTATCAACAGGACTAACAGGGTAAACAGCCTCTGAATCATTCCCTGCCTGTCCTCAGATCTAAGTGCATTCATCCTGTGTAAGGCACCAACCTCCCAGGCCACAGAGTGAAGTCAATGAAATCAGCATTTGGTGAGGCAAGCCATGATTGGAGTGATCCTCTAGAAGCTGAATCCTGGCCCGTGAACGCACCAGCAACTTACCTCGCAGTTTACACGTGTCCAGTACGAAAGCATCAAAGACGAGTTTAAATTTCTGTTCCCACCGTGCTGCCTTTCTCCGCTGCATTTGATAAGCCCAGACCGGCACTCTCTCCACGCATGCCCAGGCGGCGCTCCAAGCAAGGATGGCGATTGGTCCTGCATTAGTAAGGGAGACGGGGGGAGTGCGGGGGTTGGCTGGCAGCAGGAAGTGGATGGAACACGCATTGCATGCTCCCACTTAAAGGCACCGGGTGTGGAGGACACTTTATTTTTTTAATTCGCCGTATAAGCGGATGTGCTTAACGCGGTGAAATTGCGCTCTGGAGACGTCCTCAGAATCCTTCGGGTGAGTTGAAGTGGGAACATGCAGGGAAAGCCCGCAGAATTCGGAGCTGCAAACGTGCAGTGCGGACATGGCCCAGGTTTCACAAACCACAGTTAAAATAGACCATGGTTTTGTGTTGTGCCTTAACCAAGCCCAAGACATTTATTTATTTACTTACTTCCTTTATACCCCACTTTCCTCCCCAGTGGGGCCCCCAAGGTCATTTAGGCATGGTCGCGGTAGCCTGCTTTATTTTCAGCCAGGGTCACATTTTTCTGAACGCACGTTACCTCATTCCTTGTCGGCTCAACCCTGTTTCAACGCAAAATGAACCCTGCTTTTCCCATTCCTCTTCTGGCTCGAATTAAACTGTTCCTCCTGGCTCATTCCAGAATCACTGAGCGAGCATACAACTTTCTTGGGTTGAGCTTCGCCCCACCCTTTTCCAAACCCCTCTTCAAGGCAGCATGAAGAAAGCCAAACGGGGAGCACAGAAGATTGGCTTCTCTCACAGCCAATCACGAAGCAGTGTGTAAAGTGGCAGGGATTCAAGTGCTTCCTGCTGCCTCGGAGCTCTTTCTGAGCAAAAGAAAGGTTTTTTTAAAACGAAGCTTGGATTTCTTCCCCTCCCCCATTCTTTCAGATTGCTCCTTTTTTTTTGTTCTTAAAATGCTTTTTTATGCGGCAGTTGGGTTTGGGGGGGAAGGAAATCTTTTCTCGCGAGGTAAGCTAATTACAGAGCAGCATTTAAAGGGGTGGGAATTGATTTGAACTTGGGAGTAGGGCTGTCAAAAAAAAAAATTCGGTACAGTTCGGATTCGGCCGAATTTGGCCCTTGTGGCTTCGGTACGTGGCGAAGTCCGAACTCCCCCACTTCGGATCCGTTCAATTCGGCGGGAATTCAAAGTTCGGAAAAAAAATTCGGCCGAATAAAGCCATTAAAAACACAACCGCGCCTTTCCGCGGCTCTGGGGGGGGGCATTTTTGGGCTTAGAGGTCCCAAACTTTCAGCAGAGCTTCAAAGGACGTATATTGAAAGACTCCCCAAGTTTTGTAAAGATTGGGTCAGGGGGGGCTGAGATATGGGCCCTGAAAGGGGTCCCCCCCACCCTTAATGTGTATCTCTCCTCAGAGCTTGCCGCCATGCACAAAGCTCCCGCCCGACAAACAGCTGATGAGAGCAAGGGCGGGGCAGGTGCTAAGAACTTTGCAAAGAAACACAAGGGCAGAGCAACCCCTTTGCAAACATGCAAAGGGCGGGGCAGGTGTGAAGAATTTTGCAAAACAATACAACTGCAAAGCAACACAAGCACGCAATGCAACACCTTTGCAACAGTGCATAGCAACACCTGATGCCTGGGAGTTTGCATACCATGGAAAGGGACAGAGGCAGCTAGCTATGCAGAATGAGCAGGAGGGGGTAGAATTTCTCCTTTTGCATTGGACTTGGGACCAGGCAGATGCATTCTTTAAGTCACCATTTGAAAACCAGTTTTGAGCAAGCATCAAAATAACCTAACTGATCTTATGAATGAGGAAAAACCTGAAGAATAAAAATGAAGCCCCCCCTCAAACCAGGGAGAGAGAGACTGAAGGGGGAACGCATACCCCAGGCAGAACCGGCAAAAGCCCCCTTTGGTTTCCCCCCCCCCACAGAAACTGCTCCCTCCCCACACACACACACAGACTCTGCTTTCCCACACACACACACACAGAAAAGAAAAAATATAGATTAAAGCCCCCAAAGGGGTCTTACTGTGGCTGTCTTCTGTTCCAGCAGGAGGGGCTGGGAGGCTGGGTAATCCAATATGATTCCATTTGTATCCAATATAAGTTCCATATGTATGCATCTCTCGAGGGTGATCCATTCATCCCAATAGGGGAAAGGGGAAAGCCCATATCTTGGGGGGCCCTGACCCAATGTTTACAAAACTTGGGTGGTATCTTAAAAAGCCTTGACTGAAGCTCCGCTGAAAGTCTGGGGTCGGCACACCCAAAAATGCGCCCCCTGCAGCCATGGAAAGAGAAAAGGGGGGGAGCTAATATTTCAGCCCCCACTGAACCCATCTTTACAAAACTTGGGTGGTCTCTTAAGAGGGATTCTCTGAAGCTATGACAAAAGTTTGGCGGCTGCACCCCCAAAAAAGCGCCCCCTGCAGCCACGAAAATGGAAAAGGGGGGAGAGGAAAAAGGGGTGGAGCCCATATCTCGGGGGCCCCTGACCCAATGTTTACAAAACTTGGGGGGTATCTTAAGAAGCCTAGTCTGATGCTCCGCTGAAAGTTTGGGGTCGGCACACCCAAAAATGCGCCCTCTGCAGCCATGGAAAGAAAAAGGGGGGGAGCCCATATCTCGGGACCCCCTGACCCAATGTTTACAAAACTTGGGTGGTCTCTTAAAAAAACCTGTCTGAATATCCCCTGAAAGTTTGGGGTCAGTACCCCAAAAAATGTGCCCCCTGCAGCCACGGAAAGGAGCGAATGTGCACAAGCACCCCCTCACACACACATGAGGATTTCCCTCTCTCTCTCTCTTTCCCCGGCCGGCCGCACATCAGCTGATTCCTCCAGTACTCAATCCTGACTGATTGGCCAGAAGAAGACCCAGCTTGGCCACCGATTGGCCGGGGGAGGAGAATGCTGCTTACTGAAGGTTATGCTGCTTACTGACGGCCCCGAATTGGCCGAATTTATTCGTGAACTCCCGAACTCGCTGAATTCGGCCCCCCCGGTTGCCCGCCAGTTTTGAGTTCGGTTCGTCCCGAACTAAAAACCGCCGAATCAAGGGAAATTCGGCTGATTTTCAGTTCGGGCCGAACCGAATTGACAGCCCTACTTGGGAGACTGCTTTTCTGTATTCATGCCTCCATTAGCACACAGTTTCTTCCCTGATCATTCCAGCCAATGCATAGTTTCCCCCAACCCGAGTTATTTTGATCCTGGCTGAAACAGGGAATAAAGGAGGCTATAGTGACCATGCATAAATGACCCAAGTGGCTTACAATGTCTGTCCTGTCTCCATTTTATCCTCACGACAACCCTGTGAGGTAGGAGGTTAGGCTGAGAGCGTGTGATCGACCCAAGTTCCCCCAGCAAGCTTCCATGACAGATTGGGGATTTGAACCTGGGTGTCCCAGATCCTAGTTGAGCATTCTAACCACTACACTCTGCTGCCTCTTGCAGTCCAACTAACAGGCATACATGCATGGAAGCAGGTTTCCACATGGCTGGATGAAGATCCACACATCTAAACAGGCAGCGCTTTTCACTCTGATCAAGCTGCTAGAGGAATTCTTTTAAAGGAATGGAAGAAAAATGTATACAAGTAGTATCATAATGAGATTTTATCCCAGAGAAAATTATTGATTGACCTTTTAAAAAACTGCCTGCTGAAGAGGGAAAAAATTAGGCTTAAATGCTGAGACCCTCATATACAATGCTTATTGGTTTTCCAATTAGATACTTAACTAATGCATTTCATTACAGGATCTGCTCACATTACCGAATATACCTCAGAGGACCATCAGCATGCCTGTAAAAACCCAGGCTTAGCATCGATTTGTTGAGTTCCTTACACATGGCTTGGCCATTACATCAGTCAGGACTAGGAGAAGCCCATCCTCCATATAGAGTGGCATTGACTGATGGTGGTCCTAGAGAAACTTGCTGTAGGATGACCCTCGTGTGTTTAGTTCTGGGATATGGTTAGGGTTGCCAACCTTCAGGTAGTGGCTGGAGATCTCCTGCTATTACAACTGATCTCCAGGCATCAGAGTTCAGTTCACCTGGAGAAAATGGCTATTGGAAGGGGGACTTTATGGCATTATACCCCATTGAAGTCCTTCCCCAAATTGCACCCTCCTTGGGCTCCACTCCCAAAATCTCCAGGTATTTCCCAAGCTGCAGCTGACAACCCTAGATATGGTGGCTGCTGATTCCCATGACTAACAGAACTAGCAGACCGGACCAAGACATGATATGTTTCTAGAGCAAAGCCGATGCCATGAGATGGTAACAACAGTCAGTACCTCACAGGATAGAGTTGCCAACCTCCAGGTGGTGGCTGGAGTTCTCCTGCTATTACAACTGATCTCCAGGTAACAGCGATCAGTGGAGAAAATGGCCGCTTTGGCAGTTGTACTCTATGGCAAAGCTTCTTAAACTGTGGGTCGCGACCCCATATGGGGTCGTGTAACTGAATGTGGGGGTTGCAAAAAATTTGGCAACAGTAAACGGTAAAATTATACGTATACCAAAGAATTGTTTTAAAATAAATTTCTTTATAATTTATTATCAGTAAATGTTTTATTTGTATACTTATTTTATATACCTATATACCCGGGGGTCACATGAAAATTTCTCAGGCGAAAAGGGGTTGCGAGTGGAAAAAGATTAAGAAGCCATGTTCAATGGCATTGAAGTCCCCCCTTCTCCGAACCCTCCCTCCTCAGTAGGGTTGCCAGGTGCCTGGTGGTGGCGGGTAAAATCCCGCCAATCCACCGGGTTGCCCACCAGTCAGCTGAGGGCCGGCGGGCACAGCGGGCACGCATGCAGGCATGCTCCACACACGTCAGGTCTACCCGGAAGCAATGCGGACGGTCTGGCAACCTTGGCTGAAACTATGGAAACCATAGAGTTTTGCCCGGGATAGCTAGAGTGTCTGCGTCACGTGGGGTGCGCATGCTTGCCACGCCAGGCGCACGCGCATGTCCGCCACGGCCCCGCAAAGCTCCCGCCGGTGGAGCTGCGGGACCTGGCAAGCCTACTCCTCAGGCTCCAGAGCTGGCAACCCTACACAGGAGTGGGTTAAAAGCAGGAGGCCTACCAGAAAGCAGAGCTATCATTTGAAACAGATTGCCTCAGTCACAACTGTAAACAGATTCGCTTATACCCTGACGCATTCAGACATGAGACATCTGAGGGCTCGCGGGAATCCTGTTATATGCTGTCTAATTTAAGGAGCGTGAAGAGAAGGATAAAGAAGCCCCTGTTTCCTCTCCAACTCTCATTCTGGCAATGGGTAGCAACATCTTTTAGCTCCCCTTTAGCAGGACGGTCCTGTTACATTACTGTCCTTCCATCAGGAAAAAGCAACAAAATAGAAAAAGAACACTTCTGTGACAGTTTCTTGGGGCTTTTTTGTTGGATTATGAGGGCCTTTGCTATGCCCAAATCTCTGTTAAATTAGCAGAGTGCACAAAGGCCGGAACAAAATTACTAGGAGCCTGTTGTCTATTTAACTAATATACTTCATTTATTGTAGGAAATCCATTTCTGGATAGGATAAAGTATAGTTGCCTATCTGTTCTAACTAACTAGGATGGAGGGAGATCCAGGAAATGCGTCCTTCCCTCATGGTGGCAAGATGGAGAAGAGTGCCAGTGTGTGTGAGGAGGTGGGGAAGAAACAGGAAGGAAGGACGTTTCCCTAAGGGTAGCAATCTACACATCAAAGGGATAGGTCAGAGCAGTAGAGAAAGGATGCCCCAGTGTCTTGTCCCCCCTATCTCTCTGACTCACTAGTCTTGTCCCCCTCTGGAGTCTGAGGTTAAGAGACAGCGCAAAATCATTCACTTCCAACATTTTTTGTATTTTATGTTTCCTATCCGAATGCCTCCTGCTGCGCTTTGGATAAACAACTGTATATCTTTTGTATGCACTAGTTGTTGCTTGTTTCAATTGTCATGCTTATTATCACCACCGGAAATCCTGGCAGTCGAAGTCTAATCTGTTTGTCTGGCTTTCCCCCCCTAGAGCTGAATTACCTGGAAAGAAGTTAAGAGCGCTTCTGGTTTTTATAGATAGGTATATTTGGGAAATCAATTTATGAAACCGAAGCACAGGTAGTCTTGACTCATTCCTCGCCACTGTTAACTTAGATGGAAGGAGACTGATGGAGCAATCCTAGACAGAATTGCTCCAGTCTGAGCTGGTTTATTTCGATGGATTTAGATTGGAGTAACATGGAACAGGATCATACTGGGAAGTTCCAGCAACCCACCAGCTTCCAAGCACTTCGCATTATTTATCATGATTCCTAAATCAATTTTTTCTGGACATACATATCTATAAGAACCAGATGGAGTCCTATAATACCTTTTTCATATGGTGATGAATAGGGATGTGATTTTAAGCCCTGGAACAAGCATTCTTACAAGCCAACACTTAAAAAGAACTTTGTTATACTGTGGGTTCTTAGTTTGCTTTTAAAAATTCTCTCTGTTTTTCTAATATATAAACAACCTTTTCCCATACTGGTTTTTAAGATCACACGCACAGCCCGCAGCATATACAAACACCGGCAGGTATGTATTTATTGGATTCTATAGTTTTGTTTCTTTTACTTCCTAGTGCTGCTTTTTCAGCATTGTAAATGAAATCACCTCTGTAGCTGTGATTTTGTTGTTATTAAGGTTAGCTCTAGAACAGGTTAGTGTGATACTGAAGGTAGGCACTGCAATGATATGCAGTGTAGTGTTATTAAGAGAAATTGTCTTAATTCCTCTTTACTCAGTTTCTCCCTGAAAACCACCAATCCATGTCTTTTTAAAAAGGAATTTTTACTCTGTTTTCCATTAATTCAATTTTGATTAAAGAGAAAGTTGAAGGGGGGGGGCAGGAAGGAACATTCTGCAAAATGTCAGAATTTAACTCTCTAAATGCTCAGAGGCGAGCAGTGGCTTCCCAAACCTTCCTGTCCTCCTACTCACTACTCTGTTACTCTGTAGTGAGTAACAAAACAACTGTAAAGGCTGAAGAAGAAGAAGAGTTGGTTTTTATATGATGACTTTCTCTACCACTTAAAGAAGAATCAAACCAGCTTACAATCACCTTCCCTTCCTCTCCCCACAACAGACACCCTGGAGGTAGGTGGGGCTGAGAGAGCTCTAAGAGAGCTAAGACTAGCCCAAGGTCACCCAGCTGGCTTCATATGTAGGAGTGGGGAAACCAACCTGGTTCACCACATTAGTGTCCGCCACTCATGTGGAGGAGTGGGGAATCAAACCCGGTTCTCCAGATTAGAGTCCACCACTCCAAATGACTGCTCTTAACCACTTCTCCATGCTGATGTACAAATGGGTACATTGGTTTGTCTTCAAAGAGAAACCAAAGAGAAATGAGAGAGAAATCCCTTTTTTAAAACATAAAATAGAGAACAAGGGAGCTATATGTAGAAAAATGAATTTTGGAACAAGAAATTTGCCTCCCCATAACAACCATATTGTAGAGTAACTCCATTCTATGCCCAATGGGAATCACTCGGAATAGAATTACACAGTCTTTGTACTAAAGGGCACCTGAAGGAAAGAAACAGTTTATCACATTGTTCAGAGTTTGCATAATGTTTCACTGTAGGTTTTTCCAGACCAGGCTTCTTCAGGTGCTTTCTGGGATCTTACTGAAATTTATTGTTTTTATTTTATTTACTTCATTTAAACACCACCTTTCTCCCCACTGGAGACCTAAAGCAGCCTACACCATTCTCCTCCCCTCCATTCTTTCCTCACAACAACCACCCTTTGAGGTAAGTTAGGATGAGATTGTGTGACTGGCTCAAGATCTCCCCAGGAAGCTTCAATGGCAGAGTGAGGGTTCAAACCAAGGGAAATACTTCTTTACTCAATGAGTAATTTAACTGTGGAATTATCTGCCAGGGGACATGAGCATGGAAGGCATTAAAAGGGGCTTAGATGGATTCACGGAGGAGAGACCCATCAAGAGCCCCTAGTTATAGTGAATAAAGGGAACCTCCATAGTCAGAGGCAGCAAACCTCTGAATACCAGTACTAGGAGGCAACATCAGGCCATGCCGGTGTCTATGTTTGGTCTTCCAGGGAAACCGGTTGGCCTCTATGT
Source organism: Euleptes europaea (assembly GCF_029931775.1). Taxonomy (NCBI): domain Eukaryota; kingdom Metazoa; phylum Chordata; class Lepidosauria; order Squamata; family Sphaerodactylidae; genus Euleptes; species Euleptes europaea. The sequence goes on from NC_079326.1 coordinate 36,297,648, forward strand.
GAAGAAGAAGAAGAGTTGGTTTTTACATGGCAACTTTCTCTACCTTTTTAAGGAGAACCAAACCCGCTGACAATCTCTTTCCCTTCCTCTCCCAACAACAGACACCTTGTGAGGTAGGTGAGGCCAAGAGAGTAGTGAGCGAACTGTGACTAGCCTAAAGTCATCCAGTTGGCTTCATATGTAGGAGTGGGGAAACAAACCCGGTTCTCCAGATTAGAATCCACCTCTCTTAACCACTACGCCACATTATAAAACATTATGCTAGAGTAGCTGGACTGTTGGTCTTGATCCAGAAGGCTCTACTTCTGTTCTTCTAGGGCTCATTGATGAGAAGGTAATTAGCAGTGGATAAACATGCCTGAATGACTTATGCCACTGCAATGCACCATTGCAAGTGCGTTAGATGTATTCCAGGAAACACTGTAAGGTTCAGACTAGTTATCTGGACTATCAGGGATCAGTACAATTTCTTGGCAGGTTGAGAGGATCACAACAGTTGATTCATTGTCCCCATGTCCCAGTAAATTTGCCATGCTGATGAGCCCCTATAGTTTGTATGATATAAACTGAATGGAAAAGCCAGTCATACAAAAGAAGCACCCAAAACAGACATTACAGCAAGCCTTTCTAGGCAGTTTAATAGGGCCAAGATGAACACAATGAATCTGCTGCAGCCATATTAGCAGGTACATAGAATCATAGAGTTGGAAGGGACCACCAGGGTCATCTAGTCCAACCCCCTGTACAATGCAGGAAACTCACAACTATCTCCCTTCCCCCACACCCCCAGTGACCAGAAGATGGCCAAGATGCCCTTCCTCTCATAATCTGCCTAAGATCAGAATGGCCATCTAACCTCTTCTTAAAAACCTCCAAGGAAGGAGAGCTTATCACCTCCCGAGGAAGCCTGTTCCACTGAGGAACCACTCTAACAGAAAATTCTTCCTAATGTCTAGAGGGAAACTCTTTTGATTTAATTTCAACCCGCTGGTTCTGGTCCAACCTTCTTGGGCAACAGAAAACAACTCAGCACCATCCTCTATATGACAGCCCCTCAAGTACTTGAAGATGGTTATCATATCATGAATGCATGGTTCCACATGTGGATCCTTTCTTGATCCAAAGCCTTTCCATTTTCTGCATGTCTGATACCCTTTTATTTTTGCATTGTTTTTCTAACTTTTGTAATCCTAATCCTTTTACATAGTTCATTGGGTCTTTTATGCAGTCAAGTTACAATGTTATACATTGTGTACATTGTGTGATCTCCCTTAATTCTCAGTGGGATACCAATGTGTATGTGTGTGTGTGGGGAGAAAGAAATATTTTAAATAAATACATAAAACGTGAATCTCCTTTGCTAGACCTTTTACAGTGACAGGTTTTTAACAAGGATTTTTTTAAGGATCTTTTTAACCGAAAGGCTTTTACTGATATTGTTTAACCTGTTGGCTCTTACTCTCAGTTTGATGTGCTTGGATGAATGTGTTGTATTTCTTCATAACGATGTATTTATATTTTTTCGGGAACTGTTTTGAGTGTTTTGTTCGACCATAAAAGTGGTCTTGAAATTTGCTAAATTAATACATAATGAATATGTGCTGAAAACATACAGTGCGACACCACTCAGTGTGATCAGAGGAATGCAGTAGCCATAGAATTAGCTATTAGAGGGTCTCTTAGCCATCACTACCACAGTAGACCCTCCCGGCTCCCAACTATCACTACCTTGCCCTAGGAGGTGAGGTTTGTCACATTCCCACACTGGGTCCGTGCGTTCCCACATCTGTGTTGCTTGCAAAAAGCATGTTGCTTGTAAAAAGCATCTTTCCTCTTCCTGCCACCATGCCAAGATATACAATCCAGCCTCTCAGTAAACCAGTGCCTTGGGGAAGCCTGGTAAGGCTACCTCAGAGCATGTGCAAAGGGCAGGGCTTCCAACTATGTCAGCTTTCCCTGTGAGTGTGTGTCCTTTAGCGTGTAGAGCGGTCGCCCGTCTACGCCTCTGGGTGAGATTTGCAGGCACAGTCTGTTTTCTTAAACATAAAGAAGCTTTATTACAAAATATTAAACGAGAGCACATTTATGGGAAATAGCCCCCACAGTAAGAGATACAGATCTAAGGAAATAAAAGAAAAACGATGTATCTGACTTAATTGCATCATGCTAGTTGCCTTCTGATGGATCAAACACATCTTCCCCCCCATCCCAGCATCAAGGATGGGTTTCCATGTGTCAGGGCAGAGCTGACCCTTCCATCTCTGCTCTCCTGTCACATCCCATCCCATCTCATAGCTTCCTGCTTCATTCTCCCAAACAAAGGAAGGGTTCATCTTTTAACCCTTCTGCCTGCTCACCCCACCCAATCAAGAGTCAGGCCCCTTTCAAACTGCCCTCATAATCCAGTTGAGCAGTGGGTTGCTAATGGATTTTTTTGGTGTCAATTCAGACACAACCGGTTTGGCTCCCGGCTGCCAACGGATTTTTTTTTTTACCTGTTCAGACAAAGCATCCCGTCAGCCTTGCGAGGCTCTGCCACTTTTTTAATGGGCTTTCTCCTATTTCCCCTTTCTCCTTGTGATGTGCCCCCTCATTAACGTAGAGTCCAATGGAGCAATGAAGGCAAGGAGGCTGGTGTGAGCTTACGGCTTGCTTTATTGGCCCAAAAGTCATAACCGGGGGAGTCAGGATACAGATGAACAGCTCTGCAATCCTGTCACACCGAGGGAGGGGCAATGCAAGAGGTTTTATAGACATTTGACATTCCAATAACATCCTATGTTAGCTTGTCAATGCAACGACATTAGTTTCTACAGCGCCTGCGTGAGCAATGCTACATTAATGAATGAAGCCTAGTGTTCCCTTGCAGGCAGAAGCGAAAGTATCAGAAAGGAGGAATAAATGGGAGGGAGGCTGTTCCCTTATGTGAGAGGAAAGATTCCAGCCTTTGGCATGTGTGTGTGTGCCTACTTGCTTGATGCTAAAGGAAAGGGGGGCCACTGGGCAGCGGCCTCTGTGAGTTCTGTTTGTAAGCAGTTTATGCGGGTAGCTTGCGTGTCTGAATGAGATTACTCAGGCTCAACACTTGCTCTTCTGAATTGCGGCAGCATGCTGTTTGAACCGTCTGGAGCACTTCTGAAAGGACCGTTATTGTTTCCCCACCTTTTTTGGCAGCATGTTCTTTTAGCACTCATCTTAGAACTTTTTTTTTTTTTTAAGCTGGAAAAAATGCACCGACAAAGAAGACGAGAAAACAATAGCGGCGCTGTTTGAACTGGCCAGAGAGCTTTAGAGACGACTCATGAACGGATTGAAAGGAGCTGTATGAACATCCGTCTTTGTATCGCTTTACTCAGAAACAGGCAAACAATGGATGACATCTAGTTTAGAATGGTAATCTGAAAGGGGTCTCGGATATCTCTCTCACGTGGGCTCTCCTTGCGCCATGCCACAAGGGTCCTCCTGGTATGTAGCATGTGAGTTTTATGATGCTCGTCCATCACCATCTCTTTGGCAGGTGTGCCAAATTGTGAGCTATCAGACTGAGACAGTGTCCTTTTTCTCATGCCTTCCCCTCCACTTGGGAAAATAAACAGTTTGCCAGGGCTCAGGAACCCCTGATCATACCAATGTTGACCGTAGGGATGCCAAGCTCCAGGTAGTAGCTGGAGATCTCCTGCTATTACAACTGATCTCCTGCCGATACAGATCAGTTCAACTGGAGAAAATGGCCACTTTGGCAATTGGACTCTATGGCATTGAAGTCCCTCTCCTCTCCAAACCGCACCTTCCTTAGGCTCTGCACCAAAAACCTCCCACCGGTGGCGAAGAGGGACCTGGCAACCCTAGTTGACCTTCATAACCTTATTGATCTCTGGACACTCAGAATAAGCAACTGTCCTGGGAGAGTCACTGTGGTGACCACTGTGGTGTAGTGGTTTGGAGCGGTGGAGTCTGATCTGGAGAACCGGGTTTGATTCCCCACTCCTCCACATGAGCGGTGGAGGCTAAACTGGTGAACTGGATTTGTTTCCCCGCTCCTACACACGAAGCCAGCTGGGTGACCTTGGGCAAGTCACCCTCTCTCAGCCTCACCCAGCTCACAGGGTGTCTATTGTGGGGAGCGGAAGGGAAGGTGATTGTAAGCCGGTTTGTATCTCCCTTAAGTGGTAGAGAAAGTCGGCATATAAAAACCAACTCTTCTTCTTCTTCTTCTTCTTCTTCTTCTTCTTCTTCTTCTTCTTCTTCTTCTTCTTCTTCTTCTTCTTCTTCTTGACTTTGGTGTACCTAAATACAATGGACTCTTAATTGTTTATATTCTCTTGTTCAGAGGGAGATTCAGACTTATAGCTCTCCATCTATCAAAGCTGCCAGACAAAGGTAACAAAAATCCCGTATCGTGAACTCTAGGACTAGCCACAACTGCATCCTAGTGATTCCCCCCCCCCCTTTTAATACAAAGCATCTTATATTAATGAACCCCATATCGGCACACTGGATTGTTTTGGCCACAGCACATCAAGAAAGAAAAATGAATTAAAGTCAAGCTTTTGAAGTGATGAGCATTATAAAACCAATCAATTGGACTCTGGAAAATAATTATAATTCAGATGTTTAGTTCGGTAGCCACCTGCCGTCACAGTGAGGCACTTAGATCTATTATTAACTTGATGACATGTCTTCAGCGGCTGCACAGCCTCTGCTTTGTTAGAGACACTTCATCAGCTATTGAGTACCACTGGGGGGCTCTCTCTTTTATAACAGGTCCAAAGGGTTAGACATTTATGGACAGTTCCTGTGTGAAAGAACAGACACAAACTTGACATTAAACATGGCGATACTTGGAAACCAGAAACATTTTAATGTTTTTGCAACAAACTGTTGCTGGCCTAAACACTGCCATTCTTCAACAAAAGAACTTCAGGCTCTAGAGTGAAACTGCAGAATTAGAATTCATTAAAAGTTTGATGATGCTCCTTGAAAGCTTGACAAAGATTTTGGATTCCTCAGAAATAATGGGTATTAAGGTATCATCACTGCATCTGAAGTTTAGCCAAACCCATCTCACACTGTACTTCGTGGCCTTTTGGGCCCTGCTGTATAGAACCTTTTTTTGTTCATAACCTCACATATATATACCTGCCTGTTTGAGGACCTAGTACAGATAGGGTTGCCAGGTCTCTTTTCGCCACCAGCAGGAGGTTTTTGGGGCGGAGCCTGAGGAGGGCAGGGTTTGGGGAGGGGAGGGACTTCAATTCCATAGAGTCCAATTGCCAAAGCGGCCATTTCCTCCAGGGGAACTGATCTCTATCAGCTGGAGATCAGTTGTAATAGCGGGAGATCTCCAGCTACTACCTGGAGGTTGGCAACCCTAAGTACAGATTTCTGGAAAAGTGGCTTCTAGAAACCCAATGCTAAACTGAAACCATCTTTAAGATGCCCCAAGATTCCCGCCCATTTTAAATAGATGCATCAACAAGATGAGGTTGAGTGTTTGCTTCTCTGCCTTAAGACTGGTTCAGGGCCTTAACCTAACTTAGATTTTTACAGCTGTCCTCCTTTCACTTACTCCAAACAGGTGTTTGTAACCAATATATGGTCTGCACAGTCTAAAAGAAAAACTGTCCCCCAAGCCTGAACATCTGGAAATACAGTTTTTGATTGTCACGTCAGCATTAAATTTATATGCATTCATTTAAAAGAACCGTGAAACAATTTTGTGGGATTGTTATAGTTTGGGAAGTATTGGCTATCCCTTCTTTAGATGGGGCATCAAGTTGACGGGTGTATAAATCGAGCAGTAAACACTCCCTGGGGTCCATAAGGTATTTTCTCACTGGAATTGTTGCGTTTCTTTTATACATTTCCTGAAATTATGATCCCCTGCTACATGTTCAGTGCCTTACTTTTATACTCAGAGAGAAGGAGGTTTATAGATAGATCCCTCTTGCTTGTACACAGTGCCACAAAAGAAAAATTAAGCCTTCGGAGAATGCCGCATTTGGTGCTGTGTCACAGTTCTTGTGTTATTTATTTATTTATTTATTTATTAAAACACACACGCACAAACAAAACAACCATTTACAGCCCTTTCCTGAGGGTGGGGGGTGGATCTGCGGCAGCTGGGAGCAGCACAGCCGCGCCACCTTCTCAGAGGCTTCCAGGCCACTGCAGAGAATTAAAAAGCCTTTTTTTTAATTAAAAAAAAAGGTGAAAATGGGGAGAATGCCCCCACTGAAAACAGCGGGGCTACAATGCCAAAAAAGGTGCTGTAGCCCTGCCGCAGCAGTGAGGGGTGTTCCTGGACTGGAAGGGGTTAGAAAGCTGACTGAAGTCAGCTCCGCCCCTAGGAATGCCTCCGGACCACCGCCCCCAATGCTGGCACCGCCGTTCTCTTCCGGGACTTAGTTTCCGGAGAGGCTACACCGGTGGGGGAGCCCTGCACAGCTCCGCAGCGCCCAGGTGCCGACGAGAATGCCCCCCGCACCAGTGTAAGTGCCTCTTATACTGTGATAAATGGGCACTTATGCTGGTGCAGGGTCATGCCACCTCCAAACAACTCCCCCCGCCCCAGGAATGCCCTCATAGACATTTAAACATCACACTGTTTCTTATATATGGAGTGTACATTTTTGCAATTACATTTCAACTATTAATTTCTTTGAATTACATTGCTGTATGTTCTAAATATATTTTCATATCTGATAGTACACTTATTTTTAAACATGTATTACCTAAATTATTTTTATACTGTTTTGATTTCATTCTATTCTTAATTTTTGGCTATATAGTTAAAAAAAAATTCCATGTTTCCTGGAAATTCTGTAATTGAGCTATTATGTATAAAAGATATTAGTTTTCACCATAGTTGCATATTCTGTTAGTTTATTCATCCATTCGATCAGATCTGGGTACTTCTCTGCTTTCCACTTTGTTGCACATATCACTCTTGCCGCCATCACCATGTACTTAAATCGTTATGTATTTTTGGAATATTGCTTGGCAAGATATTTAATAGCATATTTCTTGGATCACAGTTCTTGTGTTATGAAGGGGAACTGTAAGATTCATTAACATCTTTAGTCTTCTTTACCCTTTGCCCACCAAATATCAGTCAATTCTGGCTCGGTCCTGTATCCCGACACCATCAGGGTAGCCTTTAAAGTTGCCCACATCACAATCTATCTCTTGCCTAGTCAATTCCAAAGGGCACAGTGTCTACCTTCTTTCAGATGTCAATAAGGCTGTGTGTGAGAAAATCCAGAGGCAGTCCATTCGCTTTACATACAAGCAGTCTCGCTTCAACCTTACATTTGTGTGGACAAGTGCAGATTTGGGAATTGGTAGACGCCGTGATTAAAGTGATGAAATAGGATCTGAGAGGCCCAGGTTCAAATCCCCACTCTGCCTTGAAAGCCCCAATGCTGGGGTCGCTGTATATGTCAGCTGCAACTTGACGGCACTTTACTCACACAATTCTAATACGTCATGCTTGTGAGATTTGATGATTTATTGTGGATAATTTTTGAAGGTGTTCCCTTCCCCCTAAATTATCAACATCCATCACTTTCCCCCCCCACTTCCCAAATTCTGCATGTCTGAAAATAATCACCACGAAAAAGAAGAATTAAAAAAGTTCCTTCCACCAGGTGGCAGTGATGTGAATAAGTTAGAAGCAGAAGTGAGTTTACCTGGTGCGGAAACAGATTGTGTGATAGCTGTGGGAAGGTGTTACCGAACCTACGGATGGAGTTCTCTGTTGCAAATTATTCCTGGCAGATAGGTTTTAGCAGAAGCCTAAAATTCAGGCAGCTATTACTGAATTAATTACATTTTGCCCTCATTAAAAGGTTGTTTCATTTCTTATCTCAATCCATGTCAGAACATCATCCAAGCAGGGTCCCGTGTGTTGAGTGCCAAGTTATATATGAGTGAACCAAGGGATCAGGGCTCAAAGCAATTTCAAAGGCTCTTGTTATTTCCAGTTGAATGTGCCTGCTAATATAATAATCAATGCTAAGCAAGTACAAAGCAACACCATAAAGATGCAGTTGGTAGAGTAACCCCCCCCTTTCTGTGTCATATCCATTCCCCCTGAGGGCAGACATGTCATATTTTCTATCTATACAATTTTAGTCCAAACCGTATCTGCAGTACTCCCCACCCTTTGTCCTCACAACCCTTTGAAGTAGGTTAGACTGAGTGATTGGCCCACAGTTACCCAGTGAGCTTTGTGGCAGAGTGAGATTTGAACCTGGATCTCCCAGGTCCTAGTTAGCACTCTAACCACTATGCAACATTGCCTATCACTGTGGCAAAGCCTCCTACAAACTGAGCCATGGGGGACTCACTATCACCCTTACCAACTGTGACTGAGGCTGCATCCACACATTGATGGATATTACATTATCATTGTTCTACAGCAATCATTCACAACTGGATTATCTTGCCCACACAGGAAAAATCCAGTTGCGAATGACTTCTGTTAACGTATTGATGATAGTGCAGCGTGGATGCAGCCTGACCTTATCGCAAATCTTTCAGTCTGAAGGGCAGATGAGATCCGATGGTGTCAAATCGCTAGTTCTTGCAAACAGCACGTGAACTGTAAACCTGTTTCTTGATGCATTGCTTCAGACTACATATGTGTGACTAATATGAAAGACTGTGACTGGGCTCAGTAGGGACTTCCAGATCTCAGCCTACTAGGACTATTTAATACAGACTGAGGAAACGGGGTTCAACAGCATCTGGTTTTCTTCTCCTTTTCCCCAAGCCCACTTCCAAGAAGGTTGCTGTGAATTCTCCCTGGCTGGTTGCCTCAGGCCCCTAAGTACTTCCTCTCCAGCCAATGCCCACTTCCTTTTTCTACGCCATTTTCATCTCCCCCCATTTCCTCATAAATCCAGAGAACCTGTCTCCTTAATTTAGCAATAACACCTTCATTCGTCTAATATAATCCTTTGTGATGGGCAGAAATGTCATCCTTTTCACATGGATTCCTCCATTGATTTTTTTAAAAAACATCTCCTCTTTATTGCCATCTTTCTGCTTGAACCATACATTTCCCTCATCATTCAATTTCCTGGAAAACTACTCATTGCTCTCTCTCTCAAGTTAATAGCCTGCTAGATGTAACGAGTATTCTTGCCTTTGCCTTCTTTTGCATTTTTGGACTGGCATATTTATTTTCCCCCGAGGAAAAGTGGATTTTTCTACATCTCTACAATTAACTTTGTACTCAAACTGTCTGAACCACTGTGCTTATATATGTATAGTGAATTTTCTTTCTCTTCAGTGCTGCTGCATGTATTTCTCTCCTAATGGCTTTAATTGATCTTCTTTGATCAGAATGCAGCTCCTGAGGAATATTAATGCAGAGGCAGCGAATCTGGTTTGGGCTGCCTAAATTGCTCTCATCTGAATATGGCTCAACAAGGAAAATTCCCTCAACAACTAGTTGTCAGGACAAATAAGATAGGTTGGGTCCGCTGGAAGAGTTCACAGAAAGTTTTGATAGAGAGATCTTTCTCCCCCTTCCCCTTGCCTAGATAAAAATCGTCTCTTTTTCTCTGTAGTACAGACAAACTCTGTGAATGGAAGAGGGAAAAAGAACTGGGTCATTTGATTTTTTCCCTTATCACTACAGCCCTCTGTCTCATCTACTTGGGATACTCTGCGTGTTCTCAGAGGAGTTTCACGACGAAGAGCAGACTGATTAGGAAAAAGGTAGGTGGGAAAAGATCTCCTTCCATCATTGTCTACCGAGAACACTTGTGGTGGATCCAACTCAGTGCTGACAGTGTTAGACTAAAGACTCTGAGAAATAGAATCATGCCTTACTAGGCATGCATCAGAGAACCAGTGTGGTGTAGTGGTTAAGAGTGGTGGACTGTAATCTGGAGAACCGGTTTGATCCCCCACTCCTCCACATAAAACCTGCTGGGTGACCTTGGGCCAGTCACAGTTCTCTCAAAACTATCTCAGCCCACACAGAAGCAGGCAATGACAAACCACCTCCAAACATCTCTTGCCTTGAAAACCCTAGGGGGTCGCCATAAACTGTGACTTGATGGCACTTTCCACCACCAGGTATGCATTCACATACAAACTGTGGGCAGACTATGGAAGGCCGGTGTGTGTGCGTGGATGTGTGTGCTCGTGTTCAAGCCTCAGTGCATAAAATGTCATGTGTTCCCATTCACCCCTCAAACTCTCACTCATCCCATTTTCCCCTCTTCTCTCCTACAGCCTTTGCCTTTCCTTTTCCCACCCTCAACGGAGACTGGAGATTGTAAAGTCTGAGGGTTCGTGGTGCTCTGTGAAGAACTATGTATTTTGAACGGTGCTGTACAAATAAAACACATGCATTCAACTATATTATTTATCAAAATATTTTCTCCCACCTTCTCCTCCCCTCCTCTCAGGGGGCCAAAATAACAAGTCTCCCTCAAGTTTTTTGTTCCCAGTGGTCACTTGTCGAAACAGAAATTTAGAGGGCAATCCTTAAGCAGACCTACTCAGAATCATACCCTAGTTGATCCAGTGGGGCGTGTCATACCCGTGAGATGTAAGGAGCTATGGAGCTTGATGAGGGCCACTAAAGCTCCGGGAAACAACACTTTTTTCCAGGGGATAGGGCCATAATGCACTCAAATTGTCAGCAAGGTAGGGATGAGTTTCTGCGAAGAGATAACCATTTGCTCAAACTGCCAGGAAGGGCAAGATGGATGGTTATTGCCAAAGCATGAGCTGGGCAATAAAATGTGCGAGATGTGCTCCATGGTAATTGGAGACAGGATCCAATGGTCCCATGAGGAGAGAAACGCCCAGACTCTGGACTGGGCAAGGAAACTTCCAGCCAACTGGAGCAAGGAAGGTTAAAAGATCTGAGCAACTGGTTAATGTTGTTTAGATGCTGCTGGGATCAGCATTTTTTCTAGCTATGCATCTAAAGGAGGGATGCTGTGGTAATGATTGTAACCTTAAGCTAGACTAAATGTGTTTTCTTTTGTTTTTCTTAGCTCTGCTATAGACTATGTGCATGATAGTCACTTTTCCCTGGGTAATGTGCCCTAGATTGTTAAACTCTAGTAGATAAAAATCCTCTTCCTTTTAAAGAAAGCAGACTGTATTCAAATGCCTCCCACGTACCTGGCTGTTCATAATCACACACACACACACACACACACACACACACAGAGAGAGAGAGAGAGAGAGAGAGAGAGAGAGAGAGAGAGAGAGAGAAGTAGGAATTGGGAAACTCTTCACTCTGCACACCCATAGAGAACCTTTTACTGGTGCCAACAAGCTGCTAGTAAACGTGATAGGCTCAGTTCAGTTTGAGTGGTGGTGGAACGAAAGACAAGGGCAGGATTTGGGAAAGTACCCACTCAGACGCTTGCACACATATGAACACATGAAGCTGCCTTCTACTGAATCAGACCCTTGGTCCATCAAAGTTAGTATTGTCTACTCAGACCAGCAGCGGCTCTCCAGGGTCTCAGGCAGAGGCCTTTCACATCCCCTACTTGCCTGGTCCCTTTAAATGGAGATACCAGGGATTGAATCTGGGACCCTCTACGTGCCAAGCAGATGCCCTACCACTGAGCCATGGCCCCTCCCCAAAATACAATTTCTCAGCTCGGGAGCTAAAGAAATACTTAACCAACAAATGAACACATGAAGCTGCCTTATACTGACTCAGACTCTTGGTCCATCAAAGGCAGTATTGTCTACTCAGACTGGCAGCGGCTCTCCAGGGTCTCAGGCAGAGGTCCTTCACATCACCTAGTACCTTTAACTGGAGATGCCGGGGATTGAACCTGGGACCTTCTGCATGCCAAGCAGATGCTCTACCACTGAGCCACAGCCCCTCCCCTGCACTAACAGGACTGTCTCCTGACAGGGCTTAATCCCAGGAAAACATTCTTAGGATTGCAGTGACAGCCTCAGAATTTAGGTCTATGGTCTTTTACGCAAGGCGACTGCTGATGGTTGGAAATGGCATGCATAATAAACACAAAGAGCAGAAGTCATGGGTGACGGTGAGTGAAACAGACATGCATAAAAGACCTATGATTGTTTTCATTTTAAAAAATTTCAGTTTTCTGTGCCAGAAACCATCCTTCCTTCCTCTGGTCTCATAGCCTTTTGTGGTTCTCTGGGTTGGCAGCTTATGATGATACCTATCACTGGTGGTTTGCTACCCACCACCCTGAAGTTGCTCATTTAGGTGAGAATAAGCTGCAGTTTGTTATGCACATTCTATATGGGTATACAAAATTAGTCCCCTTATTTCTTAGTAATTCCTACATTCACATGGAATGGGCACAAATATCCATGAATAGCCAAGGACCAATGGCTTGCATTTTCAAGACGTTCAAGTCATACAAATGATTACAGCACAAATGGGGATGGGAAGGCACTGTGGTCTGGAATCATCTTAATGGAGGAGACACATATTGCTAGGGATGCCAGGAGGCCTCCTGCTACAGCAAGAGACCTCCTGGCATTCGTAGGGAAACAGCTGAAGACCTCTTGGCATCCCTGCTTTTTGCCTACTGGTACCTCAGGTGCCGGCTGGAGGAAATGGGGGGATGGAGTGCACACCAGTGCCATGTCGGCATGCTGACATAGCTTCCAGAAGTGGCATAGTAGACACTCTAGCATTTATAAAACTCTATGGTTTTACTATAGTTTTTCTAAATGTTAGGGTATCTAGTCTTTCTAAATGTCCACACACTGCTCCAAAATTTCTCCTAGGGGTTGTGGGCTGTGGCCTGGCAACCCTACATATTTCTCCTCCCACTGCTGACCCTGGGGGCAAGAGAATTTGATACAGGGACAAGTGCCCCTCTTGTCAATAGATTTTCAGATTGCAGACTCTTTTCATTCCTTGTATAAGATAATGGAACATATTCCTTTATCAAATAGTAAAGTAGCTCCCCACCCCCATGACAGGCTTGACAACAATAAAGCCAAGCTACCCACAGACAAATCTGGGGGACTACTGAGAAAAAATGTTGTTATGTAGCGTGGGCGATACATGAGGCAGGAGGCAGAGCTAATACAACATTGCTTTATTGTGATTACAGCTAGCTAACTCAGTGCGCATCGTGCTTATATGCTCGCTCAGCTCCGCAGGCCACACACCCCCAGTACTCTACTGGGTGGCTACAGCCGTTGCAGCCAATGAGAACACACAAGCACTTGAGTCTGTGATTGGACAGACTCAGTCTTACAGCCAATATGAACATGCAGCTCAGGAGCCTGGAGAAACTCCAAGCTCAGTATAGATGCTGCTTTCCGCTGCATACATAACACCCCTCCCCCCTAATCTAGAGCAGCTACTTCGCAAGCAAGGTCCTGCGGTTGCCCGCCTCAGCACACGTAGTTTTGCAGGTTTGCCGGTCTGGACCGGGCCCGCTGCGAGTGGCGCGGGGCCGGTATCGGAAGTGGAGCGTCCAGCATGGTGTCTCCCGGAACTTCTGGGGTTTCCCGTAGGTCTGGTTGCTTTGGGATGCCCTGTCGCTCTTGTATGGTCCCAAGTTCTGATCACTAGGACAAAAAAGGTGCCGCCATTAAGGGGTTTCCAGATTGCCGTTCTGTCATTCCTCCATACAAGTTATGCTGTATCACAAAAAGGATTTTAAAGTGGTTAATTGTGGTGTTTTGTGTTAAAAGGCACATTCATACCACCATCTCTCGTTTGGGCTATTAGGCAGACTGGTTGACACTGCTTGTACTCTAACAGTCAGTCAGTCATCGCGAATAAAATGCTGTCGGCTACGATGACTGTGGTTTAGATTATAGTAATTTTATGCTAATTGGGGATTTGGGTTCAAAGCTTCTGTTTGTGATAAATCTGTGGCAACTTCCTGGCAGCATAGCATGAAAACAGACACTGCCAGCAGGCATCTGTCAAATATGGATTAGCAGATTGGAATGAGTTTGCCAAACAACTGCAATTGATCATTATTTCAGTTTTGTGGCTGAAATTCAATGTAAAAAAAAAAAGAGAGATGAAATATTAGTACCATGCTTCTCTGACACTCCCCTCCTAAACACAATTGTGTTAGATGCAACAAAGTGCTATTGAAATTGGAACATTCAGGACGAAGAAGTTGGACTTAACAATTATAGAATGATGCTCCCATCGGAACACATCAATTTAAAAAGAAAGAGTGACTGGCCCAACAAACGTCTTGTCAGTAGGGATTTGAACCCAAGTTTAGGTCCTACACCCTAAGCACCATATTATGCATGAGTATTGGTTCTTTTTTGCTGAAACAAGGGATGTTCAGAATCTCTCGTGAGACACTTTCCCTTTTCCCTTTACAAGCAGCTGAAAAAGCCCATAGAAAATCTTGCCCTACTAGTGAATTCCTTACGGTTTTATTTTATTTCTACTATGGCTTTCATCTAGGGAAGAGCAAACGTTCCTTGTTTCATTACTTTGTAAAGATATATTTTGGTTCTCTGCTTTTTGCAATCATGGGATGTAGACTTGTTTGTGTGCCCATGCACGCTTGGGGAGAGGATCTGGTACAACATGTGCTTTGCAAGCATAAATTCCCAGGTTCACTCCGTGGGCTCTTCAGTTAAAAAGAATCAGATAGTAGATGAGATGAAAAAGATTTCTCTCCGAGACGCCGGAGAGCTGCTTCAAGTCAGAGCAGATAATTATGGCTTTGATAGACCAATGGCATGATTCAATATAAGGCAGCTTCATGTGTGTCCTTTTTCAGTCCCAAGTATTGCTCTTTTCTACGATTCGTTTTTGTTTCTAATCTCAGATTTTCTTGTGCTGTTTGCTGTGCAATCTAAAGATGATGAGAATTTCTAGATCCGTGGTCAAGAATCCTTCTGACTCTGTAGCCACTCTTCAGTTGCTCTTTCAGTTTGGCTAGTCCTACAGATGTAAAAATATGTAGTGATTAGCATGTTGGACTAAGACTGATCTGAGAGCCAGTGTGGTATAGTGGTCAGAGAGTCAGACTAGGATCTGGGAGAACCAGGTTCAGATTTCCCCTCTGCCATGGAAGCATGCTGGGTGATCTTGGACCTCTCAGCCTAATCCACCTCACAGCATAAAATGGAGGAGCATAAAATGGAGGAGAGGAGAATGATTTAGAAGAAGAAGAAGAAGAGTTGATTTTTATATGCCGACTTTCTCTACCACTTAAGGGAGACACAAACCGGCTTACAATCACCTTCCCTTCCCCTCCCCATAACAGACACCCTGCGAGCTGGGTGAGGCTGAGAGAGCGTGACTTGCCCAAGGTCACCCAGCTGGCTTCGTGTGTAGGAGTAGGGAAACCAACCCAGTTCACCAGATTAGCCTCCGCCGCTCATGTGGAGGAGTGGGGAATCAAACCCAGTTCTCCAGGTCAGACTCCACCGCTCCAAACCACCACTCTTAACCTCTACACCGCGCTGGCACTACACCATACTGGCTCTTAACCACTACACCATTTAAACTGCATTGGGTCCCCATTGTGGGGGAAAGGCAGGTTATACACGAAGTAAGTAAACAAACTCTAGGTCCAAAGCACCGCTCAACCATGAAACTAACTTCGTACCCTTGGGCCAGCCACACATTCTCAGCCTAGCCAGCCTCACAGGGGTTGTTGTGAGGAGAAAATGGAGGAGAGAATTATGTGTGATGCCCTGAGCTCCTTGTAGGAAGGGTGGGATGAAAATGTATTAGACAGATTTTTCCTTCTTAATACATTTTCATCACATATAATTTATTTGCTGGTTGTCCCATCTTATTTGTTTTCTTCTACAACATCTTAATGTCATTTCCATGCTATTTTTACTGTGCACCATTGTTATTTGATTATTTTATGCTGCCTCTCCAGAAACCTGCCTGAGGCGGCTTACAAAATAAAACATAATAAAAACAAAGCATTAACAGATATTAATTAAAACCCAGCATTAAAAACCCAGCCCTGCACAAAAACAGACCACTGACAGTTTAAAATTAGTTTCCAGACTAAAATAGTGTTCTAAAACGCCTTAAGTACCTTATACAGTATAGCATTTTAATACCAAAACACACATCAGTTTCAGTGCCCATTTCATCCTGTGATTGGGAAAATGACAACCATTATTTTGTCCTAAGCCCTGAGGCACTATGCAAGAAACGCCCAGATTTTGGGAGGCCCTGCACAGACAGTCACCAGGGGTCCCATCTTCCCATAAGAAGGGCCCCCCTCATGCCCTCCCCACCTGCCCGTGTGTCCTTCTTTGGCTTGCAAGCCCTCCCACCATCCATGCTTAGTTGGCTGCACCATCTGATTGTAAGCCAGTTTGATTCTTCCTTAAGTGGTAGAGAAAGTCAGCATATAAAAACCAACTCTTCTTTTTCTCCTCCTCCTCCTCTTCCTCCTCCTTGTTCTTCTTCTTCTCCCTCTCCTTCTCCTCCTTTTCCTCCTTCTCCTTCTCCTTCTCCTTCTCCTCCTCCTCCTCCTGCTCACCCTTTCCTTAACAGCACTGGCCAGCGTATGCAGCTTGGAGTGCTGCTGCTATTGCCACCTGCAGTGCCACCACCACTGTGTACCCCCACATGACTTTCCTCAGTGACCCTGAACAGCTGGGAGCATGGGAAAAGGACAGGTGGTAGGGGAGGTGTGTGAGTGGTGGTCAGTGGCAGTGAACCCCACAAGAAGTCCTGGGCCCTGGCAGCAGCCCTACCTCAGTGTTTGCCGGCACCAGCCCTGAGCATGTTTTCTCAGAAGAATGGCGGGGAAGCAAGGAAGAGTCTAGCAGGGATTAACATCTGGTTGGATCCCACCAACTTTTTTGCACAATCTCGCCCCCAGTTCCGTTCCTTACTACAAACCCTGACTCACATGGCTTCCATGCAGGTCCCATGACTTCGACTATAGCCCTTTTGGTAGTCAAAGGAGGTTGTTCTCACCTCTTTTAACTAGTGGAAATGATGTTTGATCCAACACAGGGTGTTGCCATTGTGTCTTTTATGCAAGTTTTTTGTGGCTTTAATAGCTATGGCTTTTTATGCAGGGATGTTTCCCCTTTTCTGCCCATCAGAGGTCGCCTTGTTCTCCCTGCACATTTTGCTTGTGTTTTCCAAATGCTGTTTTAGTCAGAATCTGGAAAGCGTGGGCAAAACGCGCAGGGACAGCGAGGCAACCTCTGACAGACGGAAAAGACATGCATAATCAAAAGGAAGCCCCAAGGCAGTCAGTGGGGGTGATCACGGGGAAACGCCCCTGCATAAGAGGCCTATGTGTGAGGCAGAACTCCAACGACTTTTGCACTTTGACATGCACAACAAACCTTGGAAAAGAAATGGACGGTGATTCTGTTTCCTCCCATCACCTCCTCTACCCCCGCTCCAAGAAACTCAAACAGAGTATTTCAAATCTGTGGAGGAAAGGGATGGACAAAACATCTCCAGTGAACTTCCTCACTCTTTTTGATTCCCTCAAAAACCGTCAGGTGCTTTGCTCAAAACAGAAACCTCCAAATTTGCTTCAGACTCCACACTAGGGCTGGCACAGAGTATCGACATGCCTTGAACATTCTGAGTGACAAATAGGGTTGCCAACCTCCAGGACTATTCCACAGCTTAACTATATTAGTATGAGTGCAATTTTTGCTTAGCTCAACCTCCAGGTAGTAGCTGGAGATCTCCTGCTATTACAAATGATCTCCAGCCGATAGAGATCAGTTGCCCTTGGGAAAATGGCCGCTTTAGCAATTGGACTCGATGGCATTGAAGTCCCTCCCCTCCCAAACCCTGCCCTCCTCAGGCTCCACCCCCAAAATCTCCAGGTACTTCCCAACCCGGAGCTGGCATCCCTAGTGACAAAACAACCCAAATGTCTATGTGAAAATGGAATGGACCAGTTCAGCTTTACCTCCAGTATCTAGGTTTAGTCTAAGTCTAAAAACAGAACCTTTTAATTTGCCTTCAGAATATTTCTGCTTTGCTTTAAGCATGGGCACAATATCTGCATTTTACAATTTCATTAACATCTCATGACAAATGTTTGCCATGAACACCTTAGAGTGCCTCATTTGCTTTTCACAGAACGAACCTCATTGCAATTTGGAATGTCTTTGGGTGCTGCTGGTATATATTTCTTTTCCCATGCAATTATTGGAGGGCATTCTAATTAACCCTGATGAAGTCAAGGTAATAATGAAACATGTTTGAATTGCTTATAATAAAAGCATGCAATCTGAGAGTCCGTCCCCCCCCCCATACCTATTCTTTGTGAGAAGCCCAGTCATTATTGCTTTGGAATGTGCGGCTGTTGCCAATGATCAGAGAGGTACAGTTGAGCTGATGCATTTGAAGTCTTCTCTTCTTCTTTTCATTGTGCACACTTGTTTGCCAAAGACTGCTGGGCCAGCTGAAGAGCTCATTATGAAGAGACGCAGGCTGTATTGTTTGCTTATGTCCCTGGAAAGGAACACACATAGGAGGGCCTATACGCTGGCCAGATGTGAAGCCCTACCATCTGCCATATTAGAAGGGAGATTTAAGAAGATCCCCAGGGTGGAGAGACTTTGCCCGTGTAACACAGGGGAGCTGGAAACCATTGAGCATGTATTTTTTAGATGTCCCCTCTACAAGTCAGCCCGCTTCAATATTATTGACCCTTTGATTAGGGAAATGGGCTCTGGTGATGAGGGTGAATGGACCAAAAGGTTTCTGCTGGGAGACAGCTCACCAGTCACCACCCAGGTTGCAAAATATTGTGCAGTAGCAATGAAGCTACGTCACCTCAATGTTCTCTAATCTGTGCAAGTGTAAAATTGGGTGATTCCTAATTTTGTTGGCCTTGGTTGTAAACATCTACTCTGTATGATCAGCTTCTGTTTTATCTGTTTTATCTGGCATATTAGCCGCAAATAAAATTTATTTATTATTTATTATATTTATTTATTGTTTGCTTATGGAATGTTTTTATATTTGTATTCTTCCTTCCCTCTATAAAAATGCAAGTCACCATAGTTAGACAGGAGCTTTTTTTTCCTTTACAAAAGCTTTGTGAGGCAGGTTAAGTTACCCAATAGTAGTAGGTCAACTATACCCAAAGAGCTTGATTGTTAAGTAGGGATTTAAATTTAGGTTTCTCTAGCACACTGTCCATGATACCACAGTGGTTCCCCCTGTGAAGCTTGGCAACAAATCTTTTCATAGTTTAAAAACAGCCAGTGTTAGGGTTGCCAACTGCCAGGTAGTTACAAGAAAATATGCAACCTGTGCTAGAATTAAGATAACTTAATTGGCAGCATGAGGGCTCAAACACAATAAATCACAGTAAAGGAACATGCAAATAGCAATAATTTTACTGGCATGCCGCAATACTAACTAACAAAAATTCTATCTAATATAACACCATGATATGTACAATAGTGAAGCAAACACCAATAAGCGCAAAAAATAACAATGATAGAATAGTGATATGGCACAGCACAATTGTGCAGAATGGCAAGAAGCCTCAAGTTCAGCTGCAATCACACCCGCTCCCACTAGTCCGTAATGAATACGTGTGGAGAGTCCGCACTGGAACAAACCGGGGGTTTGCCCACCACCAGCGGGAACCTGGCAACCCTAGGAATGATATATGCTGCTCTGAGCTCCTTGAAGGAAGGGCAGGATAAATATATACGAAATAAATAAAAATAATGAAATGGAGCTTTGTGCAAGATCTTGAGGTTTGATTTCTGTTCCCCGTTTGCCACATTTGGCAGCCAAGAATCAAGCCTAGGACTGTATCTTGGGCCAAGTATCCACATTTAAACATCAGTGTCAGTTTGCAAAGGTGGTGTGAGGCTGGAGACGGCTTGGTTTTCGTTTCCACTAGACACCAAGCCGGTGTTATTTAAGACTAGTTAGGCACCCTCAGCTCTATGGAAATGTGGTAATTTTGTTTATGTTGCACCCTGAGGCAATGAGAATGTCCCATTATTTAGCCATTGTCAATTCCTGGCTCGGGTTTCTCTCTCCTTTTTCTGAGCCCGCTGGGATAAATGTTTTAGTGTTCTCTCAAGAAAACCTTTGCCTGGATCAAATGTGCACCACAGAAAAAGGTTTCTCATCACTTTCATGTGCAAAGGGGGGGGGGAAAGAAATAAGGACAGTGATTCTTAGTTTCAACTAGATGGATAAGAGGGACTTCTGAGGCTAATTGGTTTTATTTCAGCATTACTCATTTTAGAATTTATTTCCTGGGCTCAGAGCTGGCAGGATCGAACACATGCGTTTTCACCGAACGTGCGTTCGATCCTGGCTAAATCCCGGCTGAAACAGGGAATAAAGGAGGCTTAAGCGACCATGCGTTTTCGCCCATTGACAGGGTACCTTTCCTGTCATCAAGTCAAACTGGTGATGTGCTGTTAGGAAATACCAGAGAGGTGTTATCCATGAACATCCTATGCTTTTAAAATTTGTATGTGTGTGTTAAGTGCCATCAAGTCGCTTCCGACTCATGGCGACCCTATGCATCAATGTCCTCCAAAATGTCCTATCTTTGACAACCTTGCTCAGGTCTTGCAAATTGAGGGCTGTGACTCCCTTTATTGAGTCAATCCATCTCTTGTTGGGTCTTCCTCTTTTCCTGCTGCCCTCAACTTTTCCTAGCATGACGGTCTTTTCTAGTGACTCTTGCCTTCTCATAATGTGACCATTACTCCCCCCCCCAAATGATCCTTTCCTTTGAGGGGGGAGCCTCAAAGACCAAGATTAAGCAACTAAGCGGTGGCTTTGATTGGGGATCTTGTTTTCATGTGTGCTTTCTTCTATTTTTCTTCATCGCTTTCTCCCTTGACCCCCTAGGAAAGGATAGGATCTGTGGTGAGTTGGGATGGCAATCGAAGGCACTGATATATTTTTGTTAGGAAAAGACCCCACTCAGTACAGTGCCACTGTCCTCTTGATGGTAGCATGTATTGATTCTGGGATGAATGGAGGATTCTTGCCTACATCACGCTTCTCTATCACACCACCAAGCACAGGTGAGAAAGGGCTGTGGCTCTGTGCCACAGAGGTGGCAGATGCTGGGAGGGGTTCCAGGCTCAGCTCCAGTGGGTGCTGGGAGAGGTTCCGAGCCTGGCTGTCACAATGGAGCACTCTGGGAGCAGCTCATGTCCTGGCAGCAACAGCAATGTGGCCCAGGAGCAGCTCTGAGACAAGAGCAGCTCCCATCGTCCTCTGCTATGGCCACCAGGTAGGATTGCCAGGTCCCTCTTCACCATTGGTGGGAGGTTTTTGGGGTGGAGCCTGAGGAGGGCAGGATTTGGAGTGGGGAGGGACTTCGATGCCATAGAGTCCAATTGCCAAAGTGGCCATTTTCTCCAAGGGAATTGATCTCTTGTCAGCTGGAGATCAGTTGTAATAGCAGGAGATCTCCAGCTAGTACCTGGAGGTTGGAAACCCTACCACCAGGTCTGGGGTGGAGCTTAAGGTGGCAAGGTCTGGAGCTATGATGGAGGGGTAGAGATGGGATTTCCCCCCACTGTGAGTCTTGCAGGCCTCCCACTTGTTTCCCCAATTTCTCCTTCCAAAGGTTCCAATCACTCTCATTGGCCGTTGCTGGCCTTTTCTACCTGACCACTGGGGAACAAAGGGGATTAGCAAATATGAAAAAGAGGTCAGACTTGGCTCTGTCAATCACAGCATCAACACCCTCCCCAAACTTTGCCCTCCCCAGTGTCTACCCCCTAAATAGGGATGCCAGCCTCCAGGTACTAGCTGGAGATCTCCTGCTATTATATCTGATCTCCAGCCAGTAGAGATCAGTTCACCTGGAGAAAATGGCCACTTTGGCGATTAGACTCTATGGCATTGAAGTCCCTCCCCTCCTGAAATCCCACCCTTCTCAGACTCCACCTCAAAAATCACCAGGTATTTCCAGCAATCCTAACCCTAAATCTCCAGATATTTCTTTACCCAGTGCTGGCAACCCTAAAATCGGTTGTAATTACAGGAGATCTCTAGGTCCCACAACCTACAAAGTTAGGGTTGCCAGCTCCAGGTTGCAAAATATCTGGATATTTGGGGGTGGGGTCTGAGGAGGGCGGGGTTTACTGAGGGGAGGGGCTTCACTGCCACAGAGTCCAATTGCCAAAGCAGCCATTTTCTTCAGGGGAACTGATTTCTATCGCCTCGAGATCAGTTGTAATAGTGGGGGATCGCCAGCCGCCACCTGGAGGTTGGCAACCCTACTACAAAGGAAAGGGCAAGATTTATCTAATATTTCTAGGTTAAAGGAATGTTTGAGGAAATACGGGGCATGAATCTGTTCCTGATTTCTCCAACTGGAGTGTGGCCAGTCGGAAATGTAATGCAGCAGCTGTCTTCCAGAAGACCAGGGAATGTGGTGTCTTTATCACTGGATAGCATATTGCTATTCATAAGGACTACTCTCAGAGACAGTAATGCTGCTGATCACCATCGAGACGTACCTGCCATTTGAAGATTATCCTACTGTGTGGTCATTTCAGCCCTTGCTTCATCTTACATGACATTTCCCCTATAATTTCAGTGGAGATTTGTGCTGTTTTTCTCTCCTCTCTGACAAAAACAGTATTGGACATTTTAAAATCCACTTTGAGTTTACTAACCAACCAAAGGCTTATAAAATAATCAGATGTATTATAATCCCCTCTGTCATCAACATGAGACAAAGTTATCACATGACACACAAAGAAAGATGTCAGAAACTATCATTAAATTCAAAGAAAAATAGGAACTGATTTGATACAGTAACTCCAGCAAGTATAGATTTATTGAGAGTACTTTTAATATTTATTTGGGAATTTTAAAACCCACCATCCATTGTTCTAGATGGATGGTGTTTGAAAGCTTCTCTGTCATCAGCATTAGTGTCTGTCAAATGGGAAGTGAACGGAAGTATTTTGATTAGCTCTAATACAGGCCAGCTCCTTTTCCAGCTTACTAGAGCAATAAGAAGGGATCAGAAGATAGCTTTTACCAAAACTGAGTGTAAGCAGGGGAGGAAATAAATTGACTTCATTACATTTTTGCACAAATCTCATTAGCAGAAAATACACCCAGCACCTTACAATTACACCTTTTAATCAGCTTGTGGTAAGAAACAGTGGAGTGAATCAACAGAGCGATGTTTCATGAACCTTCCTATCTGTCATCATAATGAATGGGTGCTTTAGATATGAAGGAACACATATATTTTATTGCTGCGCCTCCTACAGTAACTTGACATTGGGAACATGGATGCCTCACTTGTGCAGTGATTGCTTTTGAAGCTATGCACCTATGAATACTGAGCCCCTGTCTCCTTGCAGTAACGCAACCAAGCTTTCCTGGGTTTGGCCAGTAACTCACACAATGAAAGCTAAATAAAGCTTTATTGAAGAAAAATTAATCAAAAAGGTTTAAAAACACAAGTTACAGTTCAGTAGCAATAAGCTGTGTGAAAATCATAAAAGCTATCTCACTGAAAATCTTACACAGCATTAGGGTTGCCAGGTCCCCCCTCAACTCTGGCGGGAGGTTTTCGGGGCAGAGTTGAGGCAGGGATCATGTGTGCGCGGCTGCGCTGATGTGATCACATCACTTCTGGTTTACACCTAGAAGCACCGCATTGCAACGGGCCTTTTACCACTCAAATTGGGAGTTTGAGTGGTAAAAGGCCCATGCGATGTGATGCTTCTGGGTGTAAACCAGAAGTGACACGATCGCGTTGGCACAACCGTGCACGCACATGATCCCTGCTTCCAAGACGGGCATTGGATTCCGGTAATTCCTGTTTATGCGATCTTCTTCAGTTGCTGAATATATACATGTGCAAGGCTTGGGTCATTTTACACAAGGTGCTGCAAAAGCTTTCCTTGTGTGCCATAATAGGCATTGGTGCGATGTATCCCAGTGCTGATGGCGTTCTCCCTGCAGCCGCTCAGTAATGCATATTGGGTGACTGAAAAAGTTTACCGGAATCCTGTATCTCCTTATTCGCCTTATGTGCCTGCCGGAACTCGACTAGTCACGACAGAATTGCTTAATTTGCCAGTTGGAACTTTGCTAATTGCGAGCAGCAATATCTCGCTTTAGTTTGGCGTTAGAACTTTGCCTATTTTGCTTGCCAGAATTCGTCGAGTCTCGAGAAATTTCGCCTCATTGGCCAGTCTGAACTTTGTGAGTTACGAGCACCAACGTCTCACTTCAGTTTGGAGCCAGGACTTGTTTAAGAGCGAGGAACGACTTCGCTAAGTTTGTACATTTGTGTGTTTCTATGTAAAGGTCTTTATTGATGTGGCACATTGTTTCTGTGGCCTTAGGCTATAGTTAGGTGCACTTAGCTAACTACAATTCATAGTCCTAGTATTGGTAGTATAAATAAGAGTAAAACACATATATAAACGCTGCATTAACAGTCTTTATTGTATTAACAAAAAATCTTTCCAAATATTGATTGGCCATAGCGGCTGCAATTTTTATTCAGTACCTGTAAGTCGGCAACCCTAGACAGAAGTCTTTCTGGCAGCATAACAGGTAAGTGGAAGAAAGAAGGTAAAGGAGAGGATAACCAACTTCTCAAACCTCCTTCTTATGGTAAAGCTGACCATCAGCAGGTGACCCCTCGCAACCGATCATTGGGCTATCTTCATGGAAGCTTCTAGGTGCTGCGAGCAGTTTGACCCCTCCCAAACACAACAGTCCAGGGAAGGAGCAAGTACCCCCTCCCAATCTGAGGTTCCCAGCTGAAATGAATAAACCAATTAGCTGAGGCCTGAGATAGTGTCCTTGGGAAAAAGTTTGTTGTCTGCATCTGTGCGAGACAAACGCTTAAGCTTGAGTGGAAATTTTTAGCCAAGATGGATACTGTCTTGACAGCACCTTATTATATTGCTAAGTTTGTTTATCAAGGTCTTTGACATAATGAACGGCTTCCAGCTTGTTTGTGATGAGCTTGTGTACCTGGTTTATTATCAGGATCGTCTGTTCATTTATTCTCAAGTTTATTCTCAGGATCATGCTGCCAATTTGGAAGGCTTTAAGAGAGGAGTGGACATGTTCGTGGAGGAGAGGGATGTGGCTACTAGTAAAAATGGATACTAGCCATGATGCATACCTATTCTCTCCAGGATCAGAGGAGCATGCCTGTTATATTAGGTGCTGTGGAAGACAGGCAGGATAATGCTGCTGCAGTTGTCTTGTTTGTGGGCTTCCTAGAGGCACCTGGTTGGCCACTGTGTGAACAGACTGTTGACTTGATGGACCTTGGTCTGATCCAGCATGGCTGTTCTTATGTTACCTCCCCTCTCCCTTTGTGGAAGGAGCTCAGTCTTTGATCTAGCCACAATGTATTGAGACATCTGAATTCAGGCAATTCATCAAAGTGATTTATTTTTTGCCCATAAACTTGGGCTTTAAGCCTGATTTTATAAGGGAAAAAAATAAACTACAAGCAGAGAGTTCTCCTCTGGTTTCGGTATCACAATGAATTGTGATTAGATCAAACATTTCCTAAGCTAGGAAGTCTTCAACCTCTGTCCCATGCAGTGGCTGCCAAAATACCCTGTTCTTTTCAACTGTTAAAGGCAAAGGACCTCAGTCTTCCTCTGCATTTGGTCTGTCTGTGTTTGTATGTAAATTGTCAAAATAATATTTTGCCTGACGCTGTGGGGTGAAGCTCAACAGAAACAAGATCTTATGTGTTTTATTCTGCAAACATTGGAATGGTGATAGCATGGGGGAAATGAGCTTTGATTAATTGATTCTGCCATCGTACAGTTTTGATTGTTTGCATTTTCCGCCGTAATGAAATGGCTGCTGTTAGAATAGCTACAGTTTTAAATGGGCCTCACCAGGATCTCTGTCTCTTCTAGTCAGCTATTTTGTATAGCTCATCTTCTGTGCCAGGCAATTTACATTTGCATACATTTAAATGAATCAACATCTGCAAATGAGCAATCTCCATTTTTATTGGATAGGAGAGGCAGTCACCCTTTGGAGCGGTATGTTGTAATTTTAACCAACAGCTTCAACACAATGCTACATTTGTGTTGATTTAAATTACTATTCGGATGACAGAAATATATTTCTTGCAAAAGAAAGGCTAACAAGGAGACTAGGTTTTACATGTTACTTTATACTTTACACTTTCAAAAGGAACTCCCTTTTGAGACACCTTAATGCTTTTCAGATTTTGAAATTTGGTTTACATGTATAATATTTTTGTGCATTTTCTGTCTGATTATTCTGAAGCCAAAAAAGAACCGGAGCCTGTGCATATGACAAAAGAATGTTAACATAGCTTAATGATTGTGGATATTTTCTCAATGAGTGCTCATTGGTAAGAGATTAGGGTTGCCAGGTCCCTCTTCGCAACCAGTGGGAGGTTTTTTTTGGGTGGAGCCTGAGGAGGGCGGGGTCTGGGGAGGGGAGGGACTTCAATGCCATAGAGTCCAATGACCAAAGTGGCCATTTTCTCCAGGGGAACTTTTCTCTATTGGCTGAAGATCAGTTGTAATAGTGGGAGATATCCAGCTACTACCTGGAGATTCAGCAAACTAGAAACAGCACTTCACAAGCTAGACACAATGATTATAAAGTAGTGGTATTTAATAACATATCCACCACTGACAGTATGTAGGCAAAAACATGTGTTGTTAATTATTGCCTTAAAAGTAACACCAAAGAGAGGACTATGCCTTGTTACAAACAAATAATAGTATTACAGGTAAGTCCATGAAAGGGGGTGCCAACCTCCCTTTCTTCCACAGATATGCTTCTTGAGAGTAGCAATTCAGTAGTGCAGTTGTTCTCAACAGAAGCCCGGTGATCTTTCTGTTTCAGCGATTAACGCCTTCTTCAGGGACCAACGCTGGCTGTTATTAACATTCTCTGCGTTGGCAACCCTATACAAGATGTCAGACTAGATGGATCAGTGATCTGATCCAGCAAGGCTCTTCTTATATAAATGTCAGATATTAAATGCTTTAGCTTCCCTAATGTTCATGCTGCAGTTTGCCTGGTTACTTGCCAAGGGTTGTTTTCACATTTTACAGTTTGTTCCAATAAAGTGCCATTGGAGAATTATCTGGCCCTGAAACTTTTACATACATTTCAATGTTTGTCTATATGAGAAGAAAGGTTAACCCAGGGCCTCCACAGTAGACTTTTTTTTCTAAACTAGGAACTAACCGTGCTCCACTGCTCTTGCCTAGAAGCCAGATGCAATTCATGAAGGTATTGATTTTATATCAAAAGCACCCAACATCTTTAAGCAAGAGGGTATTTTTATGTCTGGGAAATTATGCTTTCCCATAATAGTGCTCATTGCTGAGAGAATGGATGCCACCTTCTTCCTTGGTGAATCAATTGTAGTTGTGACTGTCATGTGGCATGAAGCTAGAGCATCATTCCAATTAGCACTCATTAGCTAAAACAGCCCTTGCTATAAGTTGGGTGTTGTAAATTGATTATTTGGTGTTGTATTATGTATTATTGTTATGGTTAAGCTCAAGATCTTTGGTCAAAGGAGCTAGTAAATAAATGGAAATGGAAAACAGCCCTTGACATTACAGAACTGGCTGTGAAGATACATTTCACTTCCCCCTTTGAAAGCATTTTTCAAAACTAGTTTTTTTTTCCTTTTAAATAAAATTTAGCATTTCCAATGTATCAGCCCAAGGGAGGGATGAGCATAGACTTGTGAATTTAAAAGGTAAACCTGGTGATCACCTGCATGGCTATTGGGTGCCTGCCGCTTAGGCAAACCTCTTGCTTTGCATCTGCAATACAGGGACAATGATACTCACCATACAGGGTTCTTGTCAGGGTTATAAGGTAATGTATGTGAAATACTCTGAACACTTATAGCTACCATGGACCACCAAAAAGACAAGTGGGTTCTAGATCAAATTAAGTCTCAAGTCTCCCTAGAAAAGACAATAATGCAGAAAAGTTGAAGGCAGTAGGAAAAGAGGAGGATCCAACCTGAGGTAGATGGACTCAATAAATTAAGCAAGCCCTTTGTGGAGTTTATGGTAGTGGAAAGTGATGTCAAGTCCCAGCCAATTTATAGCAACCCCATAGGGGTTTTCAAGGCAAGAGATGAGCAGAGGTGGTTTGCCATTGCCTGCCTCTGCATAGCAAACCTGGACTTCCTTGGTGACCTCCCATCCAAGTACTAACCAAGACCAACGCTGCTTTGCTTCTGAGATCTGACAAGTCCAGGCTAGTCTGGGCCCTCCTGGTCAGGTTGTGTGGTGCTAATACATACCATTAAAAAAATCTGTCAAAAATGACCTCTTGGTAATTCCACCTTCCAACGGGACTATCCAGATTCTCCTCCATTCTGTGGGAACAGGATAGCCATAAACTGAAGTGCTAGTAGAGAGTTCAAATTTGTTCTTGTCTGGAAAAATCATCACTCAAGTCAAATATAAATATTATTTATTAAATCTGATAATGCCCATCTCCTGTTGATCAGATTGCTGCAATTAATTATTGCAGTTCCTTGAGATACAGAAGACAATCAAGAGAACAGCTTCATGCCTGACAATGTTTAACTTCTTACGTTTTAATTAAATCGTTTATTTACTTAATTGAATCATTTAAATGGCTTGCAGCAAACCATTCAAACCAGTATAAAAGTCAGAAAGACAATGGAGAAACACAGCCAACAATGACAGAATCAGTGGAAGGCGAAGCAATAACCGTCTGAAAAAGCAACCATTAAATCAGTCTCGGCATTGGTAAAACAAAATTAATTATTCAATAAAACCATAAACCAGAGAGAATTACTATTTCCAGAACAGAGAAACCAATCCAACTCCCTATATGACAAAGGGTTGTTTTTCAGAAGCAACTGAAAACTTAGCAAAGAGGGGTCTATGTGGGCATCCCTCAGCAGTTAGTCCTACACTAACATTGTGATGAACTTGCATGCAATCCATCTACAGTGCACACATGATTTTCCTTCATATGCACATAAAGTAGGTCGTGTATTACATTCAACACATGTAGGACTGAATGTCTTTATAGACGAAAATCCACAGGTTACAGTAGGAATGGCTAAGTTTTCTGCAGTGGCCTGTAGAATGGTTATACATAGGGTTGCCAGGTCCCTCTTCACCACCAGTGGGAGGTTTTTGGGGCACAGCCTGAGGAGGGTGGGGTTTGGGGAGGGGAGGGACTTCAATGCCATAGAGTCCAATGGCCAAAGTGGCCATTTTCTCCAAGTGAACTGATCTCTGTCAGCTGGAGATCAGTTGTAACAGCAGGAGATCTTCAGCAACCCTAGTTATACAACCCTAGTTCTGCAACAAAATATTTTAAAACACATATTAAAAAGGTCTTCTGCTTGAAATGCTGAAATTTACTATTAGAATTAAGTATAACCTCACTCCCTGACATTTTGTGGTTGGTTCTGCCACCTGTGGAAGCCATTTTGTGGTTGGTTCTGCCACCTGTGGAAGCCATTTTGTGGTTGGTTCCATCTTCCGTGGTAGCCATTTTTGGGTTGTGCCCGCCACCATTTGTCAGAATTCCAAAGGTGCTCACAGGGTCAAAATGTTGGGGATGAAAACATCTGTAAGATGAAAACCTCTGTGATAGTAGGGATAGAAATGAGTGAACATAATAGAACTGATTCAGCAAAGAGCAGTAAATTTTGGTGCCATATTGGAGAACTTTCTGAGGGGGGGATCTTTCCCCCAAGTGTTTTCTAATTATTTGCTGTGCTGCTGTGTACTGTAGAAAGGTAGAAATGCCCTAAATAAATAAAATGAATAAATAAACGCAGCCTGTGAGTCAGATCAGATGTACCACAGCTGTTTGGTTAATACTACTGCTGGAAACCAGCCATGGTGTCATGCTTCATCTTAAAGAGGTGCTTTGGCACAGTGGGGAATATTGCTTCTTGCAAGTACGTAGCTGCATCCTATTCATTTTGCTCTCATGCTTGAATTACAAGCAAAGGATATGGCCAGAGACAGGATTGTGACTGTTTGCATGAATGTATTGCAACAAACAAACAAATAAATGCTGCTGACTTTTTCTTTGGATGGCACATTAAACATTGGATGCGTTACCAGCAATGGCATAGAGATTTCACATGAACACGTGAACACATGAAGCTGCCTTATACTGAATCAGACCCTCAGTCCGTCAAAGTTAGTATTGTCTACTCAGGCCGGCAGCGGCTCTCCAGGGTCTCAGGCAGAGGTCTTTCACATCACCTGCTTGCCTAGCCCCTTTAACTGGAGATGCCAGGGATTGAACCTGGGGCCTTCTGAATGCCAAGCAGATGCTCTACCACTGAGCCATAGCCCCTCCCCCTTCAGAAGTGTTTATTTTTGTTTGCCAGGGTTAGAGGTGAAAGTTAACTCATATTTTGGTGACCAGCCGAGGCTAGATATAGTCGTTTTATGTGTTGTATGGATATATCCAGCTCCTTTTCCCCCTCACTGCTTCAAGTGTTAGTGGCCAGACTGCTCTAGCTACCTGGGGTGCCAATTGTGCATGAAGGATCAAGGCTGGCACAAGAGCAGGGCACTGCTCCACTGAGATGAACCAGTATTCCAGGGACCTGGATTCCATCTGATATATGTGTTACAACTTTGGAGTTGGAAGTATGAGTTGGTCACTTTGCATTTTCTCCTAGCGTGAGGTGTGAAAGGCTTACAGACAATGGGGATGACTAACTTTCCCCTTGTATATTAAAGTAAACACTCCTGGCAGCCACCTGGCAATAATTGAGAACTGTTCTCCATATATCTGATGTCCGTCAAGCCAGTCATCAGGCATTCAGAGGAGATTCAATCAAAAATCTCCAGTCCGACTCACACCCATCCTGAGAAACTGCTCAGGCATTCCCTCACATTCCAATATTTCTACCAAGCAATTGCCAAAATTAATCAAGAAATCACACCAACACTCTCTTCTTTTCTGAGAGACATTAAGCCTCTTCTTTCTTTTGCTCAGACTTAGGAGGAACAATCAAGGTCTTTGTCCCTGGTAAAGATTCCTTTGCCAGTTACCTCATACTGTCCCAGGACTAGGTTTGCCAGGTTCCTCTTCGCTACTGGTGGGAAGTTTTTGGGGTGGAGCCCGAAGAGGGCGGCGTTTGGGGAGGGGAGGGAGCAGGAGATCTCCAACTAGTACCTGGAGGTTCACAACCCTCCCCAGGACTTATTTAGGGGTATAAATAGTAGCCCTCATGGCTTTCATAGTGTGTGTATGTCTTTGGATCTGAACACTCACCCTTTACTTGCCTGTAAGCAATCTCGCATTGTTTTCCGGAGACACTGGTTCGTTTCCCCCTGTACAGCACTGCTTTCACTTGGACGTTGCTCTTCAAGACTGGTAATTATCATCTAAACCCTTACTCTAGAATCCCACCCCTTCATTCTTTATTTTCCTTAGCTCTTGTGTGAATTGTGTGTGTGTTACATTTGTGTGCTTGGAATTATTATTTTATAATAAAACTCCATTTTTTTAATAAACTGCTTCTTTATTGGGAATTTTCCATAAAGACTTATCTCTATATACAAAGTCCGCAAAGATCCTGGTTACCCAATCTCTCGCAAAACTCTTGTCTCCATGCTAATTCCTCCAACCAAGGCGGAGACATTCTAATTCGAGTAACACAAGAGATTAAATTTTAAGACAAAGGTAGCAAATAAGGAAATTGTTAGGATTCAGGAAAGCATCTGATGGTTAGCTCAGAAGAACTGTTTACTTTTGTCCCGTCACATATCCAATGTGAGCTCCGTAGCTCAGTCAATGAGGCTGTATGGTTCCATAAATTTCCTGTCCCTGCTCAATGTTATTGTTCCTCATTATTCAACTTTTAGTTTTCCTGCTAAAGTGAACTGAGGAGATTCACAAGGGCATCACTTCTGGCTCCATCAGTATTGACCACAAAAAATGTCCACTGTGCTTTTTTTTGCTGTTGCTTATTTTAAAACCAAATGCCTAAAATATCTCTGAGGCTTTCCAAAAGTCTCTTGTTCAATAAAACCACCTTGAAACACAGGAAATATAGTCAATCCTAAATAAAAACAGGTGTGCAATTCCTTCTACCGTACTGTGACCATGGAGAATTACTGTCTGCAGGGATGAGGGTTGTGAAGGGTTATTGCATTACTAAGCGCTTGGAACAGTCTACCTAAAGTGTATCAATGCAAGCTATTTGCATTTTGAAAGCAAGGACTTTTGTGTTAGAGCAGTGGTTCTCAACCTGTGGGTCGCGACCCCCAAGGGGGTCGTGACATGTTTTCTGAGGGGTCGCCGCCACTGTCCTGGGACAGCCCCCATCCCGTCGAGGAACCGGCCGACCGACAGCTGGAAGGAGAGAGGCGAGGAACCGGCCGACCGACAGAGAGGCGAGGCGAGGAACCAGAGAGAGAGAGGCGAGGAGAGAGGCGAGGAACCGGCTGACCGACAGCCAGAAGGAGCCGGGCTGCAGAGACGCTGAGCTGCCCTGGGCGGCCGGGCTCCAGCTGGTGTGCGGTGGCACATCTCTGCAGCCCGGCTCCTTCCGGCTGTCAGTCGGCCGGTTCCTCGCCTCTCTTCTCACCTCTCTCTCTCCGGTTCCTCGCCTCGCCTCTCTGTCGGCCAGATGACGCGGCGGGATGTGTGGGAGGCCGAGGAAGCTCCCCTGGCTCGGCCCATTCAGGTCTTGGAGGAGAAGAGGGCGGTCCCCCCTGAGGCCACCCAAGGGTCCTCCCCAGCCCTCCTCGTGCTCCATTTCCCGGCCGCGCGCTTGCTGCGCTGCGGCTGGAGAGTTCCCCCCAGCCCTCCCCGTGTACGTGTGTGCTCAAGATCCCCGGGCCGCTGGCGAGTGCATGTGTGTGTGTGTGGGGGAGAAGCCTCGCTCCCTCCCTCCCTCTCTTTCCTTTCTTCCTTCCTTTCTTCCTTCCTTCCTTCCTTTCCTTTCCTTCCTTTTTCTTTCTTCCTTTCTTCTTCTTTCTTCTTTCTCCTTTCTTCCTTTCTTCCTTTCTCCTTTCTCGTTCCTTTCCTCCCTTCCTCCCTCCCTTTCCTTCCTTTCCCTTCCTTTCCTTCCTTCCTTTCTTCCCTTCCTTCCCTTCTTTCCTTCCTTCCCTTCTTTCCTTCCTTCCTTTCCTTCTTTCCTTCTCTCCCTCCCCTGCATAGCCTCTTCTAGGTTTGCAAACCTCCAGGTGGTGTCTGGAGACTTGACAACCCTAGTCTCTTCCAGGAAAAAGGTTCCCCACCCCTGCCCTAATGCAATCAGGTAAAACCAGCCCAAAGCATAAAAATGTCACCATGCTCGCCTTTCGAGTTTTAATTCCATTTGCCTCTACATATCTCTGTGAGAGTGGATTTTCAACGCTTCTTCATATCAAAACACTCTTCTATATACCATCCCTGCCTGCTTCTCTGCCTGCTGCCGTGGCACCTTCCTGGCCTCTGAAGGGCTTTCGCCCTTAGAGCTCAGGAATGTGCTGCAAGAGTAACACTTGTTCAACAAAGGCTGATCTCAAATGCCCTCTTATGTACCCTAAGCATGCTAACTGCTTTTATATCCCCACAATCTAAGCTGATGATGCAAGGGATTTTAAAACAAAGGGGAATCTCTCATGTTGTGGGGCTTTTGCAAGGCCTCAAGTTGTGCCTGTTGTCTCCTCAACAGAACACTCCAAAAGACAGTCTTAAGTGGCTGAAGGGAGGATGTGTAAAGGGCATCATGGCTCCAAGTCTAGAGTTGCCAGCCTCTAGGTGAGGGCTGAGGATCTCCCAGGATCTCCAGAGATCAGTTCCAATGGGTTAAAAGGATGTTTTGAAGGGTGGCCTCCAAACTTCCCCAGGCTCCGCCACAAATATCCAGGAATTTCCTAACCAAGAGTTCAACCATAATCCCCACCTAAAAGATTTTTTTAAATAACCATTCCAATATTAAGAGCTGACACCAACCTTTCCTTCAGAAAGGCTCTTCAGAGGATGGCCCTTAGTTTCAGGTAAATTCAGGTACAGTCGTATTTCTAAGGAGTGTCAAGATTCTGTCAAAAGATTGCAAAGTTTGGGCTGTATAAAAAAAATCTATAGTAGAAAGGTTAAAAAGGGGGAATAAAAGGAGTTATTTGTGTGGGTGCACCTATGTTTTAAAAATATAATGAACGAAATGAGAAATATAGTCTGAGAAGCCAACTTGGTTGCAGAGAAGGCAGGATTGGGTTTACTGTGTGGAGAGCTGCATTCATCTCCTGTGGAGACCTGAGAATCACTGAGTGGGTATAAACAAATCACATTTTCTCAACCCTGCATCTCATATGATTGTTTACAGGTAAAATGGGATGTTTCCATTATGCAATCTTGACCTTTCTTGGAGTAAAACATAGTACCAAATATGATACATGTAAAAAAAATATCTTAAGAGTTTACTTATTTTGTCCAAGCAAGGAGTTAGAAAAACCATGCAGTCCAAAACAACTTCCAATGATCGGTGTAAGCTCATGACTGTAGTACAAATGTCCTATATTTAACAGAATTTCAAATTCTCTCACATTCTCCCAGATTCTCTCAGCACATTGTAGCAACATTCTTTAAGAAACACAACACACAGAAAAGAAGGAAGTACGGCTGCAATATTTCTTGATATTTGCCAGCAATATGTTAGATAATATTGTACTACCGGGGATAAGAATTTTATGATATTTGGAAATCGCAACATTTTAATAAAATAGATCCCTGTGGGTGTGTTAAAATACCCACATTTGCTATGGATTGCATATATAGAACTCAACAGGATTGCATATGTAAGTTGTATAGGTGCATCAAGTCCGAATGGGACTTGCATAAGGAAAAAGCTGCCCTTTGGCACACATATGTGTGAGAGTGGTGTTTGTAAATTGAAGGTCAGCTACAGTAAAGGGAAAAAACACATCATTTTGTAGATATATTTGCAGTTACATTATGTCATGAAAGGCAGTTTCCTTGCCCGGTCCATTTTAAAAGCCGCCGTTGGTGGGAAGTGTTTACAACTCGGCAGTTAAAATATGATTTAGGAGGAAGCTGCATCCATAAGCACTTGCTGATATTTTCCTCCCTACCAAATTTGGTTTAAATTGGATCGTCTATATTTTAATGAAACCATTTTGCAGGTTTCAAACATAGTTTTCTGGCACCCTGGGGAAAATGGAACGGATTATTTTTTTATGTTCACCAAACTCCTTTTGCTAACACTTTTTGATATAGTCGTTGTTCAGTTTAAGGCTGGCATATTGTTTCTGTTGTTTTTTATAAAGGAAGCCTGCCAGTTTGTATGCTTAGCAATGACTATAGTTATGGTTAGTACCTCTTATTACCATATGATTTTCATTGATGTGAAAGTTACTTTGAACAGTGATCTATTACTGTCTGATCTAAAAGGTTATGTGTGGGGGGGTGTATAAATTTTCTTGTGGATCTGAGGGCTGGCTCAGATTTTCAGCTTCTGTATAGTTTCCACCCTTCCACATGAATTGAGTCTTTCTAAGTGCACTATGCTGATAAACACTTGGTTATGTGCTGGGGACATAAGAACATAAGAAAGGCCATGCTGGATCAGACCAAAACCCATCAAGTCTAGCAGTCTGTTCACACAGTGGCCAACCAGGTACCACTCGGAAGCCCGCAAACAAGACGACTGCAGCAGCATCCTGCCTGTGATCCACAGCACCTAATATAATATGCATGCTTATCTGATACTAGAGAGAATAGGTATGCATCATGATTAGTATTCATTTTGATTAGTAGCCATGGATAGCCCTAACCTCCATGAACATGTCCTCTCCCCTCTTAAAGCCTTCTATGTTGGCATCCATCACCTCATCCTGGGGCAGGGAGTTCCACAATTTAACTATGCTGTCAAGGTTTCATGGGCCACAGAAACCACATCTGATTAACCTTTAAAGCATATCTATACCATTCCTTCTCCCCAGATAATTGTAGTTCTGTGAGGAGGAAGACATATTTCCTTTTATGTTAGATTTCCAATTGTGATGAGAATGTGCAATTGCTATTCATTAGCCCATTTATATCTTCCCTTTCTTCTATTAGGGGGCTCAGCAGCTTCCTTTGGATTTCCAGGAGTTTTTTTATTAGGGTCGCCAGCTCCGGGCTGGGAAATACCTGGAGATTTTGGGGGTGGAGCCTGGGGAGGGCGGGGTTTAGAGAGGAGAGGGACTTCAATGCCATAGAGTCCAATTGCCAAAGGGGCCATTTTCTCCAGGTGAACTGATCTCTATCAGCTGGAGATCAATTGTAAGAGCGGGAGATCTCCAGCTACTACCTGGAGGTTGGCAACCCTATCTTTTATACAGATAACAACCTGGTCAGGAATCCTCGGTCTACACTACAAAATGCCTTTAACAGGGAACAATCACAAAATAGCTGCTATGAGGTGCTGCTATAAATCTTAGGAGGTTGTAAACCAGCTTCCTGCGACAACAGAGGCGCCAGTTCCTGACACAAAGGTTACACCTCCTGAGTATTTCTGAATCAGTTTCTGACCCAATGAATGGAGGAAAGCCAGGACGAACTCTTGGCTCTGAGAAAGAAACGCTGTGTCAAAGAAACAAACAGGTGCCAGGAAACCATGAGCGAGTGCCATGCTGGGGATCACTGAAATAGCCCAATGCCTATTTAGGTTCACCAGAGTAATATACACATTACAATCATCTTCTATAATCTAGCTGGCTACAATTCATTCCCCCCTCCCCTTGCTGTAACCAGCCTGGTTAAAATTGATGGGATTTGTAGCTCAAAGAGTAAATTAATACTGCACTTTTGCTTAGCCAGCGTGGTGTAGTGGTTAAGAGTGGTGGTTTGGAGCAGTGGACTCTGATCTGGAGAACCGGGTTTGATTCCCCATTCCTCCACATGAGCGGCGAAGGCTAATCTGGTGAACTGGATTTGTTTCCCCACTCCTACACACGAAGCCAGCTGGGTGACCTTGGGCAAGTTACAGCTCTGTTAGAGCTCTCTCAGCCCCACCTACCTCACAGGATGTTTGTTGTGGGGAGGGGAAGGGGAGGTGAT
Organism: Euleptes europaea; assembly: GCF_029931775.1. Taxonomy (NCBI): domain Eukaryota; kingdom Metazoa; phylum Chordata; class Lepidosauria; order Squamata; family Sphaerodactylidae; genus Euleptes; species Euleptes europaea. The sequence goes on from NC_079326.1 coordinate 36,334,663, forward strand.
TGTAAGCCGGTTTGAGTCTCCCTTAAGTGGTAGAGAAAGTCAGCATATAAAAACCAACTCTTCTTCTTCTTCTTTCTTCTTCTTCTTCTTCTTGCACAGGAGCCACATCACAACAGAATGTGATCAATGCGAAGAATGAGAGCGATGTCAGTATTTTTACTATACCCTCGGGTGTGTTGATTGTTGCTGCAGTAGTTTTGCCCCCTCAAAGAGATTTTCCATTCATTTTGATGGAAAGGAGAATCTGCACACGTGCAAGGGATTGCATAGAGAGCTGGGCTTACCATGTGCCTGCCTGTGGCAAACTCCTGCCCCCACCCTCTATCACCCACACTTGATCAATTGAGCTGCAGAAGAAAAGAAGATGGGAGGATGATTTCATAGCATCTATGATGCTCTGAGGAGCCCCGTGGTGCAGAGTGGTAAGCTGCAGTACCGCAGTCCAAGCTCTGCTCACGACCTGAGTTCGATCCCAACGGGAATTGGTTTCAGGTAGCCGGATCAAGGTTGACTCAGCCTTCCATCCTTCTGAGGTAGGCAAAATGAGTACCCAGCTTGCTGGGGGTAAAGGGGAGATGTCTGGGGAAGGCACTGGCAAACCACCCTGTAAACAAAGTCTGCCTAGGAAACGTCAGGATGTGACATCACCCCATGGGTCAGGAATGACCTGTCGCTTGCACAGGGGACCATTACCTTTTATGATGCTCTAGGAATTGCTTCTAATATCTATAGCAGGGGTGTCAAACATAAGGCCCGTGGGCCAAATCTGGCCCCCTGAGGGCTCTTATCCGGCCCACAAGCTAGCCAAGGCAGTCACCTCCCCCAGTCTCAAGGTGTCAATTATCAAAGACGGTTAAATAAAAGAAAATACTGTAACAGTGTTATTGTTTTAAGCATGTTTGTATTTTAAGTAAAAAAATAAAGTACAAAATAATAGCATCAATTGGCTTTGTCCGTGTCCTCTATGAAGTTTGTATATCTGGTACCTGGCATTAAATTTTATGGCATGCATGGACTGGACCGGCTCAGCTAAGGGACATTTATGTCATATTTGGCCCTCGTAACAAATGAGTTCGACACCCCTGCTCTATAGTCTTTACTGTAGAGATCAGGTTGCTAGAGTGTAGTGGGGGAGGGCTGTGACATCACTTCTGAGTTATTACCCAGAAGTGATATTACAGCACCTGTGATGCTCCCCTCTCCCCAGACCCCCCTCCCCCAAGAAGCTTCTGGAATAGGAGAGCTGCCCATTCCACTGACCTGGCTGGAAATGTCCAAAAATCTCCATATGTCCATCAAATAAATGCAGGGCTCTGGATGGGTGGGTCAGGTCCTTGTTACAGCTGAGGCCCAGCACAAAATACAGTGAATCTGTTTTCCTGCAGAGATTATAAAAGTCAGCCACCACTAGCTGTGTGAATGATGTAGAATGTGCTGGGCTTGTTTATATGGTGTAAACCGGTAACCATGGAAATGTGAGGCCATTTTATGCCTTTGATTTCTGCAAAGTCCCGGACCTCTAGCATCTATTATTTCTTTAGCCCCGGAAAGAGATGTATTTGGCCAATTCAGGACAATCTCACAGTGTTTCATATTAATTCTGTCGTGGTTCCAGTAAACAGATCACATCTGCCTCTTCTGTTAGCACCAGATTGTAATTACAGTCGGTAACTCCCAGTAAACACCGTATCGATATAGGGGGTTATCGCACTTTGTATTCCCAGCGATGTATTAAAAGTTTGAAAATGTTATAAAAAAACATCTCTTTAAAAGGGTTTTTGGATACCACGGCTTATAAATGGTTGGAAGACGTCTTCACAGCTAAAGGGGCCAAACAAAGTGCGAACAGTATTTTTTATAACGTTTTCAAACTCTTAATACATCGGTGGGAATACAAGTGTGGTAACCCCCATAGTTAATCCTCAGTGGAAGAAGGTCTACAAGTGTCTCGATTAGGGTTGCCAGGTCCTTCTTTGCCACTGGCAGGAGGTTTTTTGGGTAGAGCCTGAGGAGGGCAGGGTTTGGGGAAGGGAGGGACTTCAATGCCATAGAGTCCAATTGCCAAAGCGGCCATTTTCTCCAGGGGAACTGATCTCTATCAGCGGGAGATCAGTTGTAATAGCAGAAGATCTCCAGCTAGTACCTGGAGGTTAGTACAGGAGCGAAAAAACGTATAAAGTGCAAAATTCTCTTTATATGCTACTGTGTCTAATTTTATACATCAATGTTATAAGTCAACTATGAAATGACTTATACACACAATTACAACATGAAACAGACATACAAAACCACCTCAACGGTGATGAAAGAAAGGGAACCGTTCATATATGACATGTCATAGTTGACTTAACATTGATGTATAAAATTAGACACAGTAGCATATAAAGAGAATTTTGCACTTTATATGTTTTTCCGCTCCTGTACTGATTTCCTAATCTCTTCGATACTAGTACAGTGGTGTCTGTTTTCTCCCCCAGTACCTGGAGGTTGGCAACCCTAGTCCGGATGTAGTGAAACAGGTCGCTGCCCAAGCAAAGGAAGTTGCAACCATTTCACAGAAGGAAGCAGTGATAAAAGGTCCCAAAAGAGAAAGAAACACCACCAGATTATCTCAGAAAGTGGAGCTGTGAAGAAACATCAGGGATAATGGGGCAAAACAAACTGACATCAAGAGGTGGAGGGAAAACAGAGCATTAGGGAAAACACTCAGTGAGGGTCCGATGTATATTAAGGAGTAAACAGCACTGACCAAATGTCATGTTGTCATTAGCAGCCATTTTCTCCGGGTGAACTGATCTCTTTCGGCTGGAGATCAGTTGTAATAGCAGGAGATCTCCAGCTTGTTCCTGGAGGTTACAATAATTAGAATCACCTATGCCAGAATTAACGTACTTAAAGAAAATGGCGGCACGGAGGCTCAAATATACGCATTCTCTAGGTAGGCTTATAATTTTCTTTAGTTGGATTCGCAATCCCCCCTCCTCTAGAAAACCATTGTAATATCTCCGTGTGACATATATGATTTCTTTTTAATCCACAGCTGATGGTCACAGGAACAACCGATTGATTTTTCCGAATGATATTTGGAGCTGAAGAAAGCTTTTTGAAACGTGCAACAATGACTAGCCACATGTTCTCCTCTCCTTTTTCTCCTTTTTGATTGTATATAATTTGAACCTTGCTTGCTCACTGGACTTTGGACCATGTTCTTTGGGACGGGAGACTCCCGCCCACTTTGAGGACTTGTATTTGATTCTTGAAATTATCTGCTTGTACATCAAGAAGTACTTACGTTGTGTTTAAATTGTATTGTTTGCATGGGTCAATGCTTTGATTAATTAGATTATTTATGGTTTAATTCCAGTGTGGTTTTGTATATTTGAGCCTCCGTGCCGCCAGTACCTGGAGGTTGGCAGTCCTAGCTCTCCAATATGCCGGTGAAAGTACCGCTTCCTGAAAACATCTATAAATGGGGCTGCCGGAGCTGCCAACATTATCCCCCCCTGCCCCCTGGAAATCCCTTTCAGGGCAACAATGTGTTTTTTGAAAAAAAATAAAATCATTCCTGGAAGGCAGGAGGATGGGATAGGGTGAGGAGAGAAGGGGATAGGCAGGACATTTGGGGTGATGCTCAGGCAGTGGGCAGAACTGAACATCCATGGATTTAAGCTTCTCCACTTAAATCCAGCGAGTGGAAATTGATGGGGGGAAACAATTCAGGGAAAAGGCACCTCCAGAAAAAGTGGGGGAATCCACCTAATCTCCAAATCTGCAGGTAAACCAGCTGATGCAAGTGTGGAGACCCAAGCAAAGACCGAAGATTTAAAGGGCCAGATTTGCAGGAAACACCGAGTGCGGAAATAGTCTTGGACAAACAAGGGGGGAACGCCCCGGAAATGAGACCCACCCCACCAGGACCAACCACCCACAGTGATTCATGGGGGTTTCCTTCTTCTGTTATTCTCTCTGCTTGAGGTTGTCCATGAAACCAGATTATAAAACCATGGATGTCCAAAAAAATCAAATCAAGATTATTATTGTGTCTACAGGAAGGAAGGAAACATTGGAGACCAAATAGAGAAAGTCTTCAATTATTCATAAAATTGTATAGCTTTCGGAAAGAAAGAAAACGAGCCCGATTTGCTGTGAATGGTGCACAGATTTAGGGTTTTATGACTGGAAAGCTGACACTGAATTGGCAGAAAATAGTTTCATGCAATAATCCTAACATTTGAGAATATTGCAAAGAATTACGTGAAGATCAATGAATAAAGATAATTACGGAAGAAGTTGATGAATAAACATTGAGTGTTTGGTTTTTGCATCCCAAAGACATTATGTCATTAGAAAATAGTTCTATTTTTATAATGGCTCAAATCTCTACATTAAAAAAATAGTAGGCTCTTGCAAAAAGAAGATGAATATCAAATACTTTTGTTAAAATGAAAGCATGCAGCTTTCAATATCATATATTTATCAATGAGAAAGAATGCTGACTGGAAGACTTGATACCATACATAGATCCTGGTTCAACTTTACTACTTACACAATTTACAGAAAAGGATGTATCCCCAGCTCAATGAAAAGAAGCATTCAGTCAGTTTAATGAGGCTCTGATGAGCATCCAAACGGGGCATTGCACCAGCTGTGCATAAGGAAAACTGCTTTCTCATATACATTTTCACTGCTGTATTAGGGGACAAAATAGATTATTATTGGAACTATGCGTTGTATGCATAAGGGTGCAACCATGGTTCAGTAAAAGAATAATAGTCCCCAGTTCAATCTCCAGCAACTCCAGTTAACTGGATCATGTAGTAGGAAATGATTGGGCAAGACTTCTACTTGGGATCCTGAGAGCCGCTGTTAGTCAGAGTAGATAAGACTGACTCTGGTAGACCAATGGTCTCAGGCAACTTAGAATCATAGATTTGGAAGGGGTGTTACAGGGAATGCTGGGGTCTCCAATATTAAATGGGGGAATTAGTCAATTGGAGATAAATTTAGAGCACTAACGAGAGGCTTTTAGCGGAGTCTTTTTCCTGTGTCTACACAAGGATGAGCAAACCAACAAAGAATAAACACTATGAGAAGTCAATTAAAGTAAATCAGAACAGACACTGAAAGACTGGACAATTCTACCAACTATTTTGTCAGATTGCACAGAGACGCCATTGAAATTCATAAACATCAGAACAACTTTAACAGAAAAGAAGAGAGTTTAAGAATGAATAAGGCTTGGCTTCCTGCCCTGAAAAACCTCCAGACTAACAAAGGCTACAGTCAACAATAGCCATGCAGATTAGCTTTGGATTTCACACATTAACAAATCACTTCAGGATACAATGGTTCCATATTAAAATACCACACCCTCATTAGCACATTATCTTGATACTTACAGGACAATGATTAGCACATTACTTCTGCAGAACAGTACTCAGCTCAAACCCAACCCCTCTCTGACTCTTCCTACACACTTGACACTGAGAGACACTGTCCTTCAGTGTTACTACTCTGAAGATGCCTGCCACAGCTGCTGGCGAAACGTCAGGAAAGAAAATTCCAAGACCACGGTTACACAGCCCGGATAACCTACAAGAACCAAAGAACAGGATTTATTTGGGGGAAATTAAGGGGTTACAAAACACACACACACACGGAGAGAAATTCCTAGAAGGGAAACTCCAAGCAAAAGTATAGCTACCTATCTGCGAGGTCCCAGCGAGAGAGGCTGCCGATGAAGGGAAGCGGAAGACCACACTGCGGCCTGTCCTTAGTAGTCTGAGGGGCCGTGAAGAGCCACGGGGCGTTCAGTGGATCCAGAAGAAGCAGCTGGCTTATGCCAGGGTGCTATGTTTTATAGCTAAATTCTGCCCTGGGGCAGGCTGACTCACTGAGCATGTGCGCAGTGGGGCACAAAGGTAAGATTGCTTCATAAGTGGGGAAAGATTAGGGGTGATAGGATGGGAGCTAGGGTGATCAGAAAGAGAAGGGATTATTGATGGCTGTCAATTACTGATTGATTGTGGTATTGACAGCTGGCAGGAACTGGAAAGAGAGAGGGGAAGGAGAATGAATGGGAAGATGGGATTAGCTCGCGCTCAGACTATCCCAGAGAAGGAATGCAAAGTGTGGAAGGGGAAAAGTCATTGTTCTGAGGCTGAAGTCGTTAGACAGATCTTGATATGTTGGCCACCTTCTTGGTTATGCAAAAAGTGTCCAGGAAGGCAGCCCTTCCAGAGGCGAGTCATATGCAGGAGGATGCAGGAGGAGAGTCCAAAGATCGTTGTTCAGCTGTGCAACCACATCCAAGATGGAGTTCAGGCCACTTCCTTTTTCTGGGTCTAAGTGCTGCTTGCCATCTGCAGGGTCCTGCTGGCTCCATACAGCGAGGTCCAGTGGGGTGTCTGAGGTGCTCCTATGTAGTGGAGTGTGGTGCGGTATGTCTCTCTGCATCCCATAGCTTGGCCAGGTGTGCTAATAGTTAATATATGAAAGGGAGCCATCACAGGGGTCCTATAGGCCATCTAGTCCAACCCCATGCTCAATGTAGGATCAGCCTAAAGCATCCCTGACAAGTGTTTGTCCAGTCACTGCTTGAAGACGGCCAGTCAGTCTTCCCCTGCCTCCCTAGGCAGCCGATTCTACTGCTGAACTACTCTTAGTGTAACAGTTTTTTCCTAATATCTAGGTGTTAGAAGAAGAGTTGGTTTTTTATATGCCAACTTTCTCTACCACTTAAGGGTGACTCAAACCGGCTTACAATCACCTTCCCTCCCCCTCCCCACAGCAGACACCCTGTGAGGTAGTTGGGGCTGAGAGAGTGTGACTAGCCCAAGGTCACCCAGCTGGCTTCATGTGGAGGAGTGGGGAAACAAATCCAGTTCACCAGATTAGCCTCCACCGCTCATGTGGAAGAGTGGGGAATTAAACCCGGTTCTCCAGATCAGAGTCCACCACTCCAAACCACCGCTCTTAACTACTGCACCATGCTGTTACCATTCCGTTTGTAATTTATACCTGTTATTGCAAGTCCTATCCTCTGCTGCCAAAGGGAACAGCTCCCTGCCCTCCTCTAAGTGACAGCCTTTCAAATACTTAATGAGAGCAGTGATGTCCTCCCTCATGTGCTGGTGCTGAATATTCATGTATTATGTGATATGGCTGGATAATATATATCAAAGGCCACTCTGCCTCTGTACTATTGCACTAGCTCACGATTGCATTCCCCACCATTTCAATTAATGTTTGTGCATTGATGAGATATTTTAATAATACCCCCTGGAAACCAATAATGCAACCTCAGTATGGATGCAGCGCACGGTGGGGTGGGGGCAGGTATTTTTGTTGCATGGCAGGGAAAGGTTGCTCTCTTCCATAGAAGACATTAGTAATTGTTCTCTGCTATTATGACATCTTAAGCCCAGTCTTCCAACCCCATCTCTAGACACCTTGGAGTTCATTTGTTCATCCAAATCCTCAGTCCATTAAAAAAGAAATAGAATTATCTTCTCCCTCTTGCATTTATCCCAGTTTTGTTGTCATTAATAAATTGCTATCATTTATACTACTCTAAATTATTACTTTGACCTTTTGATTGGAAGCATTGCTGATCGATAGTGGTTGTTTTACTTTGGCTGTGTTGTAGTTTGAGTTTTTAAGTTTTTTTAAAGTAATCATTGGATGCATGTTAGGCATACTATTATTAGGTGCCTTGGGCCTTTTTTTAAAGAGAGGGATGGTATAAATACAAAAATGGAAATGTATAATCAGAGACGGCATCACCCTCTTCAGTCTTGTGCCTCTGCATAGCATGGAAAGTTACAGAGAAGTGTGTGTGTTTAATCACAAATTTTGTAATACTTAAGATGTTCAGAACTTCAGACCTTTTAATTATAACTCTTCAGATGTGAATCACTACTGCTACCACCGTCTTGTTTGATAACGGCTCTCAAGAAACTGAGTCCCTCTTACCAGTTTTTTGTTTTCAAACTTTGGTTCAGGTTCTGGCCTAATCAGATACTGCAATGTAAGTTGAAATGGAAAATAACTGTTCTGTTAGAAAGCCTCAGCAAGCAGGACCTCTTGTAACTTAGATAAGACTCCAGGTATGGAGAATTATAACCAAGGACAAAAACTGTGGTGCCAGCCAATTATCGGTAACCACATTCCATTAAATTAGTAACAATTATGGGCCTGTCACCTGTGAAACATAGGAAGGACTTGGACTGCAGCTGACCCGTCCCCATCTATCATACTCTGACCCCTTGGTCATCTGACCCCTCAACCTCCTCTAAATACTCCCAACTCCCTCATCCTTTCCTCATAGGGCTTGGTCTCCAGGCTCCTGATCATCCTCATCACTCTCCTCTGCACCCGCTCCATTCTGCCCATTATGTGTCATTGAGTTTGTCCTGCTGAAACATATTACATGGATTGCGTTTTGACTTTTACTTCTGGACCAACATGGCTGTAAACAATTTATGTAGTGCACGCCATCACTATCCCTGCTTTAAAAACTGCCTGCCTGCCCATTTAAGGTTTCCCCTTGAAAAACTGCTCTATAGACCAAATTATTAACTATTCCTTTTATTAGACTATGTATTGTATATACGCCAATGTAAATTATTATCAGAATTATGTCATGGCCTGTGCGCTACATTGATTGTGCCTTATAAACGTTACATTATGCAATATGTTTGGCATTGAAATGTGCCTGATTTCAAACATTGACTCAGGATGCATTTGTGCTATAGGATAAATCATGGCCTTAATTGTGACTGTAAATGTAAACAGTATTTCATTATGTATGATTTATCAATTTCTGCTGCCTGCATTATTCATCTTGTGCTAATGCACACACCTTCAGCCTTCTCATTCTTACAGAAAGCTGGTTATTTGTGTCTAGACATACATCCATTTAGCAGGCTGCCCCATATGTATGTATTTTATTCAATGCATAGTTTCCCCCAGTATTCATTTTGTATCCATGAATTGTTGTCGCTGTCAGTATCCTTAACAAGCCTATTTTAATTCTCAGGCATCAAAGTGCTTTCTCCAGGAATCAAATGTCTAGAATAAAAGCATTCAGTGGAAATCAAATGGCACATCTTTTCTCCAGGACTGTACTACTTCAGGCAGGAGGGGTGGGAGTTATGTTCAAGTGTTCAAGTATTATCCCACAAAAAAAAAGCTCTGTCCAAAACTAAGATGATAAGGAAAACTGTTCACCTTCTCCCCCCCCCCCCCCGGCATGCCATTTTTATGTGTCCATTGAGTATTTTTGTGCGCATTTAAAAATAATATTTCTTGAACTACAGCCCCTTGTGTGTGTGTGTGTGTGTGTAAAGTACTGTCAAGTCACAGATGACTTATGGCAACCCAGCTGGGTTTTCAAGGCAAGAGACTCACAGAAGTGGTTTGCTATTGCCGTCCTCTGCATAGTGACCCTGGTGTTCCTTGGTGGCTTCCCATCTAAGTACTACCCAGGACTGAGCCTGCTTAACTTCTGAGATCTGACAAGATCAGGCTAGGTCAGGACACTCCGTGGTCAGGACACTACATGTGGTACAATCTAAGAAAAAACCATTCTACTTGATTCTAGTGATTGGGTTGGATCTAGCCAGCTTTTTCATTCAGGCAGGAGACCACAGTAAGTATGCATTATGTGAACATACATATAGTGGTATGGAACAGGAACTTGGTAGCAACCTGTATTCCCATAGGGTTTCTTATGTGATTCCAAACACTGAAAGAGGTAGTCTGTGAGTTTTCAAGAGAAATGGCATTTTGTTATCGGTTTCTATCCAACCACAGTGTTCCAAAGATGGAAGGGCACTTCCATCTTTGGAAGAAAGGATGGCAACTTCCATTGACCCCCCCACCACCACAGCAGACCCCTACTTTGGCCCCTATTTATTTCTAAGGGTCTTCTGACCCCAGGAACATTTTTTTTGGGGTTCAGTAGGCAGCAGTGGTAGTGGGAAAGTCTGCTCCATGAGCTCTGTTCTGCATGAAGACCATGTTGGATCCAAGCCATTATGTTTATGAATTCAGGTTTTGCTGCTGATAGCAATTGTGTTAAGTTAAATTCAGTCTTCACATACTATTCCTAAATTTCCTTACAATTGTTTATTATATGTAATATAGTAATATTTGTATGTTCTGAACATTTTTTCTGCCTTTTGCTATAATAATAATGACAGATTGTTACAGTACGATTCATGTAAGCGCAAGGTCAGTTCTGAGAATGCCTGCATGGTTAATGACCAAAATTAAGCAAGTCATAAAAGGCAAAAAAAGCTTCCTCCTTGCATAAACAGGGAGTGCAAGTTCTTGGGGGTGGGAATTGATGACAAAGGTGAACAAAAGGAGACGATAAAGCGCACATTGCTAAAATAGTTAAGGCAGACATTAAGAATGTCTTTAAATACACCAGAAGCAGGAAAATGGCCAGGGAGGCAGCGAGGTGGGTTCTTGGATGGCAAAAGGGGAGCAAGATTGCTAAAGGAAGACAGGGCAGTTACTGAGAATCTGAAAGAATTCTTCTTTGCATTGGTTTCCAGTGCAGAAATTGTAGAGTGGTGTCCTACACTAGAGCTGTTGTCATAGGTCAGCCTGCTGGGGCTTCCTCAGATGAGGAAGACCTTGAAGCTGAAGGCTATGAAAGAGAAGAGCAGCCTCAGGCAGAGTCCTCCCTATGTCTGCAGACACCCAGCACTGAAGACTCACCTGTGTCAGAGGTCCAGCCACAGGCAGTGCCACCAGAGAGCCCCCACAAAGCCACTGGAACAGAGGCGCAAGAGACTCAGGGCACAGATTCATGAGAAAAGAAGAAGTGCTAGATTGCAGGCCCAGAGAGGTACATTCCCCGCTGACAGCAATGAAGATAATGAGCTTGACCAGGCAGGGAGTGCTGAGATGGGATAACCAGCAACAGCTGGATCCCCCCAGGCCTACTTAAGTCATCAAGTAAGCTTGGCATTGTGCAAGCAACTTGTCACCAATCTCTGTGTGTATTGGCCTTGTCTCCCTACTTTGGATTCCTGGTATCCTGACTTCTTGGACTGACTCTGACTAACGCCTTGGACTGCCCTTGCCTGTATTGATATCTCGGACTTTGGCTGAACTGTGAATGACCTTGGACTGCTTCCCAGACTAGCTTCCAGCCCTCACTCCTTGCCTGCAACATGACAGCTGTTATTTTCAGGAAGAATGTTGGAATAACTGATTAACACAGAGATGATGAGAAATGAAATTCTGATGGCAATGCACAAAATAGTCACCGGGTCCCAATGGCTTATAACCAAAGAATACAAATGTGAAATTGTTGTTCTCCTGAGAAAAAAAGATGAATCTTACAGTGCAATCCTGTGCAGTTACATCCTAAGCACATGGACAGCTTAGACTGGAGTAACTTTAATAGGATTGTGTGTGTGTGTAAAGGGATGTCAAGTTGCAGCTGACTTATGGCAACCCCAGCAAGGGGCTTTCCAGGAAAGTGAAAACCAGGGGTGGTTTGCCAGTGCCTTCCTCTGCAGAGTCTCCCTTGGTGGTCTCCCTTCCTGCTTAGCTTCCGAGATCTGATGAGACTGGGCTACATCATGCCACCTTCCACCCCATACGGCCAGTAAAATACCCTTAAAATAATGCACAGTGCAATCCTGAGCAGAGTCCTATTCTAAGCCCATTGACTTCAACAGACTGAGAAGGGCGGAAGTCTGCTTAGGATTGCATTGTTAATGTATTAACTAATTATAACATTTTTTTATTTTTTAATATTGTTTAATGTACTAAATAATTTTAGTGCTGAGGGACTTGAATGCACCCCAGGCAATAATCTCCCTCCTTTGAAGATGGGGAATTTACCCTCCTGCCGCCCAAGGAGGAATCGTGGTTGGTTCCCCAGACTCCTGCTCAATAATAAATGATCTCTCAGGGGAATGCTGAAGAATCCTGCTGGTTTACCCTTCAGGCTGCTTTGTTGAGAACTAGCTACAGAGGAGGGAGATGGAGAACAAAGAATCAGCACCAAACAAATCTGCTAACCTTTCCATGTTGCAGTTCATTTGCTTCTCAGCTAATTTGAAATTAATTGTACTGAGCTTTTGTTGTGCTCTCTTTCTGGCAAACACCTAAAAGATTAAGAGAGTCCTCCTAAGCAGGCCTGCTTAGGAGAGAGTCCCATGTTATTTGACGGGGCTTACTCCCAGGAAAGTGTTCTTGGAATTGTAGCCCAAATCAACAAAATCCCACTTCCATGCACACACACACTCTCTTACTTGAGAGTAACTTCCCATTGAATTTAGCATAACTAACATTTGAGTAAACATATGCACGGTCAGGCTGTATGTGAGAGCTGGCCTTTTAATCTGATGCAGAGGAGCCCATGAAAACGTTCCCATTTTATTTTTATGGGTTGTTTTAATACTGATAACTTTTCTGTTGTTGTTTTAATCGTGTTATCGTATTCCTTTTACTGTTGAGCCAGTTGACCAGGTCTCTGGAGAGGCAGCATATACATTTTCCAAATAAACAAACAGTGTTGCAACAGTCAAAGGCCTGGATATGTTCTAGTTTTAATTGCAAAACACAGCAATACATTTTTAAGCATACTGATTATGTTTTTATATCTCATAATAGCCAGAGGTATATGTGATCCTAAAGAATAATCATATGCACTCTCCTTAGACAGCATGTCATCGTTTTTCATTACGTTGCCACAGTTCATGCATTAGATCCTGTTAATTTTTGTTACTGGTGCTGAAATGTATTTAGATTGTGTTTTAACATTCCCTAATCTCCACCATACAGACAGCTCCTCTTTCTGTGCGTGTGTGTGTGTTTTTTTTTAAATGGATGTAAACCATTTTATTTAGACTCGGTTTTGTCTGCATTTTATACATTCTATAAAATTCCATCTATGCTCTCCTGAAAGTTTCATTGTTTGAGGTCGCCATAAGGTTTGAGGCAAGAGATCTAATTTTTCAAGCCCAGCTTTACCTTTCCTATGAAAATGAAAAGATTGTGCGAGGAAGAATACACAACATCCGATGAAGTGCAGTGATGATGAGGGAGTGCTTTGAACTTCCGGCGCAAATCTTTTCCTAGCCTTATTTTTATTTAAAAAACGAAATTTATATGTTCACATGGTTGCGTAGGTTGGCTGGTGTGATGACTCAATGGTCTGGGTATTTCCAAGGTAATATTGCCGTGTTTTGATCTGGGTCCCAGGTTAGCAAAAATAGGCCTGTAAATAAATCTGGAACTCACGACAGATGTTCTGGAGTTACTTGTAATAACCCCATGCGCCTCATTCTACTCTACTGATGTTTACAAGCAAACCTATTTATAATTGGAATAGCTAAACCAAGTCTTGTGATGGCTGGTGCCGGGCAGGCTAGGGAAAGGTGGCTCCTTTCCATCAGCGGACATACAAGTTGGTCATGAACTGGATGCTTGCACTTAGACGTACTGAATCTCTATAACTGACAATAACTGATTCATTTAGGTTTCCTCCTTCATTTTCAATTACTGCAATGGCTTTGTATTTTGTGGTTCTTTCTGTTGTTATCAGTCCTTTTTAGATGTTACAACCATGTGTACTGGAAGACTTTTTGAAAAAGATTTTTTTTAAAGTCAGGGAAAGCGGCATGGTATTGCCTGATCTTGTCCGATCAAGCTGGAAGCTAAGCAGGGTTGCTATTTGGAAGGGAGACCTCCAATAAAGGCTCTGTATATGAAGGCGATGGCGAACCACCTCTGCTTCTCACTTGCCTTAAAAGCCCCTTGCTGGGGTCGCCGTAAGTCAGCTGTGGCCCTGATGGTCCTTTACACACAGTGGTGGTGTACTTCCTCAAGAACTGAAGTCTAGGAAACCAGCAGTCCTTTTCAGACTTTACAACCGTGCATATCAGGATACCACCAATGGGACTGCGCACTACATGCATGCTTCCAATACATGCTTTTTGCAATTTTGTGTGAACAGGGCAACATACAGATTTTTACGGGTTGCAGTCCGCCAGCTTTTCCACACAATCCCTTCCTTATTATAGCCCCTGTCCCACATGTCTTTTGCCTGTTCAGCTTCCATGATCCCTGGCATGCCATTTTTAGTGGCTGGGACCCCCCTCTTCTCTTTTTCACTGGAAGACAAGCTGGTTGGATCCAGCCTTGTGTGGGTACAGCTTTGGTATATCTAGATTTGTGTCCAGTAGCACCTTACAGATCAACATGAGTTCTGGTGTATAAGCTTTCGATAGTCAAAGCTCCCTTCATCAGATCTCTGTCAGTATCAGATGATGTCAGCCCTTGGCCCACAGAACCAGAAATCACCACAAAGTCATATAGAGTCCAAACAGATGGCTTTTACTGGTCAAATAGGCATACAGTGCAAACGAATAAAATGACAGCTATGAGAGACTCACTAGCTGGGAGATAATATAAGGCAGAAAAGGCGGGAGATTACAAGCATAGGCTGAATACAGTTTCCCAGGAGCTGAGTTCCCAGGCCTAGGTATGCGACCTTGGGGGCCAGACAATACAGCGCAGAGACAGAGGCAATAACGAAACCGAGATAGCAGCCTGACATTCTGCTCCCCTCAAGGCCCCCTCCCAGTTCGCAAGGGGGCTGGCTTATCCGGGTAAGCAATGTGAAAGGCGTTGACGAGGTCGGGGGCGGAGACATCCCGTGCGCGCACCCATTCGTCATAGGCAGGGGGGAAATGTTTCCAACGGACTAAATACTGCAGGTTGCCATGGTGAACACGGGAGTCAAGGATCTTGGAGACTTCGAAGTGTTCCTCCCCCCCCACCATGATGGGTTGTGCAGGAGGTGGATCCGGATGCCACTGTGGAGAAGCAACATGGGGTTTGAGGAGGCTAATGTGGAAAACAGGATGCACACGCCTCAAGGACTTGGGGAGAGCCAGTTCCACCGTGACAGGGTTTATGACCCGGGTGATGGGGAAAGGGCCAATGAATTTAGCACTGAGCTTATGGCACGGACGGGTGGAACGGAGATTTTTGGTGGAAAGGTAAACCAAAGCACCCACTTGCAGATCACCCCCGGGGGAGCGATGTTTGTCAGCTTGCGCTTTGTATTTACGCTTGGCTCGGTCGAGGTTGCTAACGAGCCAGGGCCAAGTGGTACGGAGGGCGTGTGCCCAGGAGGCAATGTCGGGGTTCCCCTCCCCCTCTACATCATCTGCAGGAGCAATAGGACTGAAATCTTGTCCATATACAGCAAAAAATGGGCTAAAACCTGTGGATTGATGCATGGCATTATTGTAGGCATATTCTGCTAAAGGTAACAGTTCCACCCAGTCATCCTGGTGGTAGTTAACATAACAGCGTAAATAACATTCAAGTACAGCATTGACACGTTCAGTTTGACCATCAGTTTGAGGATGGTATGCACTAGACAACCCTTGTTCCACTCCCACCAACTTGAGGAAAGCTTTCCAAAACTTAGAAACGAAACCACTTCCGCGGTCACAAATTATCTTACGCGGAAACGAATGTAAACGAAAGATATGCGTCACGAAGAGGCGGGCCAGTTTCTGAGCAGAGGGGATCCCTGCGCATGGAATCAAATGTATTTGTTTAGAAAACAAATCAGTAACAACCCACAACACAGTTTTACCCCCACTGAGAGGGAGATCAGTCATAAAGTCCATAGCAATCACTTCCCAAGGTTTGCTGGGCGTTTCAAGAGGTTGTAGCAGTCCCGGGGGTTTGCCCTGCGATCGTTTCGCAGCGGCACAAACGGGACAGCTGCGGATGAAGGAGTCAATGTCGGAACGCATTCCCCCCCACCAGAACTGTCTGCGCAATAAGTGAAGGGTTTTCAGAAACCCAAAGTGCCCAGCTGTTTTGGCTCCATGAGCTAAATGTAAAACGTCCTTCCGGAGAGCTTTGGGTACATACAATTTCGAGTCCTTGTACCAGGACCCTCCCTGTTCCAAAACACCAGGGGGTAGGGTATGAGCGGAGCGTTCTAAAAGGCACTGGTCCCGAAGGACATTTAAAAAGGACTCGGAGATGGGGACTTTGGAGGGGGCCCCCCCGTCGGCCATGGAGATCTTAGAAACAGTTATGGGGCTAGTGCTTACGTGCGGCGGCGCGCAGACTGCAGGCGGCTGGGTGGCCGGAGGGGTAGGAAGGGCGGGAACGCCGGTCTGTTGCGGTGGCGGCTGGGCAGCTGGTTGGGCTGGCGGAGCTTGTAAGTTGGGTGAGGCGTGCTGGTGCTGGGATCGAGTTTGCACAGCCAGCATAGGTAGGGCCCCACGTTGCATAGGGGTGAACAGAGAGTTGGTGGGTCTCTCGAGTTTTACCGGATATTGTGGTAAACGGGAGAGGGCATCCGCGAGAACGTTCTGCTTCCCAGGGACGTGCTTCAGGGTGAAACGGAACTGAGCAAAGAACTCCGCCCACCGTTGTTGTTTCGCCGATAGCTTATGGGACCCCGTGAGGGCAGCTAGATTTTTGTGATCGGTCCAAACCTCAAAGGGGACTTTAGACCCTTCCAAGAATTGTCGCCATAGAGTCAGTGCATGATGAACTGCTGAGGCCTCTTTCTCCCAGATGGGCCAGTTTAATTGAGCGTGCGCAAATTTTTTTGAAAAGTAAGCGCAAGGGTGAAGAAGACCATCCGGTCCTTGCTGGAGGAGAGCCCCTCCCATAGCTACATCAGAAGCATCGACTTGCACAATGAACATTTGATTTGGGTCTGGGTGCCGTAGCACCGGCTCCGAAGTGAAGAGGCGTTTGAGGGCCAGAAAAGCGGCTTGGCATTGCTCAGTCCATAGGATTTTTGCGGAGGGCAAGGCAGCCGAGCTTACTTTTCCCTTAGTTTTCAGTAGGTCCGTAATGGGTAGAGCCACCTGGGCGAAGTTAGGGATGAATCCCCGATAGAAGTTTGCAAATCCCAGAAATTGTTGTACTTGCTTACGGTTGGTGGGGGGAGTCCAATCGAGGACGGCTTGGACTTTGGCGGGGTCCATGCGAAGACCTTGGTGGGAGATGATGTATCCCAAAAACGTGAGTTTGCTTTGATGAAATTCGCACTTAGCTAGTTTTGCGAAAAGTTGATGGTCACGCAGGCGTTGCAGAACTTCCCGGACCAGAGCCACATGCTCGTTCATAGTTTTCGAATAAATGAGAATGTCATCTAAATAGACCACCACCCCACGATATAGAAGGTCATGTAGGATTTCATTGATGAGTTGCATGAAGACCCCCGGGGCCCCTTTTAATCCGAACGGCATCACTAGGAATTCATACATTCCGAAACAGCTAGAGAAGGCAGTGAGGTGCTCATCCCCTTCGCGGATACGGACTCGGTAGTAAGCTTCCACCAAGTCTAATTTAGAGAACACACGGCCTTCCTGTAATTGTCCCAAAATATCCGATATTAATGGGATAGGATAGGCGTTGGTCTGGGTAACCGCATTGAGCTTTCTGAAGTCAATGCACAGGCGAAGGTCGCCCTCTTTTTTCCGGACGAAAAACGCGGGGGCCGAGTTTGGGGCATTCGAAGGGCGAATGAACCCTCTGGCGAGGTTTTTGTCCAAAAAGTCCCGGAGGACAGTGCGCTCGGAAGCGCTCATAGGGTAAATCTTACTCTTGGTTAATGTGCAGTCCTTTACCACTTCAATCGCACAGTCTGAGGCCCGGTGGGGGGGTAAGGCATCACATTCCCTAAGGTCGAAGACATCTGCAAAGTCCCGGTATACAGCAGGTAGAACCGGTGGTGCTGGGGCAGTAGAGGTTAATGCTGGAACGGGCGGATATAGCAGAGCAAAGTTCTGCCGATGCTGGTCGCAGGTGGGACTAGCGAAGGAGATAGTGTTTGTTTCCCAATCAATACTGGGACTATGTCCTTTAATCCAGTTAATTCCCAAGACCACTTCAAATCGGATAGGGGCTATAGTGAAGTCTATTTGTTCCCAGTGGGAACCAATTCCCATTGCCACCCCTATGGTGCGGTGATCAACTGGACCCCCCTGGAAATGGCTTCCGTCCATTTGGGCAAATTGGACGGGGGCGGGTAAAGCCTCAGAGTAGGCTCTGAGTGCAGCAAAAGTGGCTTCGCTTATGAGAGTGCGACAGCAACCGGAGTCAATTAGTGCTTTGACGGGGAGTTGTGGACCACCGTTAAGGTGTTGTAAAACTGCATCCACGTAGACGGTGGAGTCCACTTCTTTGATTTTGGTAGGAGCATTCGGTTTGATAGGAAGATCCTGAGAGGTCTGTGGAGACGCTCCATTCACCACAGACCGGAGCCGTTTTTTGACAAGTCGAGGGGAGATTCCAGGTTTAAGGCTGGAGAAATCCAAGGATTTTCCTCATCCGAAGAGGGAAAGTTGTCCCCCAATGGGGCACTTGTAATCCGAGACCCGGCGGGGTCGTTGGTAGTAGGCAGGGAGGCTGGGTCCCCGGCATGGAGTGCAGAGGGTGTGGGTCTTCCCGGAGCTGCGCTGCGGGTGGCCGCGGTGCCTCTGCGTGGTGGACGACCTCGGGCGCGGGTTGTCGTGCTGGGACGAAATAATTCCTGGCGGCGCGGGCAAACGGCTGCAAAGTGGCCCATTTCTCCGCAAGTAAGACAGGCACCCCTCTGAAATCGGGCTTCACGTTCCTGGGGGGGACGTGGGGGATTTCGTGGGACGAGCAGTGGTGCCTTGGGTTGAGGCTTTTGGGTGCCTTTTTCCTTGTGCTTTTGACGAACGAGAGAAATAAAGCGTCGGCGGCTTTCCACTTCCTCGGCTAATAGGATCCAGTCTTCGAGGGTATCGGGATCGCCCCGCATGTAAGACCAGTTCAGAATGTCAGGATGCAAGGCTTCCCTGAAATGATGGATCAGGGTGGTCTCGGGCCAACCTACAATTTTACTTGCCAGTCGTTGAAATTCATCGGCAAATTCTCGAACTGTAGCAGAGCCTTGTTTTAATTGTAAGAGTTCCGTTTTGGCTCTTTCCCCCAGGAAGGGGTCCTCAAACCTCCTTCTCAGGGCAGTCATGAAGTTGTTGAGGGAACGAATAGCACGAGAGCGGGTGTCAAACTGGAGGACCATCCAGTCAGCCGCTTTACCTGTCAGAAGGGAAGCTACGTAACGCACCCGGCTATCTTCCGTGGGGAAAAGTTGTCCTTGTTCTCGCATATAACTGTCCACTTGATGCAAGAAACAAGGCAAAGTCTCGAGAGATCCGTCATACGTAGTCCTCAATTTGAGTTGCTTCCAAGGGCCGGGCGCAGGTTGGCCCGGTTGCACGGGTGGTCCGGGCGGAGGAACAACAGGAGCTCCAGGAGGCAAGGGTGGAGCAGGCACATTAGCGGGTGGTTGCACGGGTGGTCCGGGCGGAGGAATAACAGGAGCTCCAGGAGGCAAGGGTGGAGCAGGCACATTAGCGGGTGGCTGTACGGGTACCCCCTGACCCGGTATCGGAACGGGCTGTCTCTGAGCTATCAGGGTTTGTTGTAATTGCCTGTTCTCCTGAAGCATACGTTCCATTAGTTCCTGGAGTTGATCAACACGGTCGGAGAGCTCCCGATTCTGGGCTCGTAAGAGATGAACCTCCTCACTTGGGCCACCAGTAAGATGAGGTTTACTGGTCCGGAAGCTTGTGGCCCATTGAGAGCTATCCCCATATAGATCCTCGTCTTCAGACTCTCCTGAGTCTCGACGTCGGTCAGCCAAACGGCGTGCGCGTTGGGTCGCGCGCGACGGGACAAACGCCGGGGAAAAAGACAGACCTGATAGCCCTTGTACATTGTCCTTGGGGCGCGTGTCCACGTTCGCCCGATCCCTAATCCTTGCTGCAGCCGCCCTGGCTGCTTCCGCAGCTTCTCTCTCTCTTGCGACCTTAGCCGCTTCGGCGGCTTGCTGATCCGCAAGAACTTTGGCGTTCTCAAGTCTTAGGGCAGTCTCTGCCGTAATGCGCGGCAAAAGTTCTGTCTCCAGGAGTGAGAGTATGGGGTCAGGTTCCCCGCCCAGCAGAGGTTGTACTCGAACCGCCAGTGCGGGTGCCTCGGCTCCAAAAGTCGAGGTCAAAACTTGAGCCAAGGTGGCTACCGGGGTGTCCTTTGTACATTCCACAAGGAGAAGAGCGGTGCTAATAGCGACTCGCTTGGCCTCAGCCTGACAGCTGGCTGCATCCGGGATCAGGGAAAAACCCTCCGGCGGGGCTCCCGCCATGGTAGAAAGAGTTTCTCGAGAAATAAGATTATCCAAAAGTCCAGTTAATATTTGTAAATCCTCAGTTGCCAACCGGGCATCGTCCAGTAATTGATCCAAGTCTTGAAGATCTAAGCGAGTATCAGTATCCTCCGACGTTAACATCCAGAGAGTTCCTGTAAGAGATTGCCACTGTTCCTGTACCAGTCCCCTCAAGCGGCAAACCTCTCGGGTCGTCCGGAAAAGTTCAGCGATTAAGTCTTGTAACAGAGTAGGATCCTCAGAGAAGGGCTCCAGGGTAGTAGATCACCTGGAGAGCTGCACAGCTCCCATCCAAGTGGCAGGCGAACCCCCCTGGGCTCCAGCCTGGCTAGTAGAATGGTGAAGAGATAGCTGTCATAATGTCAGCCCTTGGCCCACAGAACCAGAAATCACCACAAAGTCATATAGAGTCCAAACAGATGGCTTTTACTGGTCAAATAGGCATACAGTGCAAACGAATAAAATGACAGCTATGAGAGACTCACTAGCTGGGAGATAATATAAGGCAGAAAAGGCGGGAGATTACAAGCATAGGCTGAATACAGTTTCCCAGGAGCTGAGTCCCCAGGCCTAGGTATGCGACCTTGGGGGCCAGACAATACAGCGCAGAGACAGAGGCAATAACGAAACCGAGATAGCAGCCTGACAGATGAACAAAGCTTTGAAAGATGATGCCCTGAAAATCTTGTTGGTCTCTAAGATGCTACTGGACTCAAATCTCGCTGTTCTGATGCAGCTCAACATGGCTGCTCTCTGAAGCTTTGGTACATGTTACACCAAATCATTAGGACTGCATGCTCCGGGTTGGGAAATACCTGGAGATATTTGGGGCAGAGCCTGAGGAGGGCGGGGTTTGAGGAGGGGAGGGACTTCAATGCCATAGAGTTCAATTGCCACAGTGGCCATTTTCTCCAGGTGAACCGATCTCTATTGGTTGGAGATCAGTTGTAATAGTGGGAGATCTCCAGCTACTACCTGGAGGTTGGCAACCCTACTAATCATGGGTTTGGTGTTTTGTGAACCAAAGCAGTCTGCACATGCAGTACAGCTGGGCAGTCATAATCTTTCAGCCTAATTTACTTCCTGAGGTGACTGTGTAGTAGGCTTGCTGGGTCCCTCTTCGCTACTGGTGGGATTTTTTGGGGGTGGAGCCTGCGGAGGGTGAGTTTTGGGGAGGGGAGGGACTTCAATGCCATAGAGTCCAATGGCCAAAGTGTCCATTTTCTCCAGCTGAACTGATCTCTATTGGCTGGAGATCAATTGTAATAGCAGGAGATCTTCAGCTAGTACCTGGAGGTTGGCAACCCTACTGTGCAGCCCGAATAGAACGTTTCCATCATTGGACTTTATGCAGGAGGGGTGGGATTTAACAGTGATAAATGTATATCTAACACCTTTATTCAGAGCATAGTACAAGTGATCCCCACTGAGGTCCCTTCCCAGGCTCTGCCCCCAAATCTCTGCGAATTTCCCAATCTGGAGTTGGCAGCCCGACAGCTAACCCTTAATTGAAATAAAATGTAATCTTAAAAGGGAAAGAGAATTATTTACCTCATTCCTGAAATATAGGGGACTTCAGGCCAGTCATGAAAAATGAAGTCCTGAAAGATAATTGTCATTTAAAAAAGAGAACAGACTATTTCACCTCACAACACGTCCACACTGTAGTAATAATTATTTGTAAAAGTGAAGGAAGACTTTACTTAATGATTAACTGCGGCCTCCAATAAATAAAGTTGGGCCTAGCTAGAAATCACAGTAATAAAAAAGGAAAGTGCTGGAAATGTAAAGCAAATTAGTCTTGCCTTTACTTTGGATCCAATCAGTGTAGTAATTCTTGGGCCATAGAAAGGGGTCGATAGCGATCTCAATGCCTCTTATTATTATTTATGGCGCTTTTGAAACTGTTGAAAGTGCTTCATGGCTTCTATCTTGTTCATCCTTCCCATTTCCCGGTGATCTTTATCATTTCTAATTTATAGCTGTGGAGCCCCTCAAGGTCACTGGAAGAAATCACGGCTGGGCTGGGATTAAAACCCATTTCTCCCCTGATGCAAGTACAACATAATATACACTGCATTAAAAGTTTACAGCTGCAAACTGTTGGAATGGGTCCTTTGAGACGAGAATCATCATGCACCAATAGTAATAATAACTTTTTAACACTGTGCAACTCTTACTTGATTTAAAATGGTGACTACTCTGAGTTTCTTCTCTTCACTGAGCCTCCCATTCAAGCAACGCTGGCTTCAAGGAATGTTTGAGGCCTTCTTCCAGACTAAGGAGCCTTACTTCAAGAGAAATGGCTCTTCCTCTGGTAGAAGAACCACTAGGGTTGCCAGCCTCCAGGTTCTTGCTGGAGACCCCCCGCTATTACAACTGGGGTTGCCAAGTGCCCGGTGGTGGTGGCCAAATCCCCTGCCAATCCACCCTGCTGCCCGCCAACTAACTGAGGGTCGGCGGGCAAACATGCTAGCTGCACTATATTTACTGACGTCTGATTGCTCATACTTACCCTGTGTGGGAAGGAATGATGAATATGTAACAGCACTTTTGTATTAAGGACTGAAGAAAGATTTCCACTGCTGTGGATCTGAAACGGCCATATCCATCGATGATTGTGGCTCTATATGAACTTTACACAAGGATTACAATATTAGCATTCATTTGGTACTCAGTTGAGACCTTTGGAACTTCCTCTATATATTTGTGGTACTCAGTTGAGACCTTTGGAAATTTCTCTACATTTTTTGTGTGAACTGTACATATTGTATATAATTGTGTTGTATATAAGTCACGTATATGGTCTATGTTTCACCTCAGTAGCTTATAAATATTTGCACTTTGTGTATATACAGTTTCCTGTACTGTTTTTCTAAACCTTTTGGTACGAGTACAGAGGTGCCGTTTTTCTCCCCAACCTCCAGGTAGCGGCAGAAGATCTTCTGCCATTACAACTGATCTCCAGCTGAAAGAGATCACTTCACCTGGAGAAAATGGCCACTTT
This sequence comes from Euleptes europaea, assembly GCF_029931775.1. NCBI lineage: Eukaryota > Metazoa > Chordata > Lepidosauria > Squamata > Sphaerodactylidae > Euleptes > Euleptes europaea. Next base: position 36,357,885 of record NC_079326.1, read on the forward strand.
GGCAATTGGACTCTATGGCATTGAAGTCCCTCCCCTCCCCAAACCCCGCTCCTCAGGCTCCGCCCCAAAAACTTCCCACTGGTGGTGAAGAGGGACATGGCAACCCTAATTGGACTCAATGGCATTGAAGTCTCTCCCCTCTCCAAACCCCGCCCTCCTCAGGCTCCACCCCCAAAACCTTTCGCCGGGTCAAACAGGGACCTGGCAAACCTGAGAACCACCTATATTTAGTGTATTTTTATCCCACCCCTTCCTCCAAGGAGCTCAAGGAGGCACACATGGTTCTCCCCTCCTCCCAGGGGCCTAATGACACAAGACATTATCTTTGGTCCCTGCCATGTCTACCTTGAGGTCTCGTCTACCAGACATGCACTGCAAGATGGAGGCTCAGAACTGTATTCCCAGGTAGGCATGGAGAGGCCCATAGAATAGTCTGGTTGAAGTCTTGGGGGATGGGGAAGACATAAAAGGTAAAGGTCCCCTGTGCAAGCACCGGGTCATTCCTGACCCATGGGGTGACCTCGCATCCCGACGTTTATGAGGCAGACTTTTGTTTACGGGGTGGTTTGCCAGTGTCTTCCCCAGTCATCTTCCCTTTACCCCCAGCAAGCTGGGTACTCGTTTCACAGACCTTGGAAGGATGGAAGGCTGAGACAACCTTGAGCCGGTTACCTGAAACCGACTTCCGTCGGGATCAAACTCAGGTCGTGAGCAGAGCTTGGACTGTAGTACTGCAGCTTAACACTCTGCGCCATGGGGAGGACATGGAGGGGCATTAATGCATCGTGTCCCTTCTGGGGGAAACCTGGATGTGACATCATGCCCCTCTAGGAATCTCCGTAAACGTTATGGTAGAACCTAGAAATGATGTCACTTCCAAATTTTTCCTGGAAGTGAAGTAATGCTGTTGTGCTGACTGCAGGGGTTTTTTCTCCTGCCAGCCAACAGAACCGCAAGTGTCCCCAGCGTGGCAAATAGTGGCTCCCTGGACTGTTCCAGGTCAGAAAAATGGCACTGGGGGAAGGGAGGCTTAAGCCCCATGCATTATATTCCTTATTCAAATTGGGCCTCTAAATACCTTGGAATGCATTTCCGAGCAAGTTATTCCCAGTGCACATTTGCTAGACAGGGCCAGTCGCAGACACAGATTGATGGCAGTGATGTAACATGAGGCCACTGTATGTACTGTGTTGTTAGGCCCTCAGAGAGAGTGACTGGCTCAGGATCACCCAATATGTTTCATGGCAAGTGGTTTGGAGCAGTGAACTCTAATCTGGAGAACTGGGTTTGATTCCCCACTCCTCCAACTGAGCGGCAGACTCTAATCTGGTGAACTGGGTTGGTTTCCCCACTCCTACGCATGAAGCCAGTTGGGTGACCTTGAGCTAGTCACAGTTCTCTTCGAGTTCTCTCAGCCTCGCCTACCTCACAAGGTGTCTGTTGTGGGGAGAGGAAGGGAAGGTGATTGTAAGCCGGTTTGATTCTTCTTTAAGTGATAGAGAAAGTCGGCATATAAAAACCAACTCTTCTTCTTAAATGTATTCAGAATAGGGTTACCAGGTCCCTCTTCACCACCGGTGGGATATTTTTGGGGCGGAGCCTAAGGAAGGCGAGGTTTGGGGAGGGGAGGGACTTCAATGCCATAGAGTTCAATGCCAAAGTGGCCATTTTTCTCCAGGTGATCTGATCTCTATCGGCTGGAGATCAGTTGTATTAGCAGGAGATCTCCTGCTACTACCTGGCAGTTGGCAACCCTAATTCAGAATGAGATCCGGATTTTAAAGATGAAATCATGGGCTAAATCTCCTCATGTAAGATACCTTTTTCAGTTAACCCAAATCCCACAACACTGTTTTTTTTAAACTATCTTGCTGAAAATGCATAAGTACATCTCTCCCCCTCCAGGTAGACCCATTGTTTCTGGCAATGACTCAGTTGTGTGAACTAGAACTCTGAAAAATCCGGTGGTACATTCGCATGCACCAAAGTTGTGGGTTGGATCCAGGTGAAATGTTCCATCAGTGGAACAGTACTCTCCTGCCTCCCCCCTCCCACTGAAGTCCACTGATCTCAACACAATGGCACTCCTGGATGATAGGGGACCTGGGTAATAGTATGAGGCAGGGTTGAAACTGGAAAGGGGAACCAGTAGGAATTGTCAATTTAGTCTGGATCCAACCGGGTAAACACATGCAAAATATGTGCATTGCCTCTGTTCAGGCATAATTATGACTGCATATCTTGGGAAGATCTAATGAATAGTTAGGAACTTCCCAGAATGTATGGATGCAAGTTCTGAAAAGATCCAAGGTCAAGTCATACATACCCATGTTTTAACCACTGAGCAAGCTTATGGAGATGCAGAGATAGTACATGGTTTCCCTAAGCCCACAGCACACCAGACTGCAAAATATATGGATATCTCTGTATCATTTGCCAGTGAAAACAGGGCTGCTATTGAATTTGCAGGAACACTTATTTTCATAACAAGGATCTCTAGCTGAGCCCTCTGTCACACATTGCTGAAGGCTGTTCTCTCCACCTGCTGTCTTTTGTGTTCATTTACTCTGCAATAACTTGTCTTGCACTGGCTTAGGAAGCAGAAAGTGTCAGTACACTGAACATAATCATTCCCCAGGAATGGCTGCTCTCAAAATGGCTTTTCTTATGATGAAATAGCTGCAACTGGCACTCATTTACTGTCAGGCTTGGCATGAGGAGGTGGAGGGGTGGCAGGTAAGCAGTGCCCCAGCAGTTACTGTCCATTTGAGTGCATTTACATGTATTAGAGTCAGGATGACTCTGACCCCTATTTGCAAACCCCTGTGCAGATCTGGGGAATGGTGCTGAAGTAGGTAGGTGTACCATTTGTAAAAGGCATCCCAAACATCAACCCCCAAAGACAAAACAGGGACAAAATCAGGACAGATTGTTGTTGGTGGAAAGTGCCACCAAGCCGCGGCCAATTTATGGTGACCCTGTAGGGTTTCAAGGCAAGGAACAAACAGGGGTGGTCGGCCATTGTCTGCCTCTGTGTAGCAACCCTGGACTTCCTTGGTGGTCTCCCACCGCTCACTAGAGCCGATCTGCCTAGTTTCCAAGATCTGACATCCAGGTTAGGTCAGGGCAGGACAGATTGGGCAGGACAAACAACAGAAGATCGGGACAGTTCCTGCTAAATCAGGGATGGGCAGCATCAGCTAGACAGCCATACACAGAAGTGAGAAATCTCAAGTCAGTAACCACAGCAAAAAGGCCTTAAAAGCATCAAATTGGCAGCTTACCTTAAGGATCATACCATATCCTACGTGCACATTTTTACTGTCATCCTTGACCCAAAGACTGTTTGCGTGAAGATAGGAACTTGAAATGTAATGTTGGACAAATCAAATCTGTTACTCTTAGGTACCCATCGGTTATACGAGGTAAATTGGATCGTGTGCTCCACGGGTGTGCACGCAGGTGTCGAAAATACATCCTGAAAAGTTTCCACAGTCTAACTTTTCAAAGAAACTGAACGTGTCAGCAGCATTGTGATGGTCCTTAGCGCTTTCTTGTGTGGAAAGAAAGAGCTCTCTATCACTGAGATTTCCAGAGAGGCTGCACTCAAAAATAACGCAGCTGGCATTTTTTTTTTAAAGATCACAGGCCCAGTTTCTTCAAGGAAGGGTCCGATTGAAGTGTAGGTAAGATATGAAAATGAAAGATTATAGTGAGTCATATGGCTTTTAAAATGTTGCCAGTTTCTAGATTATGACCCCCTTTGCAGAGCGTTGCATTAGTTCTGACAGAGCTTGTATGTGGGTAGAGAGGCAGTTCCATGGGTGACTCTTTTAGGCTGTTGTGTTCAAAGCTTGTTGCTGGGGGAGGAACCAGGTGTGTGTTTTTTAGAGGCAGATTTCTTAACTTGGGATTTAAGAAGTGGTTCAGTGTTTTAAAAAAATACCTGTTCAAATAATACCTCTACTATACTGGGGGGTTTCATATGAGAAACTCTGGAAAGCAGGACTGAGAGTCCTTCTTCTTTCTGTTACTTTGGAACTTGCCAAAGAAAGGAGCTGCTGGTTTGTTCTCTGCTATGCTTCATTGCTACCACTGAGGATCACCAGAGGGGAAGTACTTAACAAGATATCAGGTCTGCAGAAAATCAGGTGACTGCAGGAGCCAATAGAGCAGGGGTCCCCAACCTTTTTGACCCTGTAGGCACCTTTGCAATTCTGACACACCATTAGGGTTGCCAACCTCCAGGTAGTATAGGTTAAGGAAAATGTCTCTTTTAACAAATACACAGCAACATAAGTTTCAATGCAATAGCATATAATGCACAATGTTTCCAATAATGAATTACACCGGAATAACAAAACAACGTGGGAGACCTCAAAACAGCAAACCAAAAATGGCAAAGTCCCACAGAGCTGGAAACAAGAGGAGTAATCCAAAATCTTGAACGCAAGGTGCAACAAATTGAAGAGAGCTGCGTGTGTCTAGCTGATCAAGTTACGTGTCAATTTCACAATGGAAATAGAAGCATGGAGCATCACAAATAGCATTGCTTATAGCTACAGTGAAGTGCACAAATGACTTTCCCGGATAACAGGTCGTTTCATTTTCATAAGTTTCATCAGTATGCACTATAATATGCTTGCAACATCTTACACTTAATTGTGTGTCCATCCGCTGCAGTGCAGTCAGTAGTGTGGCATGCAGGCATCCTCTTCAGTAGTGTGACACGCAGCTTACTTTCAGTCACCAGTGAAGATCCTTGTGCTGTGGTGACAGCTGCTGCTGAAGTAATATTTTTAAAAATCTGCACAGCCAATCAAATCTCTAGTGGCCAATTAGAAGCCTTTCTAAAAACACTTGGTGGGCAGCAGAAAAGTGCCAGTGGGCCCCACAGCACCTATGGGCACCATGTTGGGGACCCCTGCAATAGAGTAATACCTAGTATGGCTGGCCCTAAAACTGAAGAGACACATTAAGATAGGATCATCTTTCGCACTCCTCTCCATTGGTTCTGCTTTTTGAATACCTTGAGATTTTATTTCTTTTGCATCCTTTTTCATACCTTTGATGCAACTTTGCATAAGAGATGACAAATTTGCATGCCAAGATCCATATTCATGCTGTAGATCAGCAAATGAAAACAAACGCATTCCCTGTTTTCATTAAAGCATCGAGTTTTTAAAAGTTGTTTTAATAGTCTTCTAGAGCCAGCGTGGTGTAGTGGTTAAGAGCAGTGGTTTGGAGCGGTGGACTCTGATCTGGAGAACTGGGTTTGATTCCCCATTCCTCCACATGAGCGGCGGAGACTAATCTGGTGAACTGAATTTGTTTCCCCACTCCTACCCACAAAGCCAGCTGGGTGACCTTGGGCTAGTCACATTCTCTCAGCCCCACCTACCTCACAGGGTGTCTATAGTGGGGAAGGAAAGGTTTGATTCTTCCTAAAGTGGTACAGAAAGTTGGCATATAAAAATCAACTCTTCTTCTTCTTCTTCTTCTTCTTCTTCTTCTTCTTCTTGTCTGAGAATTGTGTTATGAGATTTCTCTTAAACTGCAAAATGTTTGTTCTTATGCTATGGCTGGGTTTTCAATGGCTAGGCTTTTAATAGTTTCATACTTTTAAACCATTTTATGCTGTTTTATTGTTTTAATCATGTTTTATCCTATAAGCCATCTCAAGCAGATTATTTTGAGAGGCAGCATAAAAACTGTCTAATTTTTTTAAAAAAAATCCAACAGATTTTAATTTTTTTAAAAAGAATAACTGGAATGTACTACCGTTAAGAAACTGAACTGTGAATTGGTACTGGATAGGCCAATACTGAATAGTGTTTCAGCCATAGAATCTTCACCCTACTCCTTTAATCAGTGCTGTTAAGTTTCAGCTGATGAGTATATATTTGAGTCAATAACCCAATAGCTTAATGGGACATCCAGGTATCAAGGTTGGATTTAGGAAGAAGTGACCCAGGTGACAGCACGAGGTGCTGAGCTTAATGTACACCTGCCATGTGTCCATGACAGGTATACATTATTCTCAGCACCACAGAGTCACCTAAGTCACTTCTCTAGGGTTGCCAACCTCCAAGTAATAACAGAAGATCTCCTGCTATTACAACTGATCGCTAGCTGATAGAGATCAGCTCAACTGGAGAAAATGGCCGCTTTGGCCATTGGACTCTATGGCATTTAAGTCCCTCCCCTCCCAAACCCTGCCCTCCTCAGGCTCCGCCCCAAAAATCTCCTGCCGATAGCGAAGAGGGACCTAGCAGCAACCCTACACTTCTCCCTAAACCCAGCCGCGATACCGGGCTATCTATAAAGCTTCTGCCCCTGGTTTACCTCCTAAGTCTAATCAGCAGACCAATGCTCTAATGAAGTAATTTTTTTCAAAAGAAATGCCTTCTAAAACCTGATACTTCTTCCTCTGAGTATATGCTATAATATTTCAGGAAATCGGAAAGGGATTTTTTTCTTAATTAGATGGTTATTAGTTTTTCTGAGAGCCCATTTCCATCAAGACCAACAGCAGCTGGATGAACGTTTGATTTATTTAAGGGCCTGCGTGAAAGTATGCGTGATTGTTGTGTCTTCTACTAAAAAGTGAGAACATATGTTTGAGAAAATGCACAAGTAGACTCTAATTCTGGTTATGTGCTAAATACTATTATGCCTGCCTTGCTCCTTGGTTGTAAAAGGGCAGTGATAATTTTGATCATAGTTTAGTGCCTAGAAAGCTAAGAAAGTAAACGTGTGGAAGTGCCCTTTTCCTTGGTTTACAGAGAATGCAGACCATCTGGAGACGGAGAGGCTGTATTGTTTATTGAGTTAAACAAAGCAGAACAATATTTCCAGTTTTAACCATGTAATTACTATAACCATGTTCTAAAACTCATGCTATTTTTGAAGGCTCAGATCTTAAAAGCAATCTTTGTTTCTTTAGGCTGAGGAGCAGGGACACCGGGCATCCTAGTTTTGCCACAAGGCCCAGTGGGTGATGATTGCCTCTCAACCCACCCCAACTTATAGATAGAGCTGCCAGGTCCCTCTTTGCCACTGGCAGGAGGTTTTCGGGGCGGAGCCTGAGGAGGAGAGGGTTTGGGGAGGGGAGGGACTTCAATGCCATAGAGTCCAACTGCCAAAGCAGCCCTTTTCTCCAGGGGAACTGATCTCTATCGGTTGGAGATCAGTTGTAATAGCAGGGGATTCATACTTGTGTATGAATTATTGCAATAAACAGGACAGTGAAATAAACTTTCTTCTTCAAAGCAGCAGGAAGGATAGAGCTTTGAGTCACTTTTTAAAAGGGTGACAGATGCTATTCCTATGCCGCAACAAGCAAAAGCAGCCTAAAGGCTCAGCCGTCCACTGTGGCCATCTCCAATTTCCTGAGGAGCAGCCTCTTCTCATTCCTATTGTTGGCACAGCCGTCATTCTCAATTATTTAAGTAGTTCTGATTAGGGCTCTCATTTAAGGTGGGCTGTATTGGAACGCTGGAATGAAATCAGTTCCGGTCTGAGTCATTTTGCACAGTTCTCTCCCAATTGCCTTGACATGCTGGGGTGCTTGCCTTCTTCTGAATGCTGAAAAAGGGGGGGGTGAGTGTGGGACACTTCGGAGGCTGTGGCTTCCCTCGTGGCAACCTGCCTTCATGGGCCCTTTCTGTCTGATGTGCCAGTCACCTGAAATGTTCTCCTTTTGCTGACATTGCAAGCAGCCTTAACCTCAGGAGTAGAGGTGTGCATATCGGGTTAACCGAACTGAAAATAAACCCCAAAAAGGCCTTTTCAGCTTCTTTTGGGTTTAAATTCAGCCGAATATTAAAAATGGGAATCAGGCCTAAGCTGGATAGCTGATCGCAGAAAAGCCAAATAGGTATTCGGCTTTTTTCAGCTTCAGCTTTCCCCAGTCTTTTCCCTATGGGAATTTTTTTGATGAGCTCTGAGGGGGACATTTTTTGAGGTAGTGTCACCAAATTCGCAGCATAGCTGCAAGGGACTCCCCTTGCATGATCTCCCAAAGTTTCTTAAAGTTTGGGACAGGGTGTTCAATTTTATGGGCCCCCGAAGAGATCACCCCCTCCTCCATAGAAAAGTAATGTAAAATTATGGGTATTCATCTTATTTCAGGTTCCCCCCAAAAAACTGGGTTCAATAAACTTGAACCTGTAATTTACCGTAATTTTTTTTTTTTTGCACAGCCCTACTCAGGAGATATGGCCAGAGGGTGGACTGAAGGGAGAATTATATCACCTCCGTCAGGCAGCCATATATAGGGTTGCCAACTGCCAGGTAGTAGCAGGAGATCTTCTAATTCAACTGACCTCCAGCCAATAGACATCAGATCACCTGGAAAAAATGGCCGCTTTGGCAATTGAACTTTATGGCAATAAAGTTGCCTCCCCAAACCCCGCCCTCCTCAGGCTCCGCCCCAAAAATCTCCTGCCGGTGGCAAAGAGGGACCTGGCAACCCTAGCCATATAACATGTCAAGGAGCACGGGATCCATTGTGGCCCAAGCGCACTGCGAACTTTGCCTTGAACATGTCTGGCATGTGAATGTATCTTCTCAGTCATCTCTGCCTTGACCATGAATTGAGGCTTGGATTGGTTCATCATCAACCCCAACTGACTCAAACACTGAGCCAGGCTGCTTTGCAGCTGCACAGTAGGTAATGGGTTGCAATGTAGATAACTTTGGTTTCTTTTTTAATCTACACAATAGTAGAAATCCCAGGAGAATGATTGGGTCAGGCCGTTAAAGGGCTAGGGTTGCCAGCTCCAGGTTGGGAAATACCTAGAGATTTTGGGGGTGGAGCCTGAGGAGGGCAGGGTTTGGGGAGGGGAGGGACTTCAATGGGGTATATTGCTATCGAGTCCATCATTCAAAGAGGCCATTTTCTCAAGGTGAACTGCTCCCTGTCACCTGGAGACCAGTTGTAATCCCAGGAGATCTCCAGCTACCACCTGGAGACTGACAACCTTATACAGGACACAGATCACTCCGTTTGCCCCCTGTAGGCACCTGTGCAGTAGGAAGCACCACTTAAACCAGGGGTGGGGAACCTCAGGCCCGGGGGCCGTATGCGTCCCCCGAGGACATTTTTTGTGGCCCTCGGGAGCTCCGGGAACCCTGCCACGGGAACCCTGCCGCGGAGCTCTGGGAGGGGGGAGTGCACGGAGACTGGGGCCCGGTTGCTTGGTGCTCCATGCGCCGCCAGGTGTGTGTGGGCGGGGGAGGTGGGGTGGCTGGGGCCCGGTCGCGCAGGCCGGCGTGTGTGTGTGGGGGGGAGGCTTTTCTCTCTTCCTCTTTTTCTGTCACTCTTTCTCCTTTCTCTCCCTCTCTTCCTCCCTCTTTTTCTGTCTCTTTCTTTGTCTCCCTCCGTCCTTTTTTTTCTTTCCCTCCGTCCTTTTCTTTCTTTCTCCCCCTCTCTCCATTTCTTTTCCCCTTTCTCTCTGTTTATCCCTCCCTCCCTTTTCCTCTTTCTCTGTTTTCCTTCCTCCCTTCCTCCCTTGCCAATCGACTGTGGGCTGCGCCCCCCTGGCGCCTCGTTTTCTGGGGCCCACCACTGGCTGCCCTCCCACCTGGGAGGGGGGAGTGGGGGCGCCCTGCAGGCCTTCTCTGGGTAGCCTCCCCTGGGGTTGCCAACCTCCAGATGGTGGCTGGAGACCTGGCAACCCTAGACTCTCCCCCCCACGGGAGATCTACACCTGGTATGGCCCCCGAAAGATGTTATAAATGTGCGAATGGCCCTTGGCAGGAAAAAGGTTCCCCACCCCTGACTTAAACTATCTGCTTGCTGTCTACTATTGGCAGCTGTGCAGTTATCAGGATCTATCACAAGATTAGTCCCCTGGGACCATGGCTGGGTCATGAATCTTTGTATGTGGAAGCTACCTGAGCAATAACAGACCAACGAACGACACAGGAGGAGGAATCAGTTATGGTTCCCATGAAGCTGTGTGAGAATGCAGATGTGCAAATTGTCCTTCATCAAGAGAGTCTGACAGCCATTAATACAGCTATCAAACAGATGAAGAACACCAAACGTTAACACACAGCTTATTTTTCCTAAAAGTATTTAAATTATTTCTCTGTCTATCTGATTGTATTCTTCCTTTGAACAAGGAAGGTCTGATGGATGGCTATGGGTAGACTGTTTTCTGTGGAGGGCAAAAAATATTGGAATAAAAAGCAATTTCTATTATCAGGCACTATCTCTGCTTTTGAAGCTGTGCAATGAAGTAGCCAGCTCATAAATGAATAAAATGCTTATTTATTGATTATTACTTAGAAATGGCATCAGCTTGTGGGTATATCTGTATTGAAAAACTGGCCTCAAGCTGACTACAAAATATAGGACAAGTAAATAAATTATGTTCTTAACTATTGCAACAGCAGTTACAACAAGATGCTGGTTAAATAGTTAATGTACTCCTTAAAAAATGAAAGTGTGTCCCAAAGTGGAGACTCTTTGTTCTGGAGAGCACAGAGTATGAACTTTAAATTCTCCATTGGACTAGATCTAGAGATAAGGAGTTGGATCCAAAGTCTTTATTCCCTGACTAGAAGGGCATTTCTTCTCCCTCAAATGGGGAGGGTGATTTTCACCGATCTGGAAATGTTGGAACTGCCCTTCTAGGAAGACTGACTTCCCACACATGTGCTGGTCGTGAAAAAGTGCCCAGGTTTGCTACTGCAGAGGCATTAATGGTAGATTTTACCTTCAAATCTGAAGGTTTTTAAAAAAAATTATGTAGGGGTAGTACAAAATTCATAACAGGAAATGTGTTAAATTTGGTGACAGCAGCCAGAATTGTTTACACATGTTTTTGGAAATCTCAGTATGTCCAGGGGAAAAGGACTGGTTGATGAAAGTATGGGAAACCATCAGAATGGTAAAACTTCCTGCATTCTAGTGGTCTAAGGAGATTAGAAACTGGAAATATGGTGGCGTCCTGTGATTAGATATGAGTGTCAGATGGATTAATATCATGATGATTGGCTGTACTCAATTATATGTTTATATGTATTTGTTAAATCAGTGATCTATGTTTGCAATTTGCATTTTTCTAAAACAAAAAATCTCTAACTATATTTTAAGATCACCGTTTGAGGCCATGTTCCACCATAGTTTGAGTCACAAAGACACCTCAATACAGAGGCACCAGCAGTTTTTTCCTCCTCATGGATAGGGTTGCCAGCTCTGGATAGAGAGCCAGCATGGTATAGTGGTTTGGAGAGGTTTGATTCCCCACTCCTCCACATGAGCAGCGGATTGGTTGGTTTCCCTACTTCTACACATGAAGCCAGCTGGGTAGGGTTGCCAGGTCCCTCTTGGCAACCGGTGGGAGGTTTTTGGGGTGGAGCCTGAGGAGGGTGGGATTTGGGGAGGGGAGGGACTTCAATGCCATAGAGTCCAATTGCCAAAGTGGCCATTTTCTTCAGGCGAACTGATCTCTATCGGCTGGAAATCTGTTGTAATAGCAGGAGATCTCCAGCTAGTACCTGGAGGTTGACAACCCCACAGCTGGGTGACCTTGGACTAGTCACAGCTGTCTTAGAGCTTTCTTAGCAGCCCCACCTACCTCACAGGGTGACTGTTGTGGGGAGGGGAAGGGAAAGTGATGTAAGCTGCTTTGATTCTTCCTTAAGTGGTAGAGAAAGTCAGCATATAAAAACCAACTCTTCTTCTTCTCTGGGTTGGGAAATACCTGGAGATTTTGGAGTGGAGCATGAGGAGGGCAGGGTTTGGGGAGGGGAGGGAATTCAATGCCACAGGGTCCAATTGCCAAAGCAGCCATTTTCTCCAGGTGAACTAATCTCTATCAGCTGGAGATCAGTTGTAATAGCAGGAGATCTCCAGCTAGTACCTGGAGGTTGGCAACCCTACCCATGCAAGTTTGTTCTAGTCTGTCTTTAATAGGTTTTAGATACCAGACAGAAGTGGTTTTATTTCAGGGATTATTTGAATGTAGATGAGGTACTTCTTAGTTAGGCTTTGCTTCTTGATTTTTTTATATCGCTGTGTTTGGTTTGCCTTTATTCTGTTTTTATTTTTGAACATTATTCAAAAACCGTATTGTGGATTGTATCATCTTTTGGTTTTTGCCATGAGGGGTCTTACTCAAAAAGTAGGATACAAATGTCTGCATTGTCAGCTTCGAAATACCAAGGGCACCTGCAGAAGTATGCTTGGGTATTGCCCCCCACGAACGTAACTCAGGAACCTGTGTGTTTACTGGAGGTGTCTTCAGCTGTTTCCATTCAAGCATCCACATGGCAGGCCCAAGAACGATCTGCTGGGGGCCTGTATCATTTCCTCCTGTGTCACTTCCATTATTTTCTACCTTTCAACTTAAAAAAAATCCTCTCTGTTTTAAAACATCCGGCATGCAAGCGGGATCCACTTTTAAATAAAGCATAGCAATGTAGGACAAACTGCAAATTTCCATCTGGCTAGCCTTCGACTAGCTTGATCGGGTTGTTTACCTACTACGCTGCGTGCTTTACCTCCATGGCCCTGCATGCATTTAAATTATTAACGTATGCAGGTGCGCAGTGGTCCATTTTTTCTTCCTGTGAGGTACAGCCACCCTGAGGATAAATGATCTCGGTGTGAACAGTATTGCCTGAGCTGACTTGATGGCAGCCGAATGAAAATATGCATATACTTCTCCCTTCAACCTGAGGGGAAGTATATGCAACACACCCATCAGCATACAAGTGAAATAAAGAGATGAAAATGGAGAGACGGGTCGCTACATTCACTCATCCTCCTCTCAAGGTACCTTTCAAAGCAGAGGAAATTTATTCTCCACTCCACTTTGATTTGGAAATGTTAAGAATGAATTACCAGCACGCCGTTTGAATTTTAAGGGTACTGTTGTTCCCGTAATCCACGGTAGCAGGTCTATTAATAAATCAGCGGGTTTCAAAAATTTACCCAAAGGAAATGGATTGTAACTCCCCATTTGAAATTCTGACGTTTTTGGACCTGAGCTTTGTTGTTTATATAAATAATACATCCCCCCCCTCGCCCAGTGTTGTTTATCACCATAGTGTAGTCTTTCCTTTAATGCTAAATTCATACTCCCTGCCCTCTACAGTATACCACATTCTGACATCTCTTGCAAGCTCTGCTTTTATTGTGCTCCCCCGTCAGTGTAAATCTATAATGCTGAGCTCTTTTGAAATTCAGCAGCAAAATAGAAAGGAATCAACGTCCCATCATATCTTTATATTTGTAAGGGGTTCTGTGGTAACGAGTGCATAAATGTTCACTGCCGTGTCATTCACGGAAGCATCGAGAGCCTGGAAATCAGTCAGATTCCTTCACCCCAGGATAAAGGTGTCACTGTAGCAAAGAGAGCTGATTCACGGGACTGAATCATCAGTGACAACAGCAGTGTGTTTACTCTCAAAAATGGCTTCCATGCCACGTGCAGGCCAACATACAGTGCTGGATCGTTTTCCAACAGGGGCAGTTAAGAGTGAGCGGTAAGCACTTCTGTCGATGTTGCTAGGCACCAACGAGGTTTATGTACCAAAATATTTATATCTCACTTTTTTAAAAAAAGCATTCAAGCGGCTTACAAAACTATCATAATTCAGTTGCAGATCTCCCCCTCCAGCATTAACATCTCCAAACAAAAAAGAAAACTAGCACCGGAGAAGCCAACAGTAACTCAATAAGGTAGTTGAAAGAGCAGTTGTTGAGTAGCTGCAGGAGTTTCTGGACGATCCATCGGCGCTAGATCCACTTCAGTTGGCTTTCTGTCCTGGCCATGAGACAGAGATGGCTCTGGTTGACCTTACAGACAATCTCCGTCGACAACTGGATCAAGGGGTTGGGGCTGCGGATACTTTTAGATCTGTCAGCAGCCTTCAACATGGTCAACCATGATCTTCTCGACCACCACCTTGCCGACGCTGGGATTCGGGGCACAGCCCGTCAATGGCTGTGTTCCTTCCTACAGGGTTGGGGACAAAGTGTGGCACTCGGGGAGCAGGTCTCACACAGGTACCCTCTGGTGTGTGCGACCCTCTCTCCTATGTTATTTAACATCTATATGCACCCCCTTGCCCAGATTGTCTGGCGTTTCGGGCTGGGTTGCCATCAATATGCTGATGACACCCAGCTTTATCTGTTAATGGATGGCCATCCAGTTTCTGCCCCGGACACACTGGTCAGGTGCTTGGATACCATGACTGAGTGGTTGAGGAAGAATCGCTTGAAGCTAAATCCAGCGAAGATGGAGTTACTGTTGCTCGGTCGGGGCGGTTTGGGGGCAGGGTGCCAGCTCCCAACTCTTGACAGCATGCAACTAACATCTGAACCTACCGTCAAGAGTACTGGGTGTGATCCTTGTTGCCTTCTTATCTATAGAGGCTCAGGTCACAGCCATGATCAGGGTGGTATTCTTCCATCTCTGCCGGTCTCAGCAGCTGGTGCCTTACCTCTCCCACCTGGATCTAGCCACAGTTATCCAGGTGATGGTCACCTCTAGGCAGGATTAATGTAACTCGCTCTATGTAGGGCTGCCCTTGAGACTGATCCGAAGGCTCCAGCTGCTACAGAATGCGGCAACAAGGCTCCTTATGGGGGCCTCGCTCCGAGAACATATACAGCCAGTGCTCCAACTGCACTGGCTCCAGCTGGAGTATCAGATCAGGTTTAAGGTGCTGGTTTTGACCTTTAAAGCCTTTCACAGTCTGGGACCCTCATATCTTCAGGACCACCTCTCCTGGTACACCCCTGTTCTGCTGGTAATAACTTGTTGGTGGTCCCCAGCCCTAGGAGTGTGTGATGATCCTCAACAAGAGCTAGGGCTTTTTCAACCCTGGCTGCGGCCTGGTGGAACGCTCTGCCTAGTAACATCAGGGCTCTATGGCACTTGAAAGAGTTCCGCAGGGCCTGTAAGACAGAGCTATTCCACCAGGCCTACAACTGAGGACAGCTGCAGGTGGTATGAATGCTGGCCTCCCTACTCCCCCCTTACTTTTACAGCTGGTGTCACAGGGGGGTGGTCTGCCGGCTTGGCTCTGGCATTTATTATGCTGTAGTGGGCTTCTGTATTAATTGATGTGCAAGGAGCAAGTGAAGGGCGGGCTCTCCTAAAACAAGAGCTCTTGCGAGCTCAAGCCCTCGCTATTCCAACAAGAAGGAAACATGGTAGAGGATCCAAGTCAGCCAGCTACTATATTGGCCCTCACTCACATCACAACCTTTACAACCTTTTCCCCCCAAGAATAAAGCATAGGTAGCAACCATGGTTAGCATTCTGTCTTCTGGCAATATAACATTGTCCCTTGGGCTACAGGCAAAAGCGGGATATAAATGCTTTAATCAACAAATACATGCACATGAAAATATATCTGCAGTAGCATGCTGGAAAGCCAGCCTTGAGAAGCGATTCTTTACTTTTCCTTAGAAAATTGATATGCCTCCTCTCCAGGGGTAGCTTTCAACCAATCAAGGTGGCTTACAGCTAGAGAGAGGACTGGGATCTGGGAGTCTCAGGGTCACATTCTCACTCTGCCATGGAAGCTTGCTGAGTGTCCTTGAGCCAGTCACTCTCTCAGTCAGATCTACCTCACAAAGTTGCTGTTGTGAGGATCAACTGAGAGAGAGAACAATGTTGTAAGCTACTTTGGGTCCCTGTTAGGGAGAAAAGCATGGTATAAACATCTGAACAAACAAATAAATACTAAGTTTACAGGATGGGGCAGGAGAACATAAGTGCAATTCTAAGCACAGTTACATTCTTCTAATTCCATTGAAGTCAGTGGGCTAAGAAGGATTTGATGCTGCTTAGGACAGCATTGCATGTCTTTCTAAAAAGACTATCCATGTGGATTCTTAGGGAGATTCAGCTCACACTTTGGCCTACACATCATCATGGCAGACTGGGAGGAAAAATCGCCATGGGCAAGGCCCCCAGCATGCACCTCAAAGAAAGGAAGGAGGGGAAAGGAGCCTGCCCAGCCAGCCCCCACACTGTACATGGTTTGACGGGGTACAGCCTTCCCTGCATCATGCTGGCTGGTGGTGGCGGTGGATTTCACCCACACCATGCAGGGTTAGGGCTGCCCCTTGCTTGGTGCTGGGGTGGCCCAGCAGGGGGCAGTCCCCAAGGCCATTGTCCCACTGGAATTTGTCCCACTGGTCTTAATGGCCCATCTGCCCATGCATGTCATGCACACAATAGTATGATTAAACCTCCTCTACCCTTCCCATGCTCTGACTTGAATCAGGAACCCACTTTATAGCACTTTAAAAGGTGCACTTTATTGCACTTCATTGCACTTTAAAACTGCACTTTAAAAGGTGCAGGTTGATTCATGATCTTCTCATCTATGCTGGCTTTTTGCCTCTCTGCTGGGCTTTCCGCTTCTTCATTTTTTAAGCAATTGCTTTGTTTATTGTAAAGTCTTTCTGTCTTGAAACATCTTTGACTTGACTAATAATACTCAACTCTTTAGCCAACTTACTTTCTTTCATTTTATTGTACCATGGAACATTGTTGCCTGGCATCAACCTTCAAAGTTTTCCAAAATGCTAGGTTTTCAAAACCACTTAATAATGGGATTAATAAAGCATGTCTCCATTGATGGGCTATTTTGTAAAATTACTGTTAATCACAGAACATGTGCTTGGAAGAAGAGGTGGGATGTAATTTCTTTCTTCATTAATTTCAAGCTTGCTCAGTAGTGACCAAAATTTTAAAAAATCCCTTACACATTTTTTTTCATTACATTGAGATTGCTCTAGGTTTCACTGCTGTATTCTAAACATTTTTAATCTATAGCATCTTATCAGGTATTAGTCTCTGTTGATTGAATTGCCATTTCTCTACACTGAAATGCAATATGACCTGGAAGCTGTTTAATGTGTGCGTGTGTATGTGTGTGTGTGCGTGTGTGTGCGCGTATGCAGTTTTAAAATAGAAAGGAAGTTTATTTGGTAATTTTTAGAAGTTATTATTTAACAAGAAAGATAAATTAGAATAAATAAATCATAATTCGGAATACATTGGTTGAATGGTTAGATGAGGTAGAAAACAACTGCAGTGGAAAAGCAACATTATGATTCAGCTGAAGTCAAAAGTTCTATTGAATCTGGTGGAAGAGACAAGCAGTGCAATACTATGCAGAGTTACTTTAGAGTATAAGCCGTTGAGTTCCTATTAGAGTTGCCAATTCCAGGTCAGGAAATTCCTGGCTATATGGGTGTGGAGTATGGGGTAGGTGGGGTTTGGCGAGGGGAGGGACTAGGGTTGCCAGGTCCCTCTTCACCACTGGTGGGAGGTTTTTGGGGTGGAGCCTGAGGAGGGCGGGGTTTGAGGTATGGTGGTGATAAACAGGCTTAAGGACCATCTTCCTCCTTACTAGATCTTCAACCTTCTTGTTCTCTTGTCTCTCCACATGGCTAGGGTTGCCAGCTGTGGGTAGTGAAATTTTGGGGGTGGAGCCTGGGGATTTTTGGGGTGGAACCTGAGGAGGGCAGGGTTTGGGGAGGGGAGACTCTATGCCATAGAGTCCAATTGCCAAAGTGGCCATTTTCTCCAGGTGAACTGACCTCTGTCGGCTGGAGATCAGTTGTAATAGCAGGAGATCTCCAGGTAGTACCTGGAGGTTGGCAACCCTACACATGGCTGTCATGGGTGCCGGACCCATGAGGTTGTGGTAATTGTCTGATAGGTACAGGGACAATGAGTTCCCACTTGAACTAGCTACAGTGCTGCATATCAAAGTTTTAAAAATCACTATATGATAGGTCTGCTTTGCCTCTAAATAAAATATCCATTTTCCATTAGCTTTTATATACAGGGTAATTCCACAGTTTTTCATGCCAGGCATTTATAAAGCAAGCCACTCACCCTACTCTGTCCATAAGAGTCACATCTTTTCTTTCTTTTTAGGAAAAAGCTAATCGTGGGTTTGAGCCAAAAAAACTGGTACATCCTCCGGCTATGTCTTACTGCAATAAATCCCACAAGCAGTTGGGCAGTGCTAAAGGAAACAGACAAATCAAAAAGACATCCAACAAAATCTTAAGCACAGTGGGATGCTCTCAGTTTGAGACTGGTGGGAGAAGTAGCCGGCCTGCGACATGGAGAAGAATGTGTGTTTGCTAATATCTGCAGGGGAAACAGGAATCTTTACTGAGATTAAGAGAGCAATGTGAAAACTCTAAATTTGGGAGCAGGAGAACTATTTTATACAACTGAAGGGTGGTCTAAATGCCACTTTTCAGGGGAGATAGGCATCCGACTGAGCTCGTATTTGTATTTTCATTCCGGATTCCTCCTCATACTTCAAAAATTCAATTTTTTTATTTTTATTTTTTTTGCAAAAGGCTTGAAGAAACATTGTAGTACTTAGGCTGAGAAGAAGACAATTATCTTTCTTGGCTTAAGGAACCACCCACCAGGAAAATCAGAAAGGGTGGGACACAAAAATGCTTTCAATAAATCAGTAAAATAAACAACAAGGGCTAGATCATGATGGGTAGCTATGTTAATCTGTCTGTAGCAGTAGAAAAGAGCAAGAGTCCAGTAGCACCTTAAATACTGACAAAATTTCTGGCAGGGTATGAGCTTCCGTGAGTCACAGCTCACTTCTTCAAATACAGGGGCTAGTTCCAATGTTCCAGACAAGGGTTAGTTCCAGTGTTCTGCTACTTTATGCTATATTAAAAAGATGGGAGTACAGAATCAATCAGACAAAAAGTTAAGATGCAGTGCTGGGGCCATTTGCACAGCTGACTACCCTGTACAGGATTCATTATGACCACCTCCAGATGACACGGGTGAAAACGAGCACCATTGTTATTTTCTTACTGTAATTCCTGTGATCACAACGAAGTTTTTATTGGAGTTATCACTTCCTGTGAACTGCAAAAGTGAATCCATGGAGAGTCAGTTCCCAGTGCATTCTCCATATAATCTCTGGACTCAGGGATGGTTGTATCGTTTGCGGGCTGTTGGCTTGTGTGAACCCATCCTGGTAACTAAATCTTGCAGGCCAGCTTGTAACAGCTTAGCATGGAGTGCACAAGCAGGTATTATTAGGGTTCCCAGTTCCAGGTTGGGAAATACCTGGAGATTTTGGGGGTGGAGCCTGAAGAGGTCAGGATTTGGAGAGGGGAGGAACTTCAATGCCATAGAGTTCAATTGCCCAAGTGGACATTTTCTCCAGGGGAACTGATCTCTGTCACCTGGAGGTCAGATGTAATAGCAGGAGATCTCCAGCCTCCACCTGGAGGTTGGCAACCCTAGGTATCATCCCCATATCACCAACTACGATGATACAGTGTCGTAATGTTCGAATTATTATCCCACTGAAATAACAAGTTCTGTTGATTCCAGCAGAAGGAATTAGTGGTGAAATGCTATGAAGAGCTGTTTGAGAGTCTAAACCCATGATTTCCCCCCTCAGGATATTGAAAAAATCGTATATTGACAGTGCAATCAGGCACAAGGTATCAAAACAAGCTGAACTGTCTATTTGAGGAACCCCATATTATACCAATAAAAGCTGGTCCCATACCCAGTCATCATCCATCAGAGACCAGTCTTCTGAGACATTCTCTCCTCTCACTCACTGGGAAACTGAAACCAGACAGTGAGGCACCAGAATAATGGACTCTGATTGTTATAAAATGGCATTCATTTTTACCTTCAGTTGGATTGCACTATAGTGTGGACATCACTGAGATGGATTTTAATGAGTCGATACTTGACTGTATATCCCTGTTTATATCTCACCTTCCTTTCAAGGAACTCATGGAGGCATAATGGGATTCCCAGGTGGAATACCATCATGGTGCTAACCAAACCCAAACCTGCCTAGTTTCAGAAAAGGTGTTCCTTCATATGCCTTCAGACCATGTGTTATTCTGTGAAAATGTGAGGTACGTGAGCCCTGCTCACTTGTTACAGTGAACGCATGTACAATCTGTGCATAGTATACACTTAATTTTTCTTCATTCATGCACTGAGTAATTCTCATGTTATACTCAACACATGTACACCTGGATGTATGTTTTAAACCCCACATTTATCCAGATTATGGTCCCAGGTTTCATTTGTAAAGTGAAAGTGTAATGGCTAATTCTCACAAAGAGGTGTACCGTACACTTGTACATACACGAAGGATCTCTTCACTGTCACAAGTAAACAGGAGCTACGGAGGCCCGCAAAATTATACAGAAGGAAAAACAAACTTAAATTATACAGAAGGAAAAAAACTTAAATGACTGCTAATCAGTATTCAGCTTTTCCCCCCTTAGTGCAAAAACTGTATTGTGAGTGCCTCAGAAGAAAACAACTCTAGATACAGCAGTCACAGAAGTGGTATACAGCAGCTTAGAAAGGACAATCAAAGGGTGATTATTATTAGTTTATAACTTTATTAAAAATGCATATGATTTGTATTCTCTTGCAGAGACCAACTGCTATTTAATTTCTTCCACTGTAGGCTTCCTACTGGTAAGCAGACGGATTAATGATGGGCTCTAGGACTCCCTGTGGTACTGAATTGTATGGTTAGACTAATTATACAAGGCTTCCTCTTAGAGTGAGGCTTTCTTATTATTATTTTACTATTAGAAGGGATAGCATTATAAATTCATTATGTTGGTCTCCCAGCTGTATTAGAATTCTGCGTGTGGGTGGGTAGGGGAGAGGACAGACCACAGCCAAAGTTCTATTCCTCCTTACTTAACTTTCCAATTCCTTTTCTGCATCTGGGAGTAAAATTCATCCAAAGCAAGCTGGTTTCAATGCTGCAGATCTAAAAAGGTCAGAATCTTACCCTGAAGACTTCCGGTAGAGCCCTGGCACAAGCACCATGTCTCTCAGGGATCTCCCTGAGAGAATCCAAGAAACATTCAAATTGGGGTGCAACAAGGCACCCCACCCCAGTCCTAAATAGCGGACTGGAATGCAGGATCACCCCTGCATGCCGTGAAGAGTGGTTTGACTCCCATATTCTCTGAGAGAGTCTCAAGCCTCTCGGAGGAGTGGATGCTGTCCTGCCGGCAACTGAGGGGAATTCCATCGCCATGAACGTCTCTTTGGCTTCAAGCTTCGACCTCCTCTATCTATCAACACTTAAATAATAATATTTTTGGAACGGAAACCGCATCTTACGAAATCTGAGTAAGTTACAAGAACTCTCTTGTTTTTTACCTTGAATTTGAAGTTTTGAAAGACCGGGAAAATCACCTAAGCAATCTGCGCTTCTCCATCCAAAAAATAAGTGACTTTGGAATAAAAAAGATACCAGATAAACTAGCAAAAGCCCTATCTATTTGATCGGCACTTAGACACAACAAACGGGACTTTTGAAAGACATTACAACTACCAATCAGTTCCCGAGACGTCAAAAGGGGTGGGAGTAAACAAGAAAAATACCTTTGGGTCTTTCCGGCTTGAGAAGGTCCTCCAGCCATGTTTTCACTGGAATGATCTATTTCGGAGCACCGGAAGACTGCAAGGAAATATACTCGCTGCTTTTCAACATACCCTATAACTAAGACTCAGAACCATCGAGATCGGAGAGGACAGACTAAATCGTTGGACCGGAAGTGCGTTTCCCTCGGGCAACTACAAAATATCTCCTACGACCCAGGACCATAGAGAGGAGACGACGGAAGGTCCGCGAACCAACAATATCCTGTCTACTTCCTACTCCACTGCCGAGCTAGAGCATCACTAAAACTTGATGGTTTGTTGAAACTTTAAGTTTCATTCTCATTATAACTGGAACAATTTAAACTGATTAAAGTTGGCGGAAATACAAAGTAAACAGAACTAGGCCCTGCTATTTCATTTGAAAGACAAATGTTAAGGATATAAATTTTGACTTTGTTAAAGACTGGATTTTTAAGCATCACTTCTCTTGTAATATCAAAATTTCTGGAATTCTTTTAAAAAAAACAAATATGGATGAGATGGAAAAAATACAGGGAATGCTAGCAAAACAACAGGATCTGATAAGTAAACAACAAGAAAAAATGTCACATCAATTGACTCAATTAACTGGCATGTTAACCATGTTAACCAACTCCAACCAATCTATTAACCAAAAACTGGACATTTTGACAAGTGACATGAAAAACATAAAATCACAAGGGACTATAATTAAAACTGATATGGGACAAATGGATTTATCAATAAAAAAGACAGTTGAAGAACAGAAAGAAATAAAGAAAAAACTGGAAATTCAAGATCAACAAATTAAAGCTATGCATTCCCAAGAAGAGATTATTAAAGATCAACTTGCTATTATGGAGATGAAAGTAAGAGAATCTAATATTCCCCTTCGCAATTTGCCGGAAGAACTAGGTGATACCAGAGAATCAATTATAAAATCATTGGCTGAACTAACTCAGATAAGTGAACAAGATTTGAACTACGCAATAAGTAGAATATACAGAATCCCTTTACCATCCAGATTGGAAAAATCAAAGACCAGAGATGTTAAGATCTCCTTCTATGACAATAGGATGAAAGACATGATTATGCAAATCTTCTACAACAATTCTTTGTCAATGAAGGGAAACCCACTGATAATACTCAAGGATATCCCTCAACATTTGATGACGAAGAGAAACATGTATAAAGAGTTCACTGTGATGCTGAAGAGGTACGGAATAAGATTTTCCTGGATATTTCCACAGGGACTTATTCTTATCTACAAATGAGTTAGAACTACCATCATTTCACTGGAAGACACTGAAAAATTTCTGAAATGTTATGAACAAGATCTCACCAATATTATTCCAGAGCAGAAGCAAGAACAACAAGAAGGAAAAGAAGCTCCATCTTTGAAACTTGGACAAAAAGGAACAGATATAAGAAATTCTAGAAGTGGTGGAAAAACTAAAATTCATGGCAAGAACAAATCCAAAAGACATTGTACAACCTATGGGTGAAAGAGAGACTCGGAGAACTTACTATGGAATTTAATAATAACCAAAAAATTCTAGTTATTATTAATCTAATCCTTTTACTTTAATGATAATTTTTTAAAATAACCTTTTTACTATTAAGTTAAAAGATAATATGTAACTGTTATATCTATTATAGTGATAGAAAATAGAACTGATAATACAGTTTGGAATATCTTAGTAGGATTAGAACTTTAAATACAAAAGAATGTATAAATTTATAGCAAGACGAAGGAAGATGAAGGGGAAGTCCTTTTATTATATTATATTTTCTTAATGATGAAAGAGCTTTTCAACAATATTGTTAAATTTTTCCTTACGCTACCTATTCATAAAATGTATATGTTGTCGAAAAGTATTTCCTTACAGTATAATATTTTGAAAAATTATATATATAAAGAATCTCATATATATATAAAGAATCTCACTCTGAAGGCAGTCATATCAAAATCCACTGTATACATATGTATGCTTTATCAAGTTACAATCAATGTATGGCTAACTCAGGAGCTCCGTGGCATGGAGTGGTAAGCTGCAATACTGCAGTCCAAGCGCTGCTCACGACCTGAGTTCGATCCTGATGGAAGTCGGTTTCAGGTAGCTGGCTCGAGGTTGACTCAGCCTTCCATCCTTCAGAGGTGGGTAAAATGAGCACCCAGCTTGCTGGGGGTAAAGGGAAGATGACTGGGGAAGGCAATGGCAAACCACCCCATAAACATAGTCTGCCTAGGAAACGTTGGGATGTGACATCACCCCATGGGTCAGGAATGACCCAGTGCTTACACAAGGGACTACCTTTACCATCTCTGTGAGTCTTTTGCCTTGAATCCCTTATGGGGATGCAGTAAGCTGGTTGCACGACTTGACAGCACTTTACACACACACAATAATGTTTAAAAATATTTGCAGTCCATTGAGCCTTTTTGTAGCCCTCCCAACCCCCAACCAACATGGGGGGAAAGGATAGAGGGCAGAGGAATCCAAAAGAAATTTTTGCAAGCCTTACAAACTGAAACATATTTCATGGTGGTATTTCCAAATGTGCCCTAAATTCAAGGACAAGGAATGAGCCTCCAGTTACTTCCTCTCCATGTAGTGTTATTCTTGGCTGACTTCTTCCAGGCTTATGTAACTGATATTTAAATAAGTGCTGTTCGGAGGTGGAGTTTATGGTCATTGAAAGATAGGCTTTCATGAAGACCACCAAGGAGAAGAATGGCTGCATGGAATGTTTTATATTGCTACATAAGTAATAGCTTAGTGCTTCAATAATGAATGTAAGAAGGCAAAAAAGAGAATTCTGCTGAACAGGCAGATGTATTCCAGCATGACTGTCAAAGACAGACTAAGTCAAAAGTGCCTGTATGAGAAATGACTGAAGTATAAGAAAAAGGAATATTTAGATCAGTTCTAGTCTAATTACAAGTTAGAAGCACTGGCAAATGTTGGGACCTGTTCAGTCAAAAACAAAAGGATGTAAAATTGATTTAGAGGATGAAATAATGGCAGATACATGACTAAAGAGTTTTGGACAATTTTTAACTGGACTAACAGGCATCTGGGAGAATTGGCATTTGTGGCACACAGATTTGTGGCCCCATCATCAGCACAGAAGATTAATTATATCCCATGATTGTGATAATTATTGTTGGGAAGACTTGGCATTTGATCCATAGCGTTTCTGTGTCAAATGTTCTGTTCACCCCTTTCCAGTGATCCAGTGTGAATTTCATTTGTGTGCACGTACCACATAATGCACATTTGGACACCTAGAACCAGTTTGTAGTAGTGAGTAGAGAGTATTCAACTAGACACAGGGAAACCTTGGTTCAAATCCCCACTGAGCCTTGAATCATCTTCAGTGAGCTTAGGCCAGTCACTCTCTCTTAAATCTCTCATTGTTGTAATAATGAAACAAACAGGGGAGAACCTTGTGGGCTACCTCGAGCAGCTTGGAGGAAGGATGGGATAAAAATGTGATAGATTTTATATGTGTTTCACACAGAGGTGGTATAGTGGCACAGGTTCAAATCTCCATGAAAGTTCGCTCGGTGAACATTGGCCAGTTATCCACTCTTAGCCTTACCTACCTCTTAGGGTTGCAGTGTGGGTAAACTGGAGGAGGGGAGAATGATATTGTAAGTTACTTTGGGTCCCCATTAGGGAGAAAAGTGGGGTATAGATGTCTAAATAAATAAATAGCATATGCCTTGCAATCTGTACTTCCACAATGGTTCCATATCCAAGTGTATATCTACTGCATACCCCAATGAAACACAACACAGGATTTAAAACAGATGGTTTAGCACAAAATATCCATGAGAATGCAGGTATGGGGACAGCATCAATGCATGTAGAAGTATCAAAATGAAGCACTTGAAGGATGAACATCTGACAGATTTGGCAAAAGCACAGTGGATTTGCGATATAGAATGGTATATAGTCTAGTCAGATCTGGGAAGCTAAGCATGGACAGTACTTTGATGGAAGAGTCTGCAGAGGAAGGCAATGGCAAACCACCTCTGCTGCTCACTTGCCTTGAAAGTCCCTTGCTGGGTTAGCCGTAAAGGTAAAGGTCCCCTGTGCAAGCACCGGGTCATTCCTGACCCATGGGGTGACGTCACATCCCAACGTTTCCTAGGCAGACTTTGTTTACGGGATGGTTTGCCAGTGCCTTACCCCCACTGTGGGAAGGTGACTGGGGAAGCTGCAGGAGTATCCTAAGGCATAGGGGACCCTCTACTTGTAATGTCAGTAAGCCACATGCATCTTAGCTCCATTTCATTGTACACGCACTCTGCTCCCTGGCCACTAACTCCCTCTCTCCTCACTTTATTCAGGACACCATCAAACTTCTATCTGACTTCTGACACCATCTAACTTCTATTTGTATTGAATGGTTGGCATGACCGTGACAGTTTTTGTGATCAGGGTGGTGAAACCTGAGCATGTACTGCATGCTGAAAGGAAAACCAAGGCTGAAGCAACCACATTCTGCAACAAGTAACTAAATTCTGCTACTTGGACAAACATTTGTGCAAACATGATAGATGTGTAGGGTTGGTCCTAATTTGCATAATTTATTCTGCCATTTTTTCCCCTCCCAGCCCAAGGGGCTAGAAGCTTGCTATTCTCTGTAAGTGAAAGTGGAAAGTTCCATGAGGCTGATTTCTGTGGCTGGTCACTGCATTCTGCAGACTTTGCCATGTTTCTGGCGATCTGCAGCCTTGGAAACATCCTGCTAAAAATGGAAGCATCAGAGGTGCATGCAAAGCTTTATAGGTATTCATCTACAAAACAGTTTTCATTTAACTTTAATAGGATGTGTTGCCATGGATAATGGATCTTCAATTAGTACCTTTTGGAGAGTGAAGGTAGCACCCAATAAACCATTCAAATATTTCTGTGTTACATGAAAATGCATTCTTTGTTCGTTGTTTTAATCGGGCTCACTGGCATCATCCTTAATTACAAAAAAAGCAACAAAACAAGAACAAAAATTTCAGCTGGCAGCAGCTAATTTAAAATGTTTTTTGAACACTGTTCCCATGTTCATCTCATCATCCCTTTTTATACTGTGTTGTTTTTATACACTAAGGGGATGGTTTCAAAACTTCGTCAATGGCAAGGGTTGTCACCATGTGACACTGGATATGGTGTGGGGTTCGAGTTGATGATCCCTCTGGGGCTCATCACTCTATGACTCCAGTTCTGTTAAACAAAGCCGTCCTTCTCACTGAGGACATAATTTCCAGCTGGATGCAACATAATATAGCTCAATATTTATGTTCTTGTTGGATTAAAATGCAGATGGACATAAAAAATTGTCATGGATCCCAGAAAAAAAAGACTCCAGGTGGCTTTTCTCTACCACAGCAGTCAAATGTATTTCAAATCAATGCTTCGGAGCATTTGGTTCTCCTGAACCAGCATCAGCAAAAATTTTGGAGCTGTTCCACATGCAAATATTTTGAACATTTTAATCAAGCTGAAACAATGATGTCCTCTGGCATAATACTCTTCTGTCTCACTGCGGCTGAATGCCTGCGAGAATGTGCCCCAGCCCAGATACACGGAGTGAAAAGGGCAGTAAGAGTTACCTCTGGATTGTGGCTTCTACCGTGGCACTGCAGGTTGGAGCAATGCTTGACTAAAAAGTTCATGTAAGTTTGCAGTGGGTCCCCGAAGTGCTGACATTATGAGACCTCTTTCATGAAAAGCTTATAAGTATCATAGACATCTTAAGAATTCTGCTGCTTTTGCAAAAATGAAGGGCTCTGCGGGAAATCTGCTTTACAAGACAATTGCCTACAGGGAACTTTCTCGCTTTTCAAACTCTAAGTTCTTGAAATGAACTTTGAAACATAGGAAAGTAATATCTCCTTTGCAGGAAAGCAGCAAAATGGTAATACTTAATATTGTTTCATATCATTTGAGGGGCAAAATTTGTTTTATTTCAAACTCATGTTCAATTGGCCATATATTAAGTGGTTTTAAGTGTCTCATTCTACCTGAGTCTAATGAAGTCAAGGACCATGGACTTCTTCTTTTTAAAGCCACAATGCCAAAGTTTCAAATACCATAACCTTCATGCTTATACCAAAGATCATAAGCTATCACATATATGAACCTATGGAGTTGCCTTATACTGAGTCAGATAGGATGGGGTTGTGGCTCAGTGAGAGAGCATCTGCTTTTCATGCAGAAGGTCCCAGGTTCAGTCCCCAGCATCTCTGACTAAAAAGGTAGTAGGTGATATAAAACACTTCTATGCCCAGAGCAGGGCCAATCTGATTTGGAGTGCAATAGCATTTGGACAAAGCTGTGAAGGGCTTTGCCTCAACTTCCTCCCTCCTCCCCGCAATGGGATGTGATCCAACAGGGGTGTATAGAGGGACCAGCATCTCATTTCCCTTTCCTTAATTCTATCCACTTGCCCCTAATACCTGGGACCCAAGCACTAGCAGATCCACACACACCCCTTCTTTTCATTAGTATGGATCTTCAACCCCACACAACATCCACCCATCTTCTGCTATATGTAAAGGAAGGAAAGGAAGAGTTCTACCTGCGACACTAGAGAGCCACTGCCAATCAGACTACACAATACTGACTTTGATAGACCAAGGGGGGTCTGACTCACTATAGGACAGGTTCATATGTCATTTACTTCTGTATTATCTACTCTGACTAGCAACGGCTCTCTGGGGTCTCAGGTAGAGAATCGATTTTC
The DNA here is from genome assembly GCF_029931775.1 of Euleptes europaea. NCBI lineage: Eukaryota > Metazoa > Chordata > Lepidosauria > Squamata > Sphaerodactylidae > Euleptes > Euleptes europaea. Next base: position 36,386,081 of record NC_079326.1, read on the forward strand.
TCCACACCTACCTGAGATGATTTCCCTGGAAATTCAAGACATTGAACCTGAGAGCATCTGTATGCAAATGGCTCACCATGTTCTTGACAGTGGGAAACATGCAATGAATGTACAGCTCTTGTCTATGGGTTTATGTTTTTTAAAAAATATTACATTAAAGCCTTCCAGACCAAAGCTGTTCTGAGAATTAACACATTGTATTAATACTTATGCTTTGCTTCAGTTCTGTTTTCAGGTTGGTTCCACATTTCTACAATACAAAGCCGATTGCATTATTTATTGGCTGCCCCCTCCTGTTGATTATATTGACTCACTCTGTGTAATCCACCTATAGTCCCAGTGAGAAAGACAGACTACAAATAATGTAAATGAATATATGAATGAATGAACATTTTATTTCAATTTGCTTTTAAAATGTAGCTGATGGTGTTCTCACTGTCATGTTCCGAGAATGGCAGAGGTTGAAAGTTTCCACATGAAGTTAAAACGGAGCTGTCCAGTACATGATGAGAGAGGCTGGTGAGGGAGGGGGAGAGGGCTTGGATGTAAATCAGAATGGGGGTCCCCAGGTTACTAAAGTCTTAGAACTCACTCTGTGTAATCCGCTTTGACTCCAAATCAGAAAGGCAGACAAATAGTATTGTAAAGGAGAAAAATAAACAAACTGCTGGCATAATGCTCAGATTGCTGGAGTAATGGGGGAGACCCGTGTTCAAATCACTGTTCCGTCATGCAATCCCACTGGGTAATCTTGGGCCAGTTATTTCTCCTTCAGTCTAACCTACCTCTTGCTGTGGCGAGAAGGCAGGTCGAATGTATAAGCTGCCTTGAACTCCTTGGAGGAAGAGCAGAACAAAAATATGGTAGATATAACTATCCAAGTGGTTTTTAACGAAAAGGGACTATTCTACTAATATTGTATGCATTATGTAGCACACTTTGTGGCCCTAAAGTACACTTTTCCCATCCATAATTGAAAGTTTCCGAACATACAAGCGTGTATGGAAAGTCATGCCTCCAGAGCAGTCTGCCGAAAGTTCTTCTCCCAAGAGTGAAGAAAGCATCACATAATGTGAAACGTTTTCATGTAAACCATTTCCGCCTACAGTTGCTTTGTTTTATGCTTCAGCTGCTTGTGGGTTTTATTTATTTGTGATGATATCAGAAAGATGTCCTGGACAGAAAATGGCTGAACCAACGCAAGCCCCTTGGGGCCAAACTGGACATTAGAAGAGATATGTAGCTGTTATCACTGTGCGTCTCTCTCCTTCTAGCTTTACCCAATATGTGACGTGAATTGTCATCTGAGACTTTGCCTCGGGTGACTGGCAGTTGGCAGCAGCGGTAGGGAAATGCCCGCGGGGATGGCATCATCGGATCCTGTGCTGTGTGTAAACTTAGACGGGAAGACTCCGAGTAGCAGCAGCTCCAGGCCTCTCATGACACACAAAATGCCTTCCAGTTTTAATACGGAGGCAAGTTTTACAAGTGAGAGATGCGAAGAAATAGCAGGGTGCTTTGCACTTTTCACGAAACCAGCTACAAAAAGGTCTAAAATAACTTGCAACACATTAATGTTCCTTAAAACGTTAGTGTACCGCATTTTCTAGGATATAAATTAAAACCCCAAAGGGCCTTATCTTTTCCTTTCCAGCCACATGAGGTTTCTTGGCCTAGCCTTCATTTCGCTCCTGAGGAACTCGGTCCCAAACAGAGGTAAACCAGCAAGCCCCTTGTCAGGAATCACAGTCTCCATGGCAACTATCTCCACTCAGCATATGGTGCAGAAGATTTTTAGTTTTTTTAAAAATCGTATCACACAGATTTCGAAAGTGGAAACCATTGACCGGGGGAAGGGCAATGTGGTGTAGGATCCAGCCTTGCAGAATACATTCAGTCATGAAGGTGGATGGCATCTACCTGCTGCCAAGGGAAGACTGCCCCAAAACCGTTCAGATCGGTCCGCAGAACCAAAGCAACAGGGATGCACAGAAAAGAGGAACAACACCTCGTGGTGTGGGCAGAATGAATAGCTCCAGCTACACCTGACACGAAAGGTGAAGAAGAGTCCATACAAGCAGTTCTTTTGCCACACATTGGCAGGTATATGATAAGATTCTCCTAACACCTTTCTTTTCCCTTTTATCCTCTGCACTCTTATTCCCCTCAACGTTTCTATTTTCTTTGTCAAGTGAGGGAAGTGGCGGGTGGGGAAGGACTAAGCATTCCTGCTTGAAGAAGAAGAGTTGGTTTTTGTATGCCAATTTTCTCTACCTTTTAAGGAGAATCAAACTGGCTTACAATCTCCTTCCCGTCCTCTCCCCACCTCTCCCCTTGTGAGGTAGGTGAGACTGAGAGAGCTCTAAGAGAACTGTGACTAGCCCAAGGACACCCAGCAAGCTTCATGTGTAGGAGTGGGGAAACCAACCCGGTTCATCAGATTAGAGTCCGCCGCTCATGGGGAGGAGTGGGGAATCAAACCCGGTTCTCTAGATTAGAGTCCACTGCTCTTAACCGCTACACCTTGCTGGCTCTCACTACACCATGCCTGCCATTTCTCCCATAGGTATTTTGCTTCCCACCATCTCTTTGCGGTGGAGAACTGGTGACTTGAATTCCCAGCTCCATGTTTGCTGTGCTGCCGCATAGAGGGATAATCACCTGCTGATCTGACTTTGCAGCCTGCTAGCGGGTCACAACCGGAGAGATGATCTTCTGCCTCAAATAGTTTGGTGTATTGCACAAAAACCATCAAGGCAATCCGATCAAACGCTCACCTTGCATGCAAGCCACAAAGTTCAATCGAGGCAAGTTCACCTGGTGATCATGTCAAAGTCCTCAGAACTTCTGGTTTCATACACTTCTATCCTAACCATTGCTAACCTGGCAGCATGAAGAATGAAGCACTCTTTCGGTTGTGACATCACTAATTTTGACATCACCTTTATGACATCACTAATTTTGATGAATAATTAAAGTGAAAGTAGATAGGTTTACACCAATATTTGGCTGAATATGGAGTAACCAGCCCACTCTATCATACAAAAACTTGTGGTGGTATATATTGTCATTGAACAGTTCATTTTTTGGCGGGACTGTTGTCGAGCATATAATTTTGATCGTTCATTTCTCCTGTGGAGAAATTACCGTTTCGCAAAGAAAGAAATGCAACCTACGGATCCGCTGAAACCTAGCTGCTATACTCAGCCACAGGAGAGATCCTTTCTGATACCTTTAAATAATGGGATAGATAATCTGTGTGTATCAAGGAATCAGCTGCTGAAATCCAATATCACTTGAACAAACTGTTGGTTTGAAAGTCTTTCTGCCTGGCCATAAATTCTAGTCCGTTCCATGGTTTATTTAAATACATTTTTTCTTGAGAACATTAGTTCATGGACACTTAAAACTGATGTTAATGGACAACTGGGTACTAACCTGAAAGTTGACCTTCTTGGGTTATTTAGTTAGTGAATTCATTGAGTACATTTTTATGCAAACTTTCTAGAAACCTGCTTGAGACATAAAAATAACAAAAATAAAACATTAAAAGATATTAATTAAAACCCAGTACTAAATTAAAACCCAGCCCAGCATAAAGATATAGATAATAAAAACAGAAGACAGACAGCTTAAAATATCAGACTATCCCCTACATGAAGCCTGCTGGGTGACCTTGGGCCAGTCACAGTTCTCTCAGAACACTCTCAGCCCACATGGCAACTCCACTCTGAATGGCATTTACCTTGAAAACCCTATAGGGTCACCATAAATCAGCTGTTACCCTCTAGATTATTTTCAAAACCAATCATCTGCCTCCTATCCAATGCTGTGGAGCTTCCCCCATAAATTTGGAAGGACACTGGAAATGATCAGGATAAAATGTGGGCTTTCATCACAGCATCTCATTCACATCTTTTCTTAGCCATACTTCTCATTGCAGAAGACGGGCCCTCTCTTTCTCTTCCATACGGAGAAGACCTGGAACTCTGAGATTAGCGTCTGATGCTCATGTGGAGGACTGGGGAATCAAACCCAGTTCTCCAGATTAGAGTCCGCTGCTCCTAACCACTACACCATGCTGGCTCTCAGTGGACGCCACTCTGTCCAGATGCTAGGATGGAGCTTAGGAGCGTTGACTTTATTGTTCTGGATGGGCCTTTATGTATCTATTTTATTTTGTTGCAGTTGTTAAGAAAAATTAAAAGCCTGAATGACAGACAAAACAAACAAACAAACAAAAAAACCAACTTCTTGAGGTAAACTGTGTTAGAATTTATTAATGATTTCTGTTTTTGAGGGAATTTATCCTCTTGGATTAAGAGGGACAGTGGAGAATTTGACTTTTGGAATTTTGTTGATCCTTGGAGAATTTGGTGGGCTTTTGGAGAATGTATCCTCTTGGGTTGAGGAATTTGTAATAAGAAGTTGAAATGAAGGAATGAACCTTGTTGCCTTAAAATCTTCATTGTTGCATAGCTGAAATAAAAGTACTTAAATGATGTTTGTATTGCGTCTAGTTCCTTTCACTTGGGATTTTGCTTATTTTGTGCTAAGAGATCCCTTGTAATTCAAAGTTAGCGAACAAGTTTAACACTAGATCAACTGACTTTGTCATACCTAGAAGGGTGTAACTCTACTTAAAATTGTACTGTGAAATGCATACAGTCTTGGTATTCCTGCTGTCCTAGTAAAAATGCCCTTTCTGCCTTGCCCCTATTTTGATATTTAAGAAGATTTGGAGGTGCCTATAATTTTGGAGAACATTAATTCATAGGGTCACCATAAATTGGAAACGACTTGATGGCACTTCACACAGAGACATTTAAAAACCTTTTAGTGTGACTAACCACCTATGTACCTGATCAAAGTTGTGGAATTTGATCCAGTTCCCGCTGTTCTACAATAAGCATAAACCAAATTAATTGTGAGATTTAACATTCTGTTATATTAAATAAGGAAACTGTTATGTTCACGAATTTGCCTGCTAAATCAGCCAGTGTAGAATATACTACTGTAAAGTAAATGAATACGGAATATAGTGGGTCAAGAAGAGCCCTCAGCAATGTGTCATTGTGTGTGTTAAGGTTGGGAAATTCTTGGAGATTTGAGGGTGTAGCCTGGGGATGGTGGGGTTTGGGGAGGGGAGGGACCATAGCAAGGTATAATCCCATACAGTAGGGTTGCCAACTGCCAGGTAGTAGTAGGAGATCTCCTGCTAATACAACTGATCTCCAGCTGATAGAGATCAGATCACCTGGAGAAAAATGGCCACTTTGGCAATTGAACTCTATGGCATTGAAGTCCCTCCCCTCCCCAAACCCCACCCTCCTCAGGCTCTGCCCCAAAAGTCTCCTGCCGGTGGCGAAGAGAGACCTGGCAACTCTACCATACAGTCTAGCCTCCAAAGAAGCCATTTTCTCCAGGGAAATTGATCTCTATAGTCTGGAGATCTGTCGTAATTCCAGGAGCGCTCCAGGACCCATCTGGGTGTTGGCGACCATAGCTTGTGTGCAGGGCCGGATTTAGGTTTGATGAGGCCCTAAGCTATTGAAGGTAATTGGGCCCTTTATATGTCCAGCTGTCCTTTGTCAACAACAAATTTTCACTGTTTTTTGTGTTGAATATACGCTATATGGTAATTTATGGACCTAATAGGTATCTAAAGCCATTTGCACATTAAAAATATGTATTTTATCACAGTAATTGTTGAACTGAAATACAATTAAGAAGTATCTTAATAGTGAAATAATTATTAAGCTCTAACTTAAAATGATTTTTATTCATAACAAACTTAATGTACATCCAGTTTTTCTTCCTTTAATTTTTTTGGGGGGGGGGCAAGAGAGTGGGGCCCTAAGCTATAGCTTGTTTAGCTTATATGTAAATCCGGCACTGCTTGTGTGCATGTATAAAGAGAGTGGACCATAGTGTGAGAATGAGGCCATTATGTGTCCTGTAATATTGTTATGAGTTTGGCATGAATGTGTCTATCATTGTCATTTCCTAATATGACAGGTGATAATTAGCTTTTTTAAAAGTAGCTTAATAGTCTTTAATGGGCTGGCCTTTCTCTCCAATTTAAACTTTGGAAGGCTAATAGAAGCAGGTTGAACACAGGAGCCAAGAGATTTTAGCAGGAGTTAGCTAAAACTGAAATGATAGGGGACAACACTTTTGGAAACCTAATATAGAAATAGTAGTTTTGTTGCCTGTTTCTAGAAGCTCGGTGGTTCTGCTTGTAAATAAATAGATGTTCGGATACCGTGAGCCCCCACTGTGTTCTCTCATCCAATGAAACTAAACCCACCGCAGTGCTGGGTTGTGGCTTAGTGGTAGAGCATCTGCTTGGCATGCAGAAGGTCCCAAGTTCAATCCTCAGCATCTCCAGTTAAGGGACTAGGCAAGTAGGTGATGTGAAAGACCTCAACATGAGACCCTGGAGAGCCGCTGCCGGTCTGAGCAGATAGTACTGACTTTGATGGACCGAGGGTCTGATTCAGTATAAGGCAGCTTCATGTGTTCATGTGGATTCCTCCCTGCTCAACAGACTGGGGTGTCCATAACACTATTTAGGGGTTCCCTTAGAGGTGGAGCCTTGCTTTGCAAGATTTTGATTTTAAAATAGTCCACATCAAAGGGAGGGACAACAAGGTTGCTGATCACCTCTCTCGAGCTTATGTGGACTCTGATTTGATTTAGGTTAAGCTGTTTTAACCCTGTTTTTTCTTCTGTATTTGTGTAGTTATTGGGATATATAGCCATTTTTGCACAATGCTGCTAGTAAAACCTAATCTACCTCATATATGTTTAGTTTCTGTATTAAAATGTGTAGGTTGTGTTGTGGTTTTAGTTGACTATGGTAGATTAGTTTTATATTAAGATAAAAATAAGCAAACCGCGTATTTTCATCTCCCCGAAGGGAAGGATGTGAAGGAAAAGCACCCTGCTTTCCTTCTATGAAACACTGGTTCAGGCTTCAGGCCTAGTATTCACTGATATTAAACTTTGGAGTATTAAACATTGGGGGGCCTGGAATAACAAGCCGGCTTCTCACAAATCACAGTGGAATGTGCTTTCGGTTTTGGAAGTACTCCTTAAAGGTCTCAAGGTTGGAGATAAACAGCTGCCCTGACTTTACAGCCATTGGGGGCAGCACCAACGATTTATCTCCTTGACAACAAATGGGCCATTAAACGTTATCTCTGAGTTTGAGTCTTCCCAGGTGCCTCGCATAACTGCAGAATGCGAGTCAGCGGTAACACTCGTGACTAAGAGATGACCTGACAAATTAATTCAGGGTTAATTGATATTCTCGCCATTTTATTGGCTAAGTTGGCCATAGGCCGCTAAGATGGAGGGAATAAAATGAGCCCTTTTTGGACTGAGAATCATGGAAGCTTTTGGGATGCGCGGGCGCATCCTGGAGTCTTTCATCAACTTTTGCTTTATCCCATAGAATGAATCTATGCTTGACTAAGGAGACCAGCATGC